>NC_044352.1:3519602-3828385 GCF_007364275.1 Archocentrus centrarchus | reverse complement strand
ATAGATTTATATATAAGAATATTTATTTTGGCTTTACGGAGCCTTGGTTAGCTTAATGGCATGTGATCGAGTAAATGCTAATGTTAGCTAAAAGTAACTTTGTGGTATGTCTAAACACTTAAAGTACATTGAAATATGATTTAGAATTGAATGTTTCCAATATTATTTTGTGCAGATGTTTGTTCTAAATAACATAAAATCTGTGAATAATTAGCACTTTATAAGTTTTTTTTTATTTTGCCAAATTAAACAGGTTAATTGCAGTAGTCTGTACATTACAGATGATGCAAACACTGCAATATTTCCAGAGCCAGCAGGACATTTTTCCATCCTAAAGCTTTCACATCACAGTCATTATGAGGTCCATGGAGATCCAGTTCATAGTCCACTTCCTGCAAGCAGATCCCTACCCACTACTGGTATTCCATTTGCCTTCATGCACCGACCCTCACCTTCTGCTCTGACTGACACACCACGGCCTTCAGCTGGAACGCCACGAGCAAGCAACCTGTTCCCAGCAAGATCTTTCCAAAGGTTAGCTGTTAAATATTCAACTTGTCTTTACTAGTAAAATCTCTCTACAGCCATATTTTTTCATCTTATTTTTTTAATGATCTAATTCCTCCACAGGGCTATCCATATTGCCAAAATAGTAAATGACAAGCTCAGTACTTCCAAAACAGTCATCATTCGCTTTTTGGAAGCTGAAGCAAATGTGGAAGGAATAACACAGAAGGTGAAGGATGCCTTGGGCTGTGATGAGGTGATTACCCTGACAGACAGCCAAGGAAATGAAATAGTAGACTCGGAGGGCACAAGAAGTAAGCTAAGTGATCAAAAACTTGCTTTTTACATTTTACCATTAAAATTAATAAATATAGAAATACATTGTCTTCTCCTAAGGTTCCCATTACTGGAAACAGAACTCCAGAAAAATCTATGCAATCTTTGAGGATGACTTTGTGGAGTTCCAGAATGGAAGAACAGCTAAAGCAAGGTAATGTATGTAAAGTCAAACTCATTCTCTACACAAGGGCAAACAGTATAAGTCATTTTACCTGACAAATATTTTTTAAAAGAAAAACTGAAGGCCTCATAGGCAGATATAAGAAAAATATTCATGCATTTGGCGATTTCACTATTTTGTCGTTCTACATTTAAGTCGAAGGGCCGACGACAGTATGAGCATACAAGAGGTCATTGGCAAAATTGACCAACTAAAGCAAGCTGCTGAGAGCCTCCAAGATATCACCTCAGCAATAAACCAGCTGTCTGAGCTTGCAAAGCACACACGCAAAGCAGTGACTGATGCCCACCTGCATTCTGTAAAGGATGCCTTTGCCTGCCTCGTTTGCAAAGGTATGCATTACATATTACAGCAAATATAAATGTGTTTAATTTTCTTATTTTATATTTAAAGTAACTGGCACATATTTTTCTGCATCAATTTCTTTTTTTAAAACCTTGTAGCTCTAATGGAGGAACCCATGTTTTCCACGTGCTGCGAGTCTCTAGTTGGATGCCGAACATGTGTGGAGCAGTGGCTGTTAACTGCAGATCACTGTCTGAAATGCAGAGCTGAAGAATTTGATCGTAGGGTACACCAAATTAAGGGTCTCCATGCTGTTCTCTCTCTCCTCAAAGAGATATAGATGTGTAATTCATCTAACATTGAATATAAATGGGCATTTGTCACTACAAAGCTAAAGAGGGTGCAGAGTTTGTATTTCAAGCCAACATCACACCAGCTTAATTGACCAGGTTTTCCTACAGAGGAACCTTTTATGAAATCAGCTTGGGTAGTGTTGGCATATATACTAACCTGCAGCCTCTGCAGCTTATCAGTAACACGTTTCCTCATCCTGTTTGATGGGTGGTTTTCTCTGTAATCACATTGTCTTTTTTACTTGGTTGTCCTTAGGTTTCAAGCCCAGTTTGATGTTTATAACATGGTTTGGGAGTGGAACAGTAGTCAGTAACTGCGGTTTTCATTATGTAATTATTAAATGTTACATTGTTTAAATGATATACAAGCTTGGGTGTTTCCATTTTAAAAAAGAATTAGAGAATTGCAAGTTCTCCTTTATTGCCAACAATCAGAAACAAGATTGTAAATACAAATTATTTGAACTGTTATAAATTGAAACAGCTTGTAGTTTTCTCTGTAATAAATTTTTTTTGGAGAAGTTTACTCGTTTCTTCATTGAATACCACTAATGGATCACACACAACATCTGGTGATGTCAATAAGAAACCTAACAGCATCTTTAAAGGGTCCATAGTTATGATGAACCACGTTTTGGTAAAGTGAAAACAAGTCAAAATGAGAACCAAACTCTGTTTCAGTCCACTGTTTGGCTTCTTCAGAGGAGAAAGGCTCCAGTCCAAAAATGGAATCTCTCTTCAAGGCTGATCCCACCTCCTGCTGATACAGGTCAGCTGCAGCGGCACCATTAGGCAGAAGTTCCTCAGCAATTTTTGCAGGACACCCCCCTTTAGCCAGTTCATTTGGTATTCCTTTTCCTGCATGACACACAAGTGTGTTTTAAGGGTTTACAAATGAATGAGTTAAAATTTACTTGGTATAGTAAAGTGAACATAACTGCAACAGATTCACAGCATTTAGAAATATGAGCTTATCTTATTTAGTGTTGCTTCAAAGGGGTGATTATGTGTTCATTGAACAGATCTAGATATAAATACAACAATAAAAGGAAATCTACACAAAATAGCAAAATACCCAAATAACTCAGGACAAATCGATGAGGTATTTTATAAATTGAAGCTGCCCCATCTATTGAAAATTTCAGTCAGTAGTGAATATACAGATATGCAAATAAGCTACACATTTGTAAATGCAGTTCATATCAAAATTTACTACAGAGTGGTAAACTAAATTTAAATTGCTTTGTGAACAAAATATTCTTGTAACAGAGCCAGTAAAAAGGAATGAATCATACCTGGGATTCTGTGTGCATTCCATGCCTCTACAACATTAGTGATACCAATCCTGGCCATCTGGCATGTCAAGTTTGACACACAGTACTTGGATGTGCTGTCCTCCATGTCCAGTTCCTCCATGTCCACCAGTTGTACCAAAGCAGTCTTCAGAGGATAGTTGACTCGGGCATTTACCTCTGACCACATTCTCTCAATCACATGGTTCTGTGCATATTTTAAAACAGCATGACTCGGCTTATTCTCATCTGAAATGAGTTTACAAAAAAAAGAAAATATTTTACCACCACATTGTTACCCTTGTAGAAGGTGTCTGAATGTAGGGCTGCCTCTGACAATTGTATCTGTATTGTGCCAGCCTTTCCTGGATGAACAGTGCCAGGTAAAACTCCTTCCCACAGTCAACTCTGACCTGATCCCACAGTCCACAAGAAAGCAGAGCAGGTCTGAAGATAAAACACACAAACATAAACCCTTTAAACCTAACAAGCATCCCAGCCACTCCTAAAGTAACGATAAAAAAAGTATTTAGTTAAAACTGGACGGAGCAATAATAGACTGAGGAATAAATGAATACTAGTAGCAGTAGTCAGGTTATTTTACCTGTACACATCCTCGTAAATGATGATGATGTTTTTTACCGGCATGGTGGAATGACTGACAATCTTCTTGCTGAAACCATCAATAGCCATGACATGGGTCACTCCAAACATAACAAGTTTTTCATTTTGATCTAAGTGAAGCTTATGACCCATGTATTCTGCATTGTAGGGTATGGGGTTGAGATTTCGGGCACCCTAAAATCAAACAAACTATAAATACTCAATATATTTGCAAGATTTAGATTCTCAACACCAGTGCTCTACTGGAAAACTGGTATTTAACATTACCTGCTGTCTTGCTGCATGATAGGGTTGATGAATGCTTCTCAACACTTTGCCCACTCTGCCTTCAGAAGCTTTAATGACTTTTGCAGAAAGATATCCAGTCATCATTTTTCGACCAAAAGATGATCCAGTCTAGAAGTGTGTGTGTGTGTGTGTGTGTGTGTGTGTGGGGGGGGGGGGGGGGGGGGGGGGGGGGGGGGGAACAGACTTCACAGGTCACTACATGCTTGGAGAAAAAAATGGGAAGCTTGTTATGTTTGCAAAGCCCAACATAGTGACTTAAAAAAAAGTTTAAGCACAGAAGCTGACAGTTTATCCATAGAGGCACTAAATAGGGAAGAATACTGTTAAAAATAACTTTACATTTCCAGTGGAATGTTTGGAGAAGTAAGACTGTTAATACTTATCATGTTAATAATGTGACAAGTGAAATATATTATTTGGATAAATTATGTGTATAGTCCTTCCATGCATTTTTATCCACGTATCCAGTTCAATGTGGGAGACTCTCACCCTCACCCCTCTGGCAGCTGGAGCCTATCCCAGCTGCCAGAGGGGTGAGAGGTGGGTTACAGCCTGGACAGGTCGCCAGTCTCTCGCAGGGCTAACAGTGTATTAGCCATTTAATTGAATCTGTAAATTGTAGCATACGACTGATGTCTGGCTTCCCATTAGCTTGTAGTCAGCTTTTTAGCTATATTAATGTAGCCATTGCATATTTCACAAAAAGCATTCATCATAAAAATAATTATAACAATGAAAAACTTACCTCAGCAATACCTTCAGCGACTTCAAGTTCAAGCTGGCTGTCTGAACAGAATTGTGTGAGCAGCCCCTGCTCAGCACACCATCTCCGCACATTCCTCTCAGAAAAACCCCGTCTTGTTCCGAAGTGGGTGCATAACATTGATGCGATTTCGCTACAACACTTGCCATTTATTCTGCTTACTGCAATAAAATCTGCATATTCGTGCAACGACATGTCTTCTTAGATGTATATGTGAATCATGGCTCCTAATCAAATCAAACGTACCGCCAATGTCTGCGTGTGCCGCGAGAGTTCGATCATTTCCGGGTCAAGATACAAAAATGAAGAAAAATGAGAAATCCGATTTCCACGCCGGATTTTTAAAATCCATTTTTAAATTTTTAATCAGGAAACAAAAATCGGGAAACGGCTCGTTTTCCATTTTTTTATTTTCCCATTTTGAAATGAAAATCAGGAAACGGTTCGTTTTCCGTTTTCCGTTTTTAAACTTTGAAACTAAAATCGGGAAACGAGGCGTTTCCCGTTTTTCGTTTTCTGATTCCTAAACGAAAATCCGTTGGCCGCAAAATACACGGACCACCCTTCAGCTCCTCCTGGAGTCTTTTCTGTCCTCCTGCTGGAGTGAAGGATGAGAGTCCATCTGGTCCCTGTGCAGGACTGAAGCAGGATCCAAACCAGCCTTCAGTTCAGAAGCAAAACAGGACACAAAAACTGCAGCAAATCCAATCAAAGGTTGACTCTGAATTTTGATTAAAAAAAAGGAAAATGAGGAACGCTTCACGAATTTGCGTGTAGGGGCCATGCTAATCTTCTCTGTATCGTTCCAATTTTAGTATATGTGCTACCGAAGTAACACAACAACCCCAAGCACGTCTCAGGAATTTAAGGCCATCTGGCCTGGATGCTGGCAGAGCCAGGGTTAGCTGGAGAAGAGAGGCTTAAAGTGGGTTCAAGCTGGCAGGAAACAGCAGCTCAAACACCTCTGGGTGCTGCAGGCTTGGTTATATATCTGTAATCTGTCACAGGGGCTCAGTGAGAGCCGGTCTGAGTCTGTTCCTGGTTCTCTGGTTTCACTTTGAGCCTGTGAGAGACACAGAGGCATTGTGGGAGATTTACAAAGGCTGGTTATACGTCACAGGCTAACGATTGGATGGCTAAAGGCACCAGAACAAAAGGCTGAGTCAACACCCCTCCTCCCACAGTCCTGCTGGAAGGTTATCTAACCCCCAACCACCACCCCACCCCCAGGGCTGGCAGACTGAGGTATTCAGGAGGGGGGAGGACAGAGAAAACAGGTCTGACTGCCTGACATCACTGTGCAGCACTCAAACAGGAAGAGACAAGGACAGAAAAACCCAGCCAGGAGGACAGAAAGACCTCCTCAGGGTCTGGATCCCACAGCAGGATTTGGATCAGGAGGCTTTTCTGAAGCCCAGCAGGACCTGGACTCTCATTCTGTTCTTTATGCTGCAGCTGACTGACTGTGAAACAGCTGCTGTCTTGTTTGCTGCCACACACACATCAACTGTGTGTGTGTGTGTGTGTGTGAGTGTGTGAGTGAGTGTGTGAGTGAGTGAGTGAGTGAGTGAGTGAGAGTGAGAGTGAGAGAGAGAGAGAGAGAGAGAGAGAGCTTAAATCTGCCTGTTATGTCCTGGCTTAAACTGTGACTATGCTTTTGTTGAAATTACAGAACAGCTGCAGTTCTACGAACCTGCCACAGGGCGGCACTGTTTCACTGCTGCGATCCAGAGTGGGATTTCAAACTCTGAAAGAGGAGGAGGGAAAAACAGCTGGATATCACAAAAAGTCAGAAACACACTATCATACATCAGTAACTTCTTACAGCTGCTGATAAACAGTTTGTTTCAGTATTTCTCATTAATGCGGGTAAACATTACGTTCAAGACAACAGCGGCAATTCCACTCACCTACCACAGGGTGTCGCTGTCTGACTGAGCTGCAGCATCAAAGCCTGAAAGAAGAAGAAAAAAACCCAGCAAAGTCAAAAACACTAAAATGAAAATCACAATTTTGATTTATTTAGAGATACACGACTCATAAAACAGTTTGTTATCAAAAATCCTCCTGCCAGAAGTGAATTTGGTGTGAGAGGTCATATTCTGTCTCGAAACGACATCCGTCACCAGACTCCGTACAAAAAAAACTAACATTTAGCATTAAACCGGCAAAACTCTCTCCATGTGACCCGTAACGATAAATATTACTTATTACAGCTTAATGGGGAATTCGGCTAACAGGCTGCTTCAGTTTCAGCTAAATGTGGGCAAAAACGCTGATAATGCCTAAAAACAAAAGCTGCAGTTCCAGGGCCTGCCTCAGGGCGTCGCTGTCTGACCGCGGAGCTGCAGAGTGACTGCAGGAGGAGAAAAATCAGCCACCAAGCACTCTCTGTTAAAGCATCGCAATTATTTGGGCCAAAACATTAACGTCACAAAAATGACGAATAATAACGAAGCAGTGGAGTCAGCTGACAAATTCGGCATGAAATGTGTGTCAGACCTTCGGCTTTATTCCCAAATTTCTGCTACCTGAGGGCAGACAGGTGATGACGAAACACTTCGGCTCGAGTTCATGAACGTCTGCAGAACTTAATGGTTAGAATTCAAACTTAAAGCCGTCATTGTTTCAGTCCGGAAAAAAAGCGGTTTTACTGCAAAGAATTAACTTGTGTGCATTAATTAGACAAACTCACTCCGACTTTTACCTTCGTTCTCATCGCTGGAACGCTGCGCGAGGACTGCGAAGCTCCGCAGAGCTGAAACAACAACCAAGTCTATTAATTCCTGTGACACAAACTCGCTCCCTTCGTCACTCACCGGAGACACGCTGATTGAACTAACGAACGTCTTTTTAGCGGAATTTCGCTAAAGTGGATTAAAATGTCAATTAACGCAGAGATAACCATGAAATTCACCCACAGCTTTCCTCCACACGGTCCCTGCAGCCTGCTCGGCATCCACGTCAGTCACGGTGACTCGGACTGTGGGAAACACTATCTCTGCACACATATCCGAATTCAGCACAGCCTGAAAACCTCTGTGCTAACCCTCAGGTGAGTGGGCGCAGAGTGACGGTGGGGTCAGCTAATTCATAAGCTGTCCTTCAAAATAAAAGCCCTGCGCGAGTGAAGATTCAGGGCAGCTGTGAGTTTTCATAGTGACAGTAAATACAGAATAAAATATTTAAATGCTTTTATTAAATTTTATATGTTTTAATATTTATGTCTGACAGAAAACTACAATCTTTCAAAACTGGACAGCAGCACGAAAATGAGTGTTTGTTCCTTTAGGAGCTCTTAATGTGAAAAATCCCATTAACCACTAACTTTTACAACGGCCTCCATTTGTTAAGCTGACAGTCATTTCGAGCTTAGTCATAAACTATAAACTTCAGAAACAGATTCACATCATGCAGTGTGAGAGTCTGCACCAAATGCACGATGCTCTCAGATCAACACGGACCAAAGTCTGTGAGGAGTGTTTCAAGCATCTCCTTCAATCTGTGCCACGAAGCATTTGGACAGTTCTGAAGGCAAAAGGAGGTCCAACAAGACACAGAGAGTTATTACTCATTAGGTGCAGGAATAAGGCAGCAGGTGCTGCACACAAATATAAAACAACGAGGCTGCTGACAGAGAGGAGGCTCACAGCAGGACTGGGATGATACAATATTTACATGTAGTGCAAAGGAAAGTAGAGTCTTCTCACTGTAATGATGTCAGCATCCGTCTGTATGTCTGTTCCCCAACTCCTCCAAGATACATTCATCAATATAAATTACACTTAGTATATTAACAGGCCAGGGTACCAGGTTTATCAGCATCTATACAGCTTTGGGCATTCATTTTTATAAATTAATGTGTTGGTGCATAAAGAGAAACATGTTCTCTGGAGGACCAAGTAGAGCATCTACTTAGGAAAAAGGAATAACTTGAACTTGACACCAAAATAGCAGAAAATATGCCTCAGATCATTCAATTCAATTTTATTTACATAGCACCAAATCACAATAAACAGTTGCCTAAAGGCACTTTATATTGTAGGTAAAGACCAACTTGGTGTTGGCTCTCACTGCGGTATTGTATCACTTCCTGTTCCTGTTTCGGAGCACAGTGTTTTGCTGTCTGTTAGCTGTTATATCTGTATAACTCGATTTATCTGGATAATAACATATTTTAGTGTAATCTTCACCTACTTTAAATAGCATACTCTTTGCTGAATCACCTGTATTCACATTACTCACTTTATTTGTTTTTAGAAATTCGCTAGCTTAGCTCAGCTAGTAGCTTAGCCCTTAGCCGACTCACTACCAGCATGGCTTCTTCTCCTGTCTCTCCTGCACTTTCCTGCTCTGGGTGTCACATGTTTAGTTACTCCTCGGCCTCCTTTAGCAGTAACGGTACTTGTAATAAATGTAGTCTGTTTGTAGCTCTGGAGGCCAGGCTTTTTGAACTGGAGACTCGGCTCCGCACCCTGGAAAATCCTACATCTAGCCAGGCCCCTGTAGCGGGTGCGGACCATGGTAGCTTAGCCGCCGTTAGCTCCCCCCCAGCAGATCCCGAGCAGCAGGGAAAACAGGCCAGCTGGGTGACGGTGAGGAGGAAGAGTAGTCCTAAGCAGAAGCCCCGGGTACACCACCAACCTGTTCACGTCTCTAACCGTTTTTCTCCCCTCGGAGACACACCCGCTGAGGAACAAACTCTGGTTATTGGTGACTCTGTTTTGAGAAACGTGAAGCTAGAGACACCGGCGACCATAGTCAAATGTCTTCCAGGGGCCAGAGCAGGCGACATTCATGGAAATTTGAAACTGCTGGCTAAGGCTAATCGTAGATTTGGTAAGATCGTTATTCACGTCGGCAGTAATGACACCCGGTTACGCCAATCGGAGGTCACTAAAATTAATATTGACTCGGTGTGTAACTTTGCAAAAACGATGTCGGACTCTGTAGTTTTCTCTGGGCCCCTCCCCAATCAGACCAGGAGCGACATGTTTAGCCGCATGTTCTCCTTGAATCGCTGGCTGTCTGAGTGGTGTCCAAAAAATGACGTGGGCTTCATAGATAATTGGCAAAGTTTCTGGGGAAAACCTGGTCTTGTTAGGAGAGACGGCATCCATCCCACTTTGGATGGAGCAGCTCTCATTTCTAGAAATCTGGCCAAATTTATTAACCCTCCTAAAACCTGACTCCCCAGGGTTGAGACCAGGAAGCAGAGTTGCAGTCTTACACGCCTCTCTGCAGCTTCTCTCCTCCTGCCATCCCCCCAAAACCCCATCCCCATAGAGTCGGTGCCTGCTCCCAGACCACCAAACACCAAAGCTAAAATCAGCAAAAAGCTATTTAAGCATAAAAATTCAAAAACAATAAATAATACAGCTTCATCAACTGCACCAAAAAATAAAACAATTAAATGTGGATTATTAAACATTAGGTCTCTCTCTTCCAAGTCCCTGTTAGTAAATGATTTAATAATTGATCAACGTATTGATTTATTCTGCCTTACAGAAACCTGGTTACAGCAGGATGAATATGTTAGTTTAAATGAATCAACACCCCCGAGTCACAGTAACTGTCAGAATGCTCGAAGCACAGGTCGAGGAGGAGGATTAGCTGCAATCTTCAATTCCAGCTTATTAATTAATCAGAGACCCAGACAAAGTTTTCATTCTTTTGAAAGCCTGACTCTTAGTCTTGTCCATCCTAATTGGGAAAATCAAAAACCTGTTTTATTTGTTATCATCTATCGTCCACCTGGTCCTTACTCAGAGTTTCTGTCTGATTTCTCAGACTTTTTATCTGATTTAGTGCTCAGTTCAGATAAAATAATTATAGTGGGTGATTTTAACATCCATGTAGATGCTGAGAATGACAGCCTCAACACTGCATTTAATCTATTGTTAGATTCAATTGGCTTCTCTCAAAATGTAAAGGAGCCCACCCACCACTTTAATCATACTCTGGATCTTGTCCTAACATATGGCATAGAAACTGAAGACTTAACAGTATTCCCTGAAAGCCCCCTCCTGTCTGATCATTTCTTAGTAACATTTACATTTACTTTAATGGATTACACAGCAGTGGGGAATAAGTTTTATTACAGTAGAAGTCTTTCTGAAAGTGCTGTAACTAAGTTTAAGGATCTAATTCCTTCATTGTTATGCTCTTCAGTGCCAACACAGTACAGAGCAGCTACCTAAACTCTGCTCCCAGTGAGGTCGATTATCTCGTCAATAGTTTTACATCCTCACTGCGTATAACTTTGGATACTGTGGCTCCTCTGAAAAGGAAAGCTTCAAATCAGAAGTGCCTGACTCCGTGGTATAATTCACAAACGCACAGCTTAAAGCAGATAACCCGAAAGCTGGAGAGGGAATGGCGTCTCACTAAATTAGAAGATGCTCATTTAGCCTGGAAAAAAAGTTTGTTGCTCTATAAAAAAGCCCTCCGTAAAGCTAGGACATCTTACTATTCATCATTAATTGAAGAAAATAAGAACAACCCCAGGTTTCTTTTCAGCACTGTAGCCAGGCTGACAAAGAGTCAGAGCTCTGTAGAGCCGAGTATTCCTTTCACTTTAACTAGTAGTGACTTCATGGATTTCTTTACAAATAAAATTTTAGACATTAGAGAAAAAATGATTCATAACCATCTCAAAGATTATTCTTCATGTTCGGCTGCTTTCAGCACTGCTGGTATTTGTTTAGACTCTTTTGCTCCAGTTGATCTTTCAGAGTTAACTTCAATAGTTACTTCCTCCAAACCAGCAACATGTTTATTAGATCCCATTCCTACTAGACTGTTCAAAGAAGTCTTTCCAATTATTGATGCTTCAATCTTAAAAATGATCAATCAGTCTTTATTAGTTGGCTATGTACCACAGGCCTTCAAGGTGGCTGTAATTAAACCTCTACTTAAAAAGCCATCACTGACCCAGCTGTCTTAGCTAATTATAGGCCAATCTCCAACCTTCCTTTTCTCTCAAAGATTCTTGAAAGAGTAGTTGTAAAACAGCTAACTGATCATCTGCAGAGGAACGGTTTATTTGAAGAGTTTCAGTCAGGTTTCAGAATTCATCACAGTACAGAAACAGCATTAGTGAAGGTTACAAATGATCTTCTTAGAGCCTCTGACAGTGGACTCATCTCTGTTCTTGTCCTGTTGGACCTCAGTGCAGCTTTTGATACTGTTGACCATAACATTATATTACAGAGATTAGAGCTTGCTATAGGTATTAAAGGTACTGCACTGCAGTGGTTTGAATCATATTTATCTCATAGACTCCAATTTGTTCATGTAAATGGGGAGTCTTCTTCACACACTAAGGTTAATTATGGAGTTCCACAGGGTTCTGTGCTAGGACCAATTTTATTTACATTATACATGCTTCCCTTAGGCAGTATTATTAGAAAGCACTGCATCAATTTTCATTGTTATGCAGATGATACTCAGCTTTACCTATCAATGAAGCCAGATGACACACATCAATTAGTTAAACTGCAGGAATATCTTAAAGATATTAAGGCCTGGATGACCTCTAATTTCCTGCTTCTAAATTCAGATAAAACTGAAATTCTTGTTCTCGGCCCCACAAATCTTAGAAACATGGTGTCTAACCAGATACTTACTCTGGATGGCATTACTTTGGCCTCCAGTAACACTGTGAGAAATCTTGGAGTCATTTTTGACCAGGATATGTCCTTCAATGCACATATTAAACAAATATGTAGGACCGCTATTTTGCATTTGCGCAATATTTCTAAAATTAGAAACATCCTTTCTTAGAGTGATGCTGAAAAGCTAATTCATGCATTTATTACTTCTAGGCTGGATTATTGTAATTCATTATTATCAGGCTGTCCTAAAAGCTCCCTGAAAAGCCTTCAGCTGATCCAAAATGCTGCAGCTAGAGTACTGACAGGGACTAGAAAGAGAGAGCAGATTTCTCCCATATTGGCTTCTCTTCATTGGCTCCCTGTTAAATCTAGAATAGAATTTAAAATTCTTCTCCTCACATACAAGGTCTTGAATAATCAGGCACCATCTTATCTCATGGGGGTCGTTTTGACTGTTGGGTTTTCTCTATATTATTGTAGGGTCTTTACCCACAATACAAAGCACCTTGAGGCGACAGTTTGTTGTGATTTGGCGCTATATAAATAAAATTGAATTGAATTGAATTGACCAATAATAATTACAATAATTACAGAGAAAACCCAACAGTCAAAACGACCCCCCATGAGCAGCACTTTGTGACAGTGGGAAGGAAAAACTCTCTTTAACAGGAAGAAACCTCCAGCAGAACCAGGCTCGGGGGTGGGGGGGGGGGGGGGGGTGGGGGGGCTCATCTGCTGTGAGGGGAGAGAGACAGGACAAAAGATCTTAGATAGATTCAACTCATTGTCATTGTGCACACAAGGCACACAACAAAATGATCGTTCCAGATCACTCATCCAGAGACGAGCATCTGCGGTCATGCAGCCAGAGACAGGCGCTACCGTTAGGCAATGTGGTTTAAGTGTCTTGCCCAAGGACACAATGCAGCGCAGGGACAGGGGCTCGAACCTGCAGCCCTTTGGCTGCAAGGCAAGCAAGTGCCTACCCACTGCGCCACTGCCACTTTTTTAATGCTGTGGAAGAGAGCCAGAGATTAATAATAACTAATGATTAAATACAGAGTGGGGTATAAACAGAGTAAAAAAAGGTGAATGAAAAGAAACAGTACAGTATGGGAACCCCCCAGCAGCCTAGGCCTATAGCAGCATAACTAAGGGAGGGTTCAGGGTCACCTGATCCAGCCCTAACTATAAGCTTGATCATAAAGGAAAGTTTTAAGCCTAATCTTAAAAATAGAGAGGGTGTCTGTCTCCTGAATCCAAGCTGGGAGCTGGTTCCACAGAAGAGGGGCCTGAAAGCTGAAGGCTCTGCCTCCCATTCTACTCTTAAGTATCCTAGGAACCACAAGTAAGCCAGCAGTCTGAGAGCGAAGTGCTCTGTTGGGATGATATGGGACTATGAGGTCTTTGAGATAAGATGGTGCCTGATTTTTCAAGACCTTGTAGGTGAGGAGAAGGATTTTAAATTCTATTCTAGATTTAACAGGGAGCCAATGAAGAGAAGCCAATATGGGAGAAATCTGCTCTCTCTTTCTAGTCCCTGTCAGTACTCTAGCTGCAGCATTTTGGATCAGCTGAAGGCTTTTCAGGGAGCTTTTAGGACAGCCTGATAATAATGAATTACAATAGTCCAGCCTAGAAGTAATAAATGCATGAATTAGCTTTTCAGCATCACTCTGAGAAAGGATGTCATAGTAGTCTCTGGAGCTTGAAAAAAGGCAACTGGACTTCTTTTTGTTTCTTGAAGACGTTTCACCTCTCATCCGAAAGGCTTCTTCAGTTCTCAACCAAATGGTGGAGAGACCCAGGTATTTAAACCCCTGTGGGCGTAGTCCCCTGGAGGTGGTTATGACCCTCTATTGTTCATGTGTGTAAACACATGTGCCCAGGTGTGAAGGGAGGCGTGGTTCATTTCCAGGAGCGGAGCTTCTGGAGTGGCTGGGAGGGCGGCACGCCCCCGGCCCGGTTCTAGCGGGGGCCCAGATGGGAGAGGAGAATAAGATTTCAGGTAGCCAGGCCTCTGTCACGTCCGAGACAAGGTGGAGAAGGAGGGCCCTGTCTTGATTATATCGCAATATGCATGGCTCAATGTGCACAGTATACAACCCACTATACATCACCCATCATTCATGTTTTACGCGGGGGTTTAAAGGTTGCCACAGTCAGGATCCTTTCACACCGGATGCGTTGCGTAAAAACGACATGAAATTTCAAATTTTTCGGATGTGAACTTGTCATGTAACCTATATACACACCGGACGTGCTGCGTTTTTGCGAATAAATCAGAGCGCTGCATTTAGCAACATGTGAGTTCATAGCTCAAAACGCGCACTGATGTACTGAATATACAGTGATGTGGGAACAGTAAACTGGTACTATTTTACCTCAGACACACAGCTACACGCTGCTCTGAGTCAGTCGGCTCTCTGAAATTATTCTCTGCCTCCTCACATGTGATCCCAACTCTGCCAACAACAACTGCCCACTGATGATATGAAATGTGTGCGAAAGCATCCGTGATGCAGCTTCAACTCCTGGATCAAACCATGAAACTCTCCCTGCTGCTGCTTTCTTATGTGGTGGATGAACCCAGAATCTCTTTTTCTTCCTTCTCTTGTTTAGAAAAATCACAACCTCATTACATCATCGTTTGATGTCGACTTCCTTTCTTTCACAGTGCATTTTATGAGGGCGATTTAGTCGCAAAAACGCAGCGTGTCCGGTGTGTATGTAGGTTACACGACAGGTTCACATCCGAAAGACTCGGAATTTCATGTTTTTACGCAGCGTGTACGGTGTGAAACGGCCTTAAAGGCCTGAGGTGGAGCATTTTTACAGACTAAGCTAACATGAGTGGCACTTCATAACATACACATTCCCGCTGTTCTGGGCATGTGTATGTTATAAAAGTATGTTATGATGAGCTTTATTATTTGGGTATAAAGGGCCCGGTCATTTGCCCCGCCCCCGGCCCGGCTCTGATTTGTTCCGTTAGTGGTCATTTCAATCAGTGGTTTCAGTTGAAACCAATTTAGGACTTCGCTCTATTGTTTCATGTGGCTTATTGAGGTCACTGGAACAAGCTCCAGAGACTCTGAGAAAGAATGTTTCTAATTTTAGAAATATTGCACAAATGCGAAAAAGCGGTCCTACATATTTGTTTAATATGTGCACTGAAGGACATATCCTGGTCAAAAATGACTCCAAGATTTCTCACAGTGTTACTGGAGGCCAAAGTAATGCTTGGCTTCAAACTGGAAATAAAGAGCCTGAAAGAGCAGTTTCAGCAGAGGGACAGTGAAATCCTGAACCTGAAACAGGAGAAAGAGACCGTCTGCCGAGCTTGCATGCCTTCAGAAAGACAAGGCCACTCTGGAGGAGTGACTGTGCAATGAGACAACCCACATAGAGAAACTGGAGAAAATCCTACAGGAAGAAATCAAAAACTCCTGGAAGAGCAGAAAGTGGCTTTTCCAGAAGAAAAAGTTAAAATAGCTATCATACAATTTCAGGAAGCAAAGGAAAAAAATTCAAAGCGCCTACCCACAAAAACAACTAAAGAAGGGAAATAAATGTATGCAAGTAAGTCAGGCCAAGAAAGAAACTGAAAAGAAAGAATGAATCACAGGAAGTGCTGATAATACTGGACGAGCGGAGGAAAGCTATAGAAGAAGCAAAGAAAGACAATGAACAGGAAAAGAAAAAACTGACAGAAATGCAGACTCACCAGAAGAGAAGATAAAACAAAAGCAGAAGACAAAGACTACAAAACTTTGAGATAAGAAAAGTATAAAAGATGAAGAGAAACGGCAAAGAAAAAATTAGAAGTGCAGAAAGCAGTGGAAGATGAGGGAAAAAAGAAATACAGGAGACAAAGCCTGAAAGAGCAGAACTGGTAAAGAAACTGGAAGAGACAAACAAGAACCTGCTGGAAAAGAAAGATCTGTAGGCTGGACAGTCAGACTTGGCAAAGAACATAAAGAAGCTGCTGAAAGAGAAAAAGAAATAGAAAGTCAACTGCTGAAAGTTAAAGAAACAAAGAAGATGAAAAAGAAAGCAGAAGAAGAACAGAAACTGCAGAATTTAATGAACACCAAAGCAGCTGAAACTGATTAAAGTCCTGCGACCCCAAAACTCTTGTTTGGGATGCATTTTTAATTCCTCCTAGCTATTTGTGATTAGTTGGACCTGAAAAGTATATGAACTAAGCTTCCTCTTTGAAAAGAAAGTCATTACTTTAAACAAAGTTATGTCCTCATCAGGGTTATAATAGTTTTGGATTTTACATTATAGTTTAGTTTTAGTTAGTTTTTACTTTTTTTTCTTTAATTCAGTTAGTTTTAATTAGTTTTCAGAGTGGATTTTCTCGTTTTTATTAGTTTTTATTTTTGGTTTCATGCTTAGTTTTAGTTAGTTTCAGTTAGTTTCAGTATTAGTTTTAGTATTTTCATACCTAATCAGGTGCAAGATTCAAGGCGCAAAAGTGACTGTTGTGTAATGAAAACTTGACAAAAGATACAGTTTAAAGAAATATATTCAACAACCAACTGTTCACAAGACATGCTAAATGTGTGTAATATTAAGGACACACATGAACATCAACAGGGAGAAACAAAGAAAAACATGAACTCCCAAACTCAATAAATTCTACAATAAACTCCACAATAAAGTTCAGCATCAGTGCAGTAGATTAACAACAGCTACATGTGGTGTTTGACAAAAACAAACTCTTTGAAGGAGTCAAAGCTCAAATCCATCTGCATCCTGATGTTCTCACCACCTGAAGCTGCTTCAGTTTTGGAGCTAGCTTGGTTAGATGCTGCTAATTAAACCTGCAGGGTCTTTGCGGCCTCTGTACACAACCTACAGAAGTTGCCGACCTCATGTCCACATTTATGCTTGTGTAGCTGGATTGTGTGTGTTAATTACCTTGTGGTCGTGTGCAGGTGTTTGTACTCAAAGAACCTCCATACGGGACTCTGCCGCTTTCTCGGCAGACCGCAGCCATTACTTTGCGGACCAGCGCGGTGAGCGCACGCACATGCGCACTCACACAGTTGTCCTGTGGCGCTCCCAGCTTAAACTCGGAGAGCGGAAAAAATGATTTCATATCAATCCACAAGGCTTAAAAAAAAAAAAACAAGTAAATGAAAGTCAGCTTATCGATAATTTCAGTTAGTTTTAGTTAGTTTTGTAAACTCACAATTCAGTTTTAATTAGTTATCGTTTTTTCCTTTTAATTATAGTTTTTATTTATTTCAGTTAACGACAATGTTTTTTCAATTTCAGTTTTCGTTATTTCGTTCGTTTTCGTTAACTATAATAACCCTGGTCCTCATTTGGGAACAGTGAGTTTATTTTACAGCATAACGTGATGAAGTCAGCATTGCTCAACAAAGATAAAAACACTGTTGAGCAGAATAAAATCTAAACTGCTGAAAAGCCAAAATGTAACGTCTCTGGATGCAGGGTCTCAGGAGGTTAAATTTGATAGCACAACCTGCCTACTCTCCCCATGGTCTCCCCCTCAGGGAGGATTTCATAAGAAAAGCGAAGCGATTTTCACGGCTGTGAATTAGGTTGGGCTCTAAGGCTGAACTTGCTGCTTTGTATCAGTTCATATCACAGATTAAAGGACACAAAGTGCGTACTTGTCGTCTTGCTCTAATCGCTGTCTGTGTTTCCCTCTGTGCTGCACACAGATGCTGCAGTAGTTTGGTTTGGACCGTAAAACGTATTTGCAGCACAAGAAAGGGGAGCGTGTTCTCCCACATTTGAGCTCTTCGGCTTCCGTGTCCAGACGAGGACCCGCCCACACTCATACGTAAAGGAGCGGTTCGCAAGCGCAGTGGAAACGCGGGCCCGTTCCTAAGCTTTTCGCTGGTTCTTTTGGGAACAGTACGGGCATCTGCACCCCGGCGGTGGAAAAGGGGTATGTTTGACTCAGGTGTTTTTGATCAGGGACACATCTAAAACCTGCAGGACACCGGACCTCGAGGCCTGGATTTGAGGATCCCTGGTCTACAGGATTAGATGCAGGTTTGAGTTGGTTTGGAGTATTTTGGTCAAGCTCAGCCTTTTCCCATTGGTCGTGGAAAGTATGACAACAGGTAGGCAGTATGACAGTATCATATTTCCTGTACCCGTCTACCATGTGGCATGTTGATGCTGTTTGTTTGACCAGAAGCTCTGAATCCAACGCAGATGCATCAGGAACTGAATGTGTGCCAACCTCCTGCATGCAACACAGATCAAATCAGGGGAAGAGGAGGAGTTCAGCAGCTGGAGAGAGTTTGCAGTATAAAAAGCTTATCTCATGTTGCCAATTTATGCATCCGTCAGGTTGGGGGGTTAAGATTTAAAGGGGTTAGGGTATTCTTGTCTGTCCCGACAACACGGCAGATACTGCAGGATGCAGTTAAGATAAGATAAGATAAGATAAGATAGTGTTTATTTGTCACATGCACAGTTATACACAGTACAATGCACAGTGAAATGTATTTTGTACCTGCAACCATATATACACACACATATAAATAGAAGAATAAAAATTAAAAAAAAGTAATTCACACTATACACTATACTCTATATACTATACACTATACACACTTTTTAAATTATAATATTTACATTGTGCAATAATGGTCCAGTTAGGGCTCAGAGTTGAGCAGACGGATGGCTTGTGGGTAAAAACTCTTCTTCAACCTTTCAGTCTTAGTCCTCAGGCAGCGGTAACGCCGGCCTGATGGGAGCAGGGAGAAGAGAGAGTGTCCGGGGTGGCTGGGCTGTTTTAGGATCTTCATGGCCCTCAGCCTGCACTGCTTGGTGTAAATGTCCTGCAGGTTGGGGAGGGTGGTTCTGATGGTCCGTTCAGCTGAACGAACCACCCTTTTTAGGGCCATGAAGTCCTGCTTGGTGCAGTTTCCCATCCAGGTGGTGATGCTCCCACGCATGATGCTCTCAATGGTGCAGGTGTAAAAGTTCCTGAGCACCTTGAGTGGGAGCTTGAAGTCTCTCAGCCGCCTGAGGAGGTAGAGACGCTGTCTGGCCTTCTTCACAGTGATGTTTATGTGATGAGTCCAGGACAGGTCCTGTGAGATGGTCACTCCCAGGTATTTGAAAGTGTCCACTCTTTCCACCTCAGCACCACTGATGACAAGTGGATGGTAGTCCCTCTGCTGCTTCCTGCTGAAGTCCACGATCAGTTCCTTTGTTTTGCTGACGTTGAGCAGGAGGTGGTTCTCCTGGCACCAGTTCTCCAGGCGGGAGACCTCTCTCCTGTAGGCTGTCTCCTCATTGTGAGAGATTAGTCCCACAACAGCAGTGTCGTCAGCAAACTTGATGATGACGTTGGACTCTGACGTGGCCTCGCAGTCATGGGTGTACAGTGAGTACAGCAGAGGGCTGAGCACACAGCCTTGGGGGGATCCAGTGTTGAGGGTGAGGGAGGATGAGGTGAGGTGACCCACTCGTACCACCTGTGGTCTGCTGGTCAGGAAGCTGTGAACCCACCTGCACAGGGATGGGCCCAGGCCCAGGTCCAGCAGCTTAGAGACCAGCCTGGAGGGAACTATGGTGTTGAATGCTGAGCTGTAATCTACAAACAGCACTCTCACATAGTTCCCCTTACCAGTGTCTATGTGTGAAAGGGTCTTGTGGAGGAGGAGGAAGGATATGGCGTCGTCTGTGGATCTGTCTGGCCGGTATGCAAACTGTAGTGGGTCGAGGATGGTGGGCAGTGAGGAGGTGATGAATGTCTTGATGAGTCTTTCAAAACACTTCATCACCACAGAGGTGAGTGCTATGGGCCTGAAGTCATTGGGGCTGCTGGGGTGTGGTTTCTTTGGGACAGGGACTATGATGGACTTTTTAAAGCAGGTGGGAATCACACACAGTTTCAGTGAGAGGTTGAATATCAGTGTAAACACAGGTGCCAGCTGGTCAGCGCAGGTCTTAAGGACACGTCCGCTAATACCGTCTGGTCCAGCCGCTTTCCTGGTGTTTACACGTCTAAACGCCCTCCTCACGTCGCGCTCCGTCACAGTGAGTGTCTCCGCCCCTCCGGCCGGGAGCGCAGCGGGCTGTCGGCTTCCCGCCTCAAAGCGCGCAAAGAAGATGTTGAGTTCATCAGCCAGAGAAGCGTCGGCACTCACCGGGTGTGTGTGTGGTGCTTTGTAGTCCGTGATGGTGCGTAGTCCCTGCCACAGTCCCCTGGAGTCAGACTGTTGTAGTTGCTGTTCCAGTCTGCGGCCGTAGCGATTTTTAGCCTCTTTCACCGCTCTGCGGACGTTGTATGATGCAACCTTGTAGTCCTCCATGTTCCCAGAGGCGAGGCCGGAGTTGTAGGCAACGGTGCGGGACCTCAGGGCGTCGCGGACAGATTTATCCACCCACGGCTTCTGGTTGGGAAAAGTCCTGATGGTCCTCCTAAGTGAAGTGTCTTCAACAACTTTCCCAATAAATCCCACAACAGTTTCCGTAAATTCCTCGATGTCTCCGCCCGCGCTGCTGCGAAACATGTCCCAGTCGGTTGAATCCAACGCACCCTGCAGAGCGGCCTCTGTTTGATCAGACCACCGTGTCACTTCTCTCACAGCAGGGGGTTCCTGCCTGAGCCGTTGTTTGTATTTCGGCATGAGAAGTACAGAGGTGTGGTCAGACTTCCCAAAAGGCGGAAGAGGCTTTGCTTTGTAGCCATCTTTGAATGGAGAATAGCAGTGGTCTAGGGTCCTCTCTCCTCTGGTGGGGCAGTCGATGTGTTGAATCAATTCCGGTATCAGCTTTTTCAAGTTTGCACTGTTAAAGTCCCCGGCTACGATGAGAGCCGCATCACGCTGGTTAGCCTGATAGGTGGAAATAGCCTCATGTAGCTCGGATATTGCAGTGTTTGTGTCCGCCTGAGGTGGAATATAGACGGCGCTGAAGATGACCGAAGTGAACTCGCGGGGCAGGTAGTGGGGACGGCATTTCAGGGTTAGGAGCTCCAGGTTAGGTGAACATGATTGTTTCAGAAGGACAACATTCCTACTGTCACACCAGTTGTTATTAATCATTAGGCACACACCTCCTCCTCTTGATTTTCCAGACTCACTCGTTCTGTCCGTGCGATGAACACTGAAGAACTCCGACGGCTGTACGGCGTGGTCCGGTATGAGGGGGGTCAGCCATGTCTCCGTGAGACAGATGATGTTGCAGTCCCTTATGTCCCTCTGAAACTGTATCCTGGCCCTGAGTTCGTCCAGCTTGTTATCCAGTGACTGGACATTAGCCAACAGGATGCTCGGCAGTGGCGTTTGGTGCGCTCTGCGCCTCAGCCTCTCTCTTACGCCGGCTCTTTTCCCTCGGGGCCTTGTCCGTGACCTGGGTGCTCCGCGTCCTTTGTTTGAGCTGGCCCACTGGAAACGCTGGATCTCCCGAGGCCAAGTCGGGTCGGGAGAAAAAGGTGTCATGTACATGTGTATGTATGGCATATCTGTGTGTGGGTAAGTATGTATGGGCATGTATGAGTATCTGTGTATAAATGTGTACACGGGTGTCTGGGTGTGTTTGTATGTATGGCTGGACCTGGGTCTGGGCCTTGTGCCTTGCCTCCTGGCCGCTCCTTGCTGGTTGCCTCCTCCCCCCTACCCCCCTGGGATGGGGGTGCCTCGGGGTTCCTGGGGGGGGCTGGGTGTTCTGGCGTGGGTGCTGGCCTGCCCCCCTTGGGGGTGCGGTGCGGGGCTGCGTTGGCTTCTTTGGCGTGGGGGGGGGCTCTGTGGAGGGTCGGGCGGTCCTTGGGTGCCGTGGGCCCGGGAGCCCTGCCGCCGGCCAGTGCAGGGGGCTGGCCGCTGGGGGGGGCTGGCTTCTCATCGCCTTGGGTTCCCTGGAGCCCTCGCTCCTCGACTGGGGGGGCTCCGTCTGAGACCACCCACGCCCGTCTGCTGGGGTAGGTGTGCGGTTGTCTTTGGACTGCGTGGCCGGGGGTCTTCCTGGCTCTTGATGGGCTGCTGGTGGCCTGGGTTTCCGGGGGCTTTCCGTACCTGCCTCTGGCTTCTGATGGGTGGAGCTGCAGCGTTTTGCCCTCATTGGTAAGTACGTTCCATGACACAGACACAAACATGACACAGACACAAACACCCACTCAATCACAACTCAACAAAATTGTTGGTGTGCGTAACATGCTTTGTTAGTTTTGTTTTTCACACACAAATTTATTTTTGCAAGTATTGATAGTATTTTTTTTATATGTTAAAGTGATGAACTATCTGATTAATAGACTTGTGCTCTTTCCCCCTTTTTTTTGCTCCCTTTCTCTCTCCCTTTTTCTTCTCTTTATTTTCCTCTTCTTCAGCCTGTCAGCTCTGGCTGTTACATAGTATGTGGAAAAATAACTCAGATAAATAAAATAAAGGGTTAAAACATCAACAAGAAGAGCCTATTGAGAACCTATAGAGCTCATCTTGAAATAGCAAATATGTTTGGCACAACAACGCATTCAGATCACAGTTCTGCTTGCAAGATCTACCAGACATGACGGGCTTTAAAAAAAAAAAAAAGGTGTCAGAATACAGCCAGAGTGCTGTATTCTGATATTAAAAAGAGTCTGTCTGTCATACGTGATATGACACAGAGCAGGCGGAATTACAAAGTCCAAAATTAGAGCTAAACCTAATATATACAAACAAAGCGTAGGAGCAGGTACGACGGCTGCTGACCTCACCAGCGCCATCTTGGTTTGAGGTCCCTACTGGAACCAACTGAGCTGAATCCATTTTGCCTGCTTTCCAGAGAGGAAGACTAAATTACACTGGCCTTGCGGCAAAGGTGGTGGTGGTGGGGGGGTGTTGGAAGTGCCTGAGGCGCTGAGGCAGAGGGCAGCCCGTGGTCAAGCGGTTTAGTTGACTGGGAGCTGGTGAACTTGCCGAGGTTGAGCCAGCCACCTGATCTCAAACTGTTTAAAAAATATCTTTAGCACCTTCAACAAGCTATATTCACACAATATTCCAAGAGGCACGATGATGCAGGTCTCCACCTTTATTAAACCTGCATCGCAGTTGGCAGAAGGTAATGCGAGAACTGCAGCACATGCAAACATGGTCAGCAAAAAGTTTTATTTGGAACTTTGATAAGGAGGCTATCGGGGGTTTGTGGGGAAGCTATCAGGCAGACACACACACACACACACACACACACACCGCAGGAGATAAGCAGGGGACACGCAGTCATACCGACATGCTGCAGGAGCACATACAGAAGAAAGAACAAATGAAGGTTTGTGTTTCATTAAATACTCGGTGGGTTTCCGCTCCACTCACTAATGAAGCTGCTGCTATTCAGCTTTGACATCACAACAAATCAGAGTGCTCATAGATAATTAATATCTTTATTTAAAACAGTGTTTCTCAAACTGTGGGGTGACCTGAGACAAAAGTCATGTGGAGCAAATGTTGAACATTGGATTAATTCTCACGGCAAAGAAGGAAATGTTAGCATGTATGTTAGCACAGCGACTAGCAAAACTCACCGTCTGCTCCAATCTCCAATCTCCAATCTCATTGTACATCCTGTATAATGACAATAAAGGCATTCTATTCTATTCTATTCTATTCTATTCTGCTGTGTGCACTGTTGTGCTGCCGTGGGGGGATGTCACCATGATTTCATCCAGCAAAGTGGGGCATGACAGAAAAAGTTTGAGAACCTCTGACCTAAACAAATGGCTTCTCCTCCAGCTTCCTGCATTCCTCCATCAACAAGTGCAGTCTGATCAGCTTCCACTCTGTCATCTCCTGCCTCCTGTGTCTCTGCTCTCCTGCTTCCACTGCTTCTTCACTTGAAACATCAAACTTTTCTAAAACATCTGTTTCTCTTTCATTCAGCCTCTGACAAACAGGCACCTCTCTTGCCACACCTGCATCCACCTCCTAATACTTCCTCACAGGAGGAGCCAACAGATGAGAAACTGCTGGACACAGTTTCCACTTGTGGATGTACCAGGTCCTGCTGCTCCTCCCCATGAGGCTACCCCTCTGCTTTTTGACTCCTCCCCAAACCTGGCCAGTCTAAACCCCCAACCCATCTCTGCATCTTGGGTGTCCCTGTGGATGCCTCACAGGACCTGGCATCTGCAGCTGACATGTCTCCAGCATTTATGCCTTGAGTCAATAGCAAAGGCTGGGCTGTGCAGGGCCATCTGGAAGGTCCTGGACATCGATGGCTGGTATTTCATGGCCACTGAGTACCTTGAGTGCCATTGGAGTGAGAAGGTCAGAGGGTGGTCACAGGGCATCATAAGGCAGTTGTCCTCCACCTACAGCTGCCAGTTCCCTGTCACGTCCTGGGCCGTTTGCCCAGCGTTTTGTGTTTAGTTTATTTCCCGAGCTTCTCCTCCCAGTATGTTTGTCTTGTGTTTCCTAGTGTTGTGATATGTCTGCGTCTCTGTCCTGAGTCTGTGCCTGTTCCCCGTGTTTAGTCAGTATGTTCCTTGGTTTGTCACTTCCTGTTTATTTTGACAGTCTGGTTTTCCTGTGCTTTGTGTTCAGCTTTGCTTCCCCTGTGTAATTAGTTTCATTTGCCTCACCTGTTGTTCCCTGCTGTTTCCTCTTGCCCTGATTACCCAGTGTGTATTTAAGCCCTCAGTTTCCATGTGTTCCTTGTCGCGTCGTTGATGTTGTGTGCCCGTGTGTTCCTGTGCTCCCTGTGGTTCCCCTTCGTCTCCCTTCTGAACGGTTTTTGTATTGTTTTTCCCTACTTTAATAAATGCCTTTAAGTTATGCCCATCTCCGGAGTCCTGCATGTTTGTCCTTCCTCGTCCGTTTCCTCCCCGGCCATGACAGAACGACGCGACCATACTAAAGACCAGGCTAGCTCCGGCTACTTCAACGGCACTCGTCTGGCGCTGGGGGGCCCAGCATTTCAGAACAGTGCCCGTCAGCGTCCTTCATCTGCGGCTCCGCTCACTGGCTTCCCCCTTCCACTGCAGTCGCGGCGGCCACGGAGGAGGGGGAGTTCCCGGCAGCATCGGTGGGGGGCCCCCCCAGACCCGAGCGGTATAACGCCGCGGATATTGTCACAGCGTCATGCGCAAACTACCGTCTCTGTGAGTAAGACTGACTCCAGTATCACAACCGTTTGGGATAAGGGGCTTTCTCACACCACCAGCTGCCAGCCAGATCTCTCTTGGCTACCCGCCGATGTAGAGATAATCGATTCTCCCCTGATGGTGGACATTTTGGAGGCAGAAACTCATGCATCTCGGCCCAACAGAACAAAACAACCCACTAACAAGGACAGACGTTCACAGGACCCCGCTGCTTTTCCCCTCCCTGAGGTGGCAAAGCAGACCATCATTCGGTGGGTGGACTCGTTGGTCTTTGAGCTGCTGTCTGACCCATGCGAGATTGAGCAAAAAGCTATCACAGCCAAACTGCAAGGGCTAGTGTGTGACCATCCTTGGCTGCTGGACTCTCTGCATGGGCTCGTGAAAGACTTTGTCATCACCACCCTTCATCCACAGCCAGCGCCACAGACCTCAGCTGTAGCTCCAGCCTTCTCGTCTCCCCAGTCAGCTGTAGCGCCAGCTCCTCCTCAGTCGCAGTGTTCCCAGTCAGCTGTAGCTCCAGCTCCTCCTCAGTCGCAGTGTTCCCAGTCAGCTGTAGCTCCAGCTCCTCCTCAGTCGCAGTGTTCCCAGTCAGCTGTAGCTCCAGCTCCTCCTCAGTCGCAGTGTTCCCAGTCAGCTGTAGCTCCAGCTCCTCCTCAGTCGCAGTGTTCCCAGTCAGCTGTAGCTCCAGCTCCTCCTCAGTCGCAGTGTTCCCAGTCAGCTGTAGCTCCAGCTCCTCCTCAGTCGCAGTCTCAGACCCCTCAGTTAGCTCCAGCTCCCTCTGCTCACCCTGCTCCCGCTCCCTTGGCTCCAGCTCCCCCTGCACCCGTACCTGTTCCGCGGGTGGGGGCAGCCACGGACGGGCTGACCTCTGCACCCGTACCTGTTCCGCGGGTGGGGGCAGCGACGGACGGGCTGACCTCTGCACCCGTACCTGTTCCGCGGGTGGGGGCAGCCACGGACGGGCTGACCTCTGCACCCGTACCTGTTCCGCGGGTGGGGGCAGCCACGGATGGGCTGACCTCTGCACCCGTACCTGTTCCGCGGGTGGGGGCAGCCACGGACGGGCTGACCTCTGCACCCGTTCCTGTTCCGCGGGTGGGGGCAACCAGGTCCAAGCCTTCGCATCGGTTTTCTGTGTTAGCTGCAGCAGCAGGGTCTCAGTCAGCTCTAGCTTCAGTCGCTCTCCCTCGCCTTCAGTCAGCTCCAGTAACTCTTCCTCGGTCCCCAGTGTCAGCTGTTTCAGTGCCCTCTCAGTCAGTTCCCTCAGCCCCTGTCTTAGTTCCTTCGGTTTTGGTCCCAGTTCCCTCAGCTCCTGCTCCTTCTGTAGCTCCAGTAGTGTCAGCTCCCTCTCAGGCCCCAGTGTCAGCTAGCTCTCGGTCTGTTTCCACGCAGCCAGATCTCCCTAGCTCTCGGTCTGTTTCCACGCAGCCAGATCTCCCTAGCTCTCGGTCTGTTTCCACGCAGCCAGATCTCCCTAGCTCTCGGTCTGTTTCCACGCAGCCAGATCTCCCTAGCTCTCGGTCTGTTTCCACGCAGCCAGATCTCCCTAGCTCTCGGTCTGTTTCCACGCAGCCAGATCTCCCTAGCTCTCGGTCTGTTTCCACGCAGCCAGATCTCTCTCGCTCGCAGTCTGTTTCCACGCAGCCAGATCTCCCTAGCTCACAGCCCGCTCTCTCTGGCTCCCGGCCTGCTTCCACGCAGCCAGTCGTCTCCCGGCCTGCTTCCACGCAGCCAGTCGTCTCCCGGCCTGCTTCCACGCAGCCAGTCGTCTCCCGGCCTGCTTCCACGCAGCCAGTCGTCTCCCGGCCTGCTTCCACGCAGCCAGTCGTCTCCCGGCCTGCTTCCACGCAGTCCCCTGCACCTCGGCTATTCCTCGAGCAGCTCCTGCTGCTCAATAAAGCAGCAGTGTGCCCTGTTCCGCGGTCCCAGCCTACGCATCCGGTGCCTCACTATGTAGGCCCCGTTCAGCCCATGGGCTCAGCTCACTCCAAGCCGATGGGGGTCTCCGCTCATTCCGAGCCGATGGGGGTCTCCGCTCAGTCCGAGCGCTCCGCGCCAGAGGGCCCCGCTCAGTCCGAGCCGATGGGGGTCTCCGCTCAGTCCGAGCCAGGGGGTCCCGCTCAGTCCGAGCCGATGGGGGTCTCCGCTCAGTCCGAGCGCTCCGCGCCAGAGGGTCCCGCTCAGTCCGAGCCGATGGGGGTCTCCGCTCAGTCCGAGCCGATGGGGGTCTCCGCTCAGTCCGAGCCGATGGGGGTCTCCGCTCAGTCCGCGCCAGGGGGTCCCGCTCAGTCCGAGCGCTCCGCGCCAGAGGGTCCCGCTCAGTCCGAGCGCTCCGCGCCAGAGGGTCCCGCTCAGTCCGAGCCGATGGGGGTCTCCGCTCAGTCCGAGCGCTCCGCGCCAGAGGGTCCCGCTCAGTCCGAGCCGATGGGGGTCTCCGCTCAGTCCGAGCGCTCCGCGCCAGAGGGTCCCGCTCAGTCCGAGCCGATGGGGGTCTCCGCTCAGTCCGAGCGCTCCGCGCCAGAGGGTCCCGCTCAGTCCGAGCCGATGGGGGTCTCCGCTCAGTCCGAGCCAGGGGGTCCCGCTCAGTCCGAGCACTCCGCGCCAGAGGGTCCCGCTCAGTCCGAGCCGATGGGGGTCTCCGCTCAGTCCGAGCGCTCCGCGCACGAGGGTCCCGCTCAGTCCGAGCCGATGGGGGTCTCCGCTCAGTCCGAGCGCTCCGAGCCAGGGGGGCCCGCTCAGTCCGAGCCGGTGGGGGTCTCTGCTCAGTCCGAGCGCTCCACGTCACCCGAGGGTTCCCCACCAGAGCCCGGGGTCGCCCTTCTCCGCCGCCGCATGCCCCGCGGTCGGCCTCCAGTGTCTGCTCCCCGTCGCCGCCGCCGCACGCCCCGCGGTCGGCCTCCAGTGACCCCTCCTCGTCGCCGCCACCGCTGGGAGCGCGGTCGGCCTCCAGTGACCCCTCCTCGTCGCCGCCGCATGCCGCGCGGTCGGCCTCCAGTGTCTTCTCCGCGTCTCCGCCGCCGCCGCTGGAAGCACGGTCAGCCTCCGGTGCCTGCTCCCCGTCGCCGCCGCCGCTGGGAGCGTGGTCGGCCTCCAGTGACTCCTCCTCGTCGTCGCCGCCGCCGCTGGGAGCGCGGTCGGCCTCCAGTGACTCCCCCTCGTCGTCGCCGCCGCCGCTGGGAGCGCGGTCGGCCTCCAGTGACTCCCCCTTGTCGTCGCCGCCGCCGCTGGGAGCGCGGTCGGCCTCCAGTGATTCCTTCTCGTCCTCGTCGCCGCCGCCGCTGGGAGCGCGGTCGGCCTCCAGTGATTCCTTCTCGTCCTTGTCGCCGCCGCCGCTGGGAGCGCGGTCGGCCTCCCTCATTGGGATTTTGCTTTGTGGCCCCTTGGCCTCTGCGGCCTCCTGAACTGTGTGTTTTTTGTTTTTGGATTTCCCACTGACTCCCCTGAACTGTGGACTGTTTTTTCCCCTGCTGTTTTTTGTTTTGTCATAGCTCCTGGACTGTTCCTTGTTTCGACCCCCTGTTTTGGACATTGGAGCTCTCCGGCCTTGTGCCGTCGCTTTTTGTTTCATCCGGTTGTTTTTTTTGCTTCTCGTCCCCGTGTTTTGTTCTTGTTTGGACTGTGTTGCCTCTGCTCTGCCTCATT
Source organism: Archocentrus centrarchus (assembly GCF_007364275.1). NCBI lineage: Eukaryota > Metazoa > Chordata > Actinopteri > Cichliformes > Cichlidae > Archocentrus > Archocentrus centrarchus. The sequence goes on along the minus strand of NC_044352.1, from coordinate 3,799,414 downwards.
TTGATGCCCCCTGTTGGACTGTCTCCGGCCTTGTGCCGTCGCCTTTTGTTCTGGTCCTGTGTTTTTGTTTTCTTCCTGTACGGGTTTGATTTGTTTTGTTCCCGCCCTGTGATTTCTGTTTTGCTCCCTGTCTTTGTTTTTGTTTCGGGCCCTCCCTCCTGGTCCCCCGCCTCCCGCCCTTGTCTGGTTTTGTTTTCTGGTTTTGGCCGTCGGGAGCCGGCCTTTAAGGGGGGGGTACTGTCACGTCCTGGGCCGTTTGCCCAGCGTTTTGTGTTTAGTTTATTTCCCGAGCTTCTCCTCCCAGTATGTTTGTCTTGTGTTTCCTAGTGTTGTGATATGTCTGCGTCTCTGTCCTGAGTCTGTGCCTGTTCCCCGTGTTTAGTCAGTATGTTCCTTGGTTTGTCACTTCCTGTTTATTTTGACAGTCTGGTTTTCCTGTGCTTTGTGTTCAGCTTTGCTTCCCCTGTGTAATTAGTTTCCTTTGCCTCACCTGTTGTTCCCTGCTGTTTCCTCTTGCCCTGATTACCCAGTGTGTATTTAAGCCCTCAGTTTCCATGTGTTCCTTGTCGCGTCGTTGATGTTGTGTGCCCGTGTGTTCCTGTGCTCCCTGTGGTTCCCCTTCGTCTCCCTTCTGAACGGTTTTTGTATTGTTTTTCCCTACTTTAATAAATGCCTTTAAGTTATGCCCATCTCGGGAGTCCTGCATGTTTGTCCTTCCTCGTCCGTTTCCTCCCCGGCCATGACATTCCCTGCTGTACTAAAAAAGTTAAGTTAAATAATATGGCGATGTTAGTAGTTCTGCAGGTCATCCTGTGACCAGATTACACTGAGGTCTCACACTCTGGGCAACAGTGCCATTCGGCTGTACAACACCCTGCAGGAGCAACATTTGGACTCTTGGATGCAGAGAGCAATCCATTACTTAAGTCTTCGCAAGCAGTTCGAGCTTTGTCCAAGATGAGGGGGCAGTTTCCACTACCCCAGATGGTGATGGCTAATGATGTACAACTATGACGTCATGATGCGGCAAGAATACCAGGATCCCATCCACCTTTGAGTCCATCTTAAAAATTCCACCAAGAAGGTGAGCAAAAATTGTTGTTTGATAGAAGCTGCTTTAAAACCACAAGTCTGTGTTTGTACTTACAGAAGTCTTGCTTTAGACATGGCCGCCTGGGTCATTGTCGTAATGAGCACTGGCAGATGGTCAGGAAGCTGATCTCACTCCCCTCTGCTACCCAGGACACTAGACTGCAATCTTGTGCAGCTGAGGGTCACTGGTATCTCTGCACTCTCACAGTGGCTACCTCAGAACTGGAACTGACCTTTGCTTGTAACCGTTTACTGGCTGACCTGTGGAGCCTCCTGTACGGCAGCAGCAGACATCCTTGCCATGCTAGTAGCCACTGTGTCCACAGCGTTGTTGAAGAAATGATGACCATAATCCAGAGTATTTCCTTTCCCCTAAACAGAGGACATGGAAGAGGATGGGGCAGGCTTCACACACCTTGCTGGCCATGAGGCATTCCAACACACTGCTGGCAATTCCGGATCTGTGCACGATGCACTTGTCCTTCGGCCCTCACCAATGTACAAACAGGCCCTGTATCTGCCAACAGGCTTCTTCCTCTTGGGAGATCACAGATATTCATGCCTGCAGCACACAGTCTGACTCCATATCATCAGGCTGTCGCAAGTAAGGACAAAATTCCCTTCTCATTACACCTACAAACACAGGAAAATGTTACATTAGTTACTGTGAACAATTTTTTCACACCTTATAACTATAAAAATTTGATGTCAAAATGTACTGTAAACCTTAGCATAATTTTATTTTTCAATTTTAATTTTTAATACTTTAATTTTCTGATATGAATAACATGGAAGCATGTAGATCTTTATTTCCAAAGATCTTAAGGTCAGAAACATCACTGAACGTACCTTTTGGCATCCCGAAAACACGCTGGCATTCCATCTTCCTGTAAGCTCTTGAGATCTGGTCACGGTTTTCTCCCAAAGTTGTGGGGGTCTGCTGCATCCTCCACAGTATTTGTGTCGCATCTAATGATGTCCTTCAAGAGGAAGAGGAGGCAGGAGCAGAGGACGAAACAGATGACAACTTGGGCGTTGGCACAAATGTGGGAGATTTGCATCCCAGCCAGGCTTGCTGCACAAGTATCTGCTCCTGAAGAGCTACCTGCATGTCTATGCAAACATGACTACATCTAAAAAGGGTTTCCTGTTAAATGTTTTCAATATGTTCAAATAGAGATGTTAGGAGCCAAGGCCACAATAAATCACATTCACACTGTAAGTAGAAAAAAAAAATAAGATTCATGTATAGTTAATATTTACTTTACAAACACTTATTTATTTGTGCAAATTGTAAAGTGTTTATTGCAGTGCTCTTTTGTATATAATTTGTGTATTTTTCTATAAATCTCTTGTGTGTTCACGATTTTATAGTTTAATGCCAATGTTAAAGATACTGCACATGACATTACACTTGGTTAACTTACTGTTTTGCTTGTTGCAAATGACTGCACAAAGTTACTAAAAATATCTCCGTTACACACTGAGAAATAAACCTCACTTCATGTTTGAAAGTTAAAAGTGCTTTATTTATAACTTCTCAAAGTTTCTCAAAAAGGGTGAGATACCTCTCTCTCCCTCTCGTCCTCTCTCCCCCCTGATCTTTCAGGAACTGCAGGGTAGCCTGGTCTTCCCTGGGCCTCTTCTGCCGGAGGAGCAGAGGTGGGAGTGCTCGCTGCACCACCTGCAGTAGCAGTCAGGTTTGCTGCAACAACCGGATGAACTCAGTGCTGTCCCTGGATGCACAGCATCCATCATACTGTACCACTGCCAGGTGGCAGCAGTCACACTAACACAAGAATAACAGCAGGTATTAAGTCTTTACAGTATAAAACAATGACAAAGAATCAGTTGCTTTATTGTTCACACAACCCTAAGAGAAATTCAGACCCCAGCTAATCTGAATTATCTAGGAACAATTAGCATTTGTGCGAACTATAAGCTGCTAAAAATACAATTTAAATCACAGCCTTCAGAGACTGCAGCAAATGTCCAAACAACATGCTGAGAAAAGACTGTTGTTTTCAAAGGGCTGTCAGACAAAACATGTTCATTTCTGCTGTAAATTTCGACATGATGCTTGAAGTTAAAGTTATTTATTCTGTTTTTGACATTAAATACATTTTGTGGCATTTTTGTTTACAACTATTTAATTGTTTTGCATGGAAACAACACGACAAAGTCAACAGGTCAAACAATCAGTACAAATACACTTTAATTTCTATATACCTGATTGTCCTCACTTTTGAGGGGTGATTTCAGCTTCTAAACACTGCATAATGGTTATTCACAGTGACATAATGGATTTCATTTATAAAGATCACTATCCTGCCCTTGCAGCCCACAAACTGTGTTCTATTGTATTTTTAATTCTTGTCCCATGCTAGATTTAGTTAGTATTTTTGCCCTACTTATGGTCTCAAACCAGCAACCTTCTGCTTCCCAGCAAACACAAACCCGCCTCCCCCGCTCACGTCTACAGAGAAAAACTAGCACGAGACTCATACAGCTGTATGCATTACTCAGTCTACAAACAAAAACTGGTTGGGGCAGCATAGAAGTAAAATCCTCTCTTTATCTGCTTAACTACATATGATGATAATGTCTATTTTTAATTTTTTTTTTTCCCTTTTTGCTGTTTATTTTATTTTATTTTTTTTAAGTTGGTAATTAAAGTGACTTCTAACTGCCTGGAAGTCCACTCTGGTTTTCTTTGTGGATTTCTATGGTCTGCACCAGCACAAAAGCCTTTGTGTTGATCATTTACTAAAGGGGTCTGTGCTGCCAAACGAAGGTGACCGACTTTTACCGGTCACCTCAATCTTTCTGTATTAGTTGGCTATGTACCACAGGCTTTTACAGTGGCAGTAAGGACACGTCACTCAAAAAACATCACTTGACCCAGCTGTCTTAGCTAACTATAGGCCAATCTCCAACCTGAAACAGGGCTGCACTCCCCTTCTTCCAGATTGTTTCTTTGTTGGTCAATTTGGGTAACAGAAAACGGTCCATTTTTGCATTTTGTGCACTTTTCAAATGTTTACCGGAAGTGAAAATTCAAGTTAATTTCCTGTTGAGAGATCAGATCTTTTTAACGCAATATAATCAGATTGTTTTTTTTAAATTAGTTGTGTTTTGCGAGGAAAATATCACACCAACCACATATTAAAGAATATTAACTTAGATGAAAAAGAAAATAATTATTTTCCTGGGGGTGCTATGACTTTTCCAGGGGGAGCTATAGCACCCCACCTTCAGTGGAAGATGAACCTCAGCTGGTTCATCCCAGGTAAATACAGGTGCCTCTCATCCTGGGATGAACTGCATTCTAATATACAACACCAGTCAAAAGTTTTAACTGGCCTCATTCAGACCAGCCTGGTCCATTGCTGTCCTTCCTCCATCTCCTCCTCACCTACTGACATCTTCCCTGCTTACCTCTGGCTCTGCTGCTCCCTCAGCTCCTCTTCCTGGACTGGTAGTCCTGGCGTGTGCCCAGGACTACCGCCTACAGGAAGATGAAGTTGGCCGAGGCTGCTGCTGCTGGTGTACAGGGGCCCCCACCAGGACACATAACCTGCTGGCTGTTGACACTTGAAGCAAGTGTGGCCAGCCTAAACAGACTGGCAATGGCCACATCATATTTTAGGTGTGTCATAGTGGACTGTTGGTGGGAAGACTGTGGAGGGAGGAAATGAAAAGGCTGGACACAAACCCCCTAAATCCATAAACATATTAATTTTGGCTGTACAGTTATTTAAGTTATTCTTTTAAATTTATTTTATGTTTTTGAAATAAATTTTGTGGCATCTTGTTTTTTCAGTTATTTCCTTCATTACTATGCATGTTAACAACATGACATGGTTAAGAGGTCAAATACACCTCAGAATTTCAAAAATTTGTTAAATGAAAATAAAATCTAAGTAAAAATGATCGAGCATTAGCAAATTTAGCAAAACAGATGAGGTTTGGTAAAAAAATTAACTGAAGCATTTTGTACAGCTTTGCACTTTGAATACTTATACCAAGTTTCAACACAGTCAGCCTGGGAATGGGTGGAAGGAGGAACAGGGACTAAAGTCTTCAATGTACAACATTTCAGGAATATTTTGAAAATTCCTAACCCCCCCCCCCATAACAGTCCACTGTTTCATAGAGCTTTACCCAAAGAGTGTTTGTGCCAAGTTTCAGAAAATTCAGAAGATAAGTGATTGAGCAGTAGTGAATTTACCAAAAAGTTGATGGATGACTCGATATTGAATCAACTCTGTTGTTGAGAACCGAGCTGGAAAATCTCTCAGATTAATCTGATATTTGGTATACAGTTGTGGAGAGTCAAGAACTAGTACCAACTAGAGCCAAACAACACCTGGATCCGATCCAGATTCTGGATTTGTCTGCAACAGGAATTTAACATGGAAAACTCTATTTAATATGTATTTTGGGGCAGTAAGTTTGCTGCAGTAAGAAGCATATCACTATTGTCCGTAGGCATACATTTGACTGGGACAGCAAATCGAACACTCAGTTCCCCTATTATCACACATCTGACAAATCACATATTTTCTCATTACAAGAGAAAGCTTTTACAAAAAAAATGACAATAAAATTAAAGTTTTTTTAGTTCAACTTTTTTAAACCTTAGAAAATCGTGGGCACGTACAATAGGACTGTCATGGTCCTGGGCCGGTGGCCCAGTGTTTTGTGTTCTCTTGGTTCTGTTTCAGTTATTTCTGTGATTATGTTTATTAGTTCTCCTTTGTATTGCTCAGTTTGTTTCTGGTCCCTTGTGTTTCCCTGTGTCAAGTCTATGTGTACCTTGTCTAGTGACTTCCTGTTTTATTTTGACAGTCTTGTGTTCCCCGTGCTTTGTGTTTAGTTTTGCTTCCTCCATTATTAGTTTCATTTGCTTCACCTGCTGTGCCCTGGTGTTTCCTCTTGCCCTGATTACCTAACGTGTATTTAAGCCCTCAGTTTTCTTCTGTTCTTTGTTGTGTTGTCATCTATGTATCTGCTGTGTGTGTTTGCCGTCCCTTGTGGCCTGTAGGTTTAGTTCTGGATTCAGCCCAGCCCAGTTTATTTGTTATATGGTCCTCTTTTCAATAAAACTACATTAAGTTCATTTTTCATCACTTCTGAGTCCTGCATTTTGAGGTCTTCCTGCTGACATGACAAGGACCTCTGTTATCTCAGTGTTTGGAGAGCTAAAACATCTCCCGAGGTTTGTTGTACCCACCTGTTCCAGAGGATTTTTCTGCCGTATACGTTACTCTAACAACTGGTTAGGGCAGCATAGTGGTAAAATCCTCCCTTGATCTGCCTAACTGCGTATTACTAATGTTAAAACATAAAACCCCCTAAATTATAGAATAGGTGGCATAAGGAACAAACAAGCAATAAATACACAAGAAGTTTTGTTTCAACAACAACAATAATTCAAACAAATTTCATTTCAACAAATATCAGCCACAAATGGTTTATCAGCAGGTTAGAGATTAGCTGCAGTGTGTATTTGTATTTCTGAATGTATTCTTCCTGTGGCATATGGATTGAATCAGTGCTTCTTTTTACAAAAGCATAGTCTCATTCTGTATGGAACCTCAAAAAGCAGTTACTGGTGGATGTGAAACAGAGGTGGACATCACATTTTTGGCACTTCACTTTAGGTGTACCTTTGCGTCCTGGTACCTTGCATCTCCCTTTTTTTCCATTGATGACCATCCAGTGGGCTGTGGCATCGAGACGCACTTCAGGGATTGGAATGGGTGTAGTGGGTCCCCTTCTCCTATTCCCCAGCAACTGTAGAACTGGGACGACCTCTCTTAAGCTCCAGATTCTTTCCACTTTTGCACAAGCTTTCGGCAATATACGACTAGAACGTATAAAGCTTCATCTGCTTCTCTTTTCTCATCCCAGTGCTGCTGCACAATGGTCATGTCAATAAAATGGAACATCAACTGGTGGTACCTGTTGACCTGATTTTGTTCCGGTACAGTGCAATGAGAGAATCCAGCAGATCCACCCTGCCCATATTCTTTTGTGTTCTCTCACCACAGCAGGACAGGGGACTTTGATGATTTTCTTTTGTTTGCATCCCACCTATCAACCTCGGTGACTGGATGTGTTCCAATATAATTGCTGAGAAGACTGACTGAACGGTTATCATACCACTTCACAGCATGCAAGGTGGTATCTCCAACCATGGCCATCTTCTGCTCAAAAGATCCACGTCCAGTTCTCTTCAACTCAGCCTCACTCATCAAGTTGACGCCTGGTAGCCTGTTGCTACGAACAGTACCAGTACAGTGAATTCTCTGCTGAGCAAGTGTGAGTATGAGTGGGACACTTGTGAGCCAGTTGTCAAAGAACACCTTGTAGTTTTGCGGTTTGGGTATTGACTGGGCCAAGCGGAGGACAATGTTGCCACTTGCTCCTACATCTGGCAGCTCAGGAGGTTGCACAGCTCTCCCTGTGTAGATCTCAAAATTGTGCAGGACACCATCAGAGCCAGCCAAGACAAGTCTCTTGTAGTCCCATTTCTTTGGTTTTGCTGGCAGGTGTTGCTTGAGTCTATTTCTTCCTTTGAAAGAGACCATCTGCTTGTCTACAGCTAGCTTCTCACCCATTGGGATTGTCTGCAGCTTTGAGGTAAGATGAGTGACCAGTGGTTGGATTTTGTGAAGTGGATCAACATTTTCTTCTTGTCTCTCTTGATTGTTGTTGAAGTGTAGGGATTTTTTTTGATGAATTCCATCTGTTTAGTGTCATGGTGTCAACTGCCTGAGACACTCAGGTGGCTTTGTTCCAAAACATGCAGGTGCTGCCTGGTAATCCAAACAATGACATGTACACTGCTGTACCCATGAACTGCGCCAGCTCTTTAGTAGTAAGGTTAAGGGGCTTGTTGGTGTCACACTGAATGGCATATAAATTTGACTGCTCTACAACTGCTTCTAGAATGTCTTCAGAAAAAAAACATCTTGAAGTATTCATAGGGGGACGTGATATTGGTCTAATTCTGGAAGGCTGGCCTGCCATTCTGGGTATTTGGTGATGTTGGCATTGTGGAGTTTTCTCCACCGGGGTAAACTTGGAACATCTTCCTCTGATACATCCTCATTATCATCGTCATCACTGTCATCAGACAGGCCATCTTTTTTCAAAAGAAACCAAGAAGCATAAAATTACAACAGGTCATATACCTCTCTTCACCCAGTGATGCACATGCATGCACACATACACTCATTCATTACATACAGTATGTTACTCTACTGACTGAACCATGATCTAATGCTCCCTCAAACCTGATTCGGGGGTCCCCTCATGACCTAAAACAACCAATCAGAGCCAGGAGGAGGGTCTTAGTGCTGTCAGTCATTAGCACATTTCCTGTACGCACCACTAAATGTGCTAATGGTGGTGAAACAACTTACCATTCCAGGAAAACTGTTTATCTGCCGTTATCGGTGGCCATGCTAACTAGCCTTAGCATTTGTGGCATGAACCTTAGCATTCGTGGGGTGAGCTGTAGTGTAGCAGAGAGCAAGGGGGAGTGTGTGAGCGGCGCGTACATGGTGATTGACAGCACGAAGACCCTCCTCTTGGCTCTGATTTGTTTTTTTTCTGAGTGGCTATTTCTGCAGTTACTACTGGGAGAAGGTAGAGGAGCTTGAATTTCTTTCACAGATTACCTGTCTTATACTGTGATGACATAATGATAATTTTAACAAATATGTAAAAACCATATTTTCCATAAACGTTACATGCTGCACCTTTAACTTCTCATTTAAACCAACTGTTAAAGGTCCTTCTAGGGATAGGTGTTGCAAATTAGCTATGGATACAAATGCTGTGATGCTGGTATCAGATTGTCTTGATCTGATCTGTGTTTCTTGTATCTGTCCCTATCAAATATAATAAAATTTAAATAAATGTATGTATGCTTTGTAATGAAAAGCATTATCCAATTATCTTTCTGTTTTAACATGAAAATGCAATATTCACCTGTGAGGCAGGTGATACATAGCCTCTGGTTTACCAGATGGGCACTGGGACTGGTGAACAGGACGAATAGTGTGAGTGTTCCATAGTTACTTGTATTCGCCCAGGAAGCGGTATTGCACCAAACTCGTATGTTGTCTTCTGCCATTGAAGAGGTGCCTTTCCCTCAAGTCACTGAACAGATCCATCCAAAACTGACTCCTAGTTAAAGTACAAACGTCTTATTAAGATGGACTTTGACCCTAAGAAAACACTCAACAATGGTTGAAGTTGCTTTTAAAGATGTACTGCAATTTTCAACAGTTAAAGAAGCTGTTATATGAAAGGAATTTTAAAATGAGCACAAGTAGTCTCAAGCTGACACTATATGATAAAGCCAGAAGTAAAAGTGTGTATAGATCAGAATAATCACATGCAATAATTACATAAATGTCAAGTAGATGGACCATAAATTCATAATAACTTCAACAAGAAGAGTTATGTGACAAAAACCTTTGTTTCCGAAAGTAGGACCACCAGCTTTCAATACGTTGGTTGGATGTTGAAGTCCCATACATGTGACTTCTGGCTCCTGCAAATTCGTCTGTGCGCAGTGATCTCAAGGAACAGTGAAGTGCTGCCATCAGTCCATTTTCTGTTCCGCAGTCTGTGCGGAGGCGCATTGGAAAAACTCCAAACTCAGAAATGCACCGCATGTAATTTTGAGCGATGATCCTAGGATCATTGTTGGACTTTCTACATTTGAGCCAGATGGTTTTTCCTGGAGAACCCATCAATGCAGCTACTTATTGAAATTCCATAGGGTTTTAATTTGTCATATCCATCAACATGCCAGATTTCATTGGGTCCCACTGAATGATATGCTCTGCGGCCAAATCTTTGTCTAGATCTCTTTTCTACTCCAGACGGATCCAGTTCTCCCATTAGTCGCATCACATCCCTTCTTCTGATGACAAGAGAGTACTTCTGTTTAAGGGTCTGCCACATCGCTCGGTAACCCAGCAGTTGGCCTGATCCCTTGAGTTCATCAGAAATAGCTGCCTGCACACTAGCAATTGGTGTGTACTTTGTCCTACTGGTCAGGCCTACATCTTGTAGTCTTCTTTTTAAAGTGCTAAGACTCACTGAAATATTGTGTTTGGCTGCAAGGAAGTCTCTTATTACTTAATAACTGTGACCCTCTGTGAAATACTTCAAGATCATCTGCAGTTGTGATTTCAGGATCTGAGGGGAAAGAATGAGACACTAGATCTAAGAATAGAAAATGTGCCGTATTCATAAACTTTGTTTTCATTTATATTTACTAAATGGTGAATAAATGGTACAAAGTCAGAAATTTATGACATCACCAACTTACAGCAAAACATACCTTCATCTTGATGACTCCTAAAAAACTGAATATTTCTGCCACATGAGCCACAATAAGACAGCACAACATGAAGGTTCCCACCACAAAATGGACAAAACATAACCTGGTGAAAGCCAAGAAGAATCAGTTAGTCTTCATACACAAAATCACAGAGTATTTGCACCATCATTATACATAAGGTACACCATAAAACTGTTTTCCACCTTGGCTTAAAAAAAATTATGTTCCATATATGGCAGAGTTAAACCTGATTTATAATGTGTTTAACACACAAATGAAAAAGTCGCTTTTAATAAAGAAGCTAACTGTAAAGAACAACTCAAGGAGTCTGTGGAAATGACTTAAACAATTTTGCCAAAATATAGTTGAAGTTACAGCTTCCAATTCAGGAGTTTCGGAGCAATCAGTTTTCACCATACTGTCGCTAAGCAACGTAAGTTATCTGAAATTGTTTTAAGTCATTTCCATGGTAACCACTAACTCACAAACTTAAAACGCAATGTTTCCCTCTTCACATGGTTAACAAACTTGCAGTTGTCAGTAAACCCACTTTCTGGCATAGCGGTACACCTGGACTGTAGTTAACTAAAGAAAAATGTTTCACTTATCAAACGAGCAAGATTTGTCTTCTGTCAGCAAGCAAAGCTTCTCTTCGCATTGTTCCATTCAACAGGCACTGTTACTTTTGTTGCAAGTTGCGTGACTTCCGTTGTGGTGGTCTATTTCCGTTGCGGCTTTTGTATTTTCATTGCAGCTTTTGTGTTTCCGTTGCGGCTTTTATATTTGACCTGACACCTCTGGGCCACCAAATACAAGGGACAAAAAACATGGGAGAAAAAAAAAGATGCACTTTTGCGAGATATTGCAAAAGTTTTGCGAGATCCTGAGTTACTTTTGCAAGATCTCACAAAACTTTTTAATGTAAGGCCATGTGCTTACATCAGAACATTGAAAGGATCGGCGAGAGATGGCCAGCAAAAGTCGCCTTTACTTATAATTCAGTTTGCTTACTGTTTGCTGTAACCATGCCAAAATTGTACAGGCATGAATGAATTAACCTGACTGTCTCGCTCTCTCGCCTTACATTAAAAAGTTTTGCAAGATCTTGCAAAAATTTGCAAGATCTCACAAAAGTAACTCGGGATCTTGCGAAACTTTTGCAAGATCTTGCAAAAGTACATCACTCATTTTTCCCCGTGTCCCTTGTAGGGTTCCATAGGAGGAAAAGGGAGACAACAAAATGTCAAGCATGTGTGATTTTATTTCATTCAAATTTATATCACAGGTTAAAAAAATATTGTAATGGGTGTGACCTGAGGCTAGTGCCCGCCCTTGGTGGGCGGGGCCCTCTTTTTATAAGCACAGGTGCCGATCATCGTGGCGTCTGTGGCGAAATCTCGGGAGCATTGGCATACGTCAGAGCGATTTATCCGTAACGTGTGCAGCGGGTCCTTTTCCTTTCCCTGGTAGTTGAAAGAGAAGTTCATTGTCCTTGTATTTAAGGTAAGCTGTGGAGAGCTTCGCTATTACTTTAGCTAGAGTGGAGGTAGGCTAAAAGTATGTGTTTCGGTTGTAGGAAGTGTGAATCTCACACACCAGGTGATGTTGTGGTGAGCAGCGCCATTCCGTTTTATTCCCGTTCGGATGGATTCTCAAATCGGAGACAAGTACAGGTAAACACCGCTGGTGTATTAAGGTCAAGGGTATTCCCCCTCTGGTGTACTGTTTTAACTCCCCTTTTTCTTTCCTTTTTAGAATACTAGCTGCTGTTTTGCCTTGCCTGGCGTTGTCCTGCCAGTGTTTTCGCCCTTGTTGTTTTATGATGCTGCTGTAGACTGTGTGGATGAGCATCATGTGAATTTCTGGTTTTATTTTATTTTATTTTTTCCTATCATTGGGAAATACGCAGAAGAGCGAGGGGAAATTAGTGCAAGACCCTTTCTTTTATAAATCCTTTTTTGCTTGTTTAGCCGCCTCTTGTGCATGCGTAGCGGCGTATTAGTTTAGTGGAATTGCCCTTTTTTGCATGGAGGTTTAAGTTAACCTGTGTTTTTATTGTGTGTAGCAGGGTCTGCACTAACTGTAGGATATATTGTACCTCTCCCAGCGTAATTGTTGTTTTTTCCCTTTTATGACAGGACGGCTGGCGACTGAAGCAGCCGTGGGTTTTTATGATTTTTCATCTTCTTAGTGTTATTTTTTTTATCTTATTGATCGGTACATGGTTTATAATGTTTGTTGTTTAACTTGGCGTGTACCCGGAGACTTGTTTTTTTTTTTTTATATATTGTGAATAAAGTTTTATTTGTATTTCACTGAATGCACGCCTACGGCAGTTCTATTTGGAGTGTGTGGTAGGTTGGGCCTCCCACCTGACCTGGGTCACAATATGAAAGTAGTATTCGAAGTATTCCTTGAAACTCAGGGTCCAGACAAAGATCTAAGTAAAAATCTCAGATCTGAAATATTATTTGCCAGCTCTGACTCAAACCAGGAAATGTTATCTGACAGCTCAGAAACAAAAAAAGACATTCCTATGGGTCAGGCCAGACATAGATAACCCCATTTGACTATTGACCAGTTCCAAACTCCAAACCTACAGTCTTATAGTTGGCAGACTGATGAATTGGTATTCATCTCACTTGTCACGGGCCCAGAAAAACTAAATACAGTCTCACAAAAAGGCCAGTTCTGGCCAAAGAGGAGCAGCCTGGAATAAAACAACTTTATTCACAGAGGTGGTGATTCTTTGTACGCTGATCTCAGATGTGGGCTTAAAACTGGCTCTGGCTGGGGGCCAGTGTCCCCAGGAAAGGAATGAAAACTGTCTCGAGTAGCAGTGAGGATCACCGACAATGAAAGTCCTGCGCGATTGGTGAGGCTGGCAACAAGCTCCTTTTCTTTAGCCCACAGCCCCACCAGTGAGTAGACTGAGCAGCAGTAGCAGGCAGATCCAGACAGGAAAGGTGGTATGAGCTCTGGCAAGCTAAATACCGATGGCGTTGAAGCAGGAGTGCTAGGCAGTGACTGCATCAAGGCTAGAGAGCTGGGAAACAGAGTGTTGGTAAGTCCAAAAGTGAGGTCTAGAGAGCCAGATGACAGATGGTCAGAGGTGATGATGAACTCGAGCTGAGGAATTCCACTTTCATCAAGAGCCACACTTCCCAGTGTGGGAAGCAGCCGGCAAAAAAATGTCTGAAATGATTGGCAACTTCAGTAATCGAGGTCGTGTGTGAATAATTCTCATAGCAGAAAGTCAGACAAAAAAACATTAATGTTCATTGAATCATAGATCTGGGCAGAAATTCTAAACCACCTCTGAAACTCTTCTCAGTTCCTCATCCAACAGGATTGTGAAGTCTGCTGGGTCCATTGTATGGTCGAGTCCTTCTGTCGTGGGTTGCTGTGTGGCAGACAGGTTGTGGAGTCAAACGCAGAACTCATAATACGGGATTAGAACTTAAACAAGCCTTTATTTCTGGCTGATCGAAGTAACACATTCCAGCAGAATCCAACTGGTAGTACTACTAAGAAACACAGAACTGGAAAGCACACAGTATAGAGGGAACAACTCAACAAATGGCAAGGGGAAGCACAGACAATATGCACAGCAGGTAATTAGGGATTTGGGAAACAATGGAGAACACAGCTGAAACTAATCAGGGGGAAAACAGGGCAGGAAAGAAAACTAAACAACACATAAGGGATGAAAGACTAACAAAATAAAGCAGGAAGTAACTAGCAAAGGATCATTTAATACAGAGATGGAAGCTTGACAAGAAAGGGGGAAAAACAGTAACAGAATACAAGCAAACTACTACTGAAAACCAGAAACCAAAGAGAAAATCTCGAAAAGGATACAACACTCAAAACTGCCTTTTTGTTTAAAGGTTGAGTAAAAATTCCAATTTCATTAAATGTTTATTTTCTGGCAAATATGTCATGGTTCAGTCTTTACAGGGTGAAGATAAGATAGGACCTAATCGTTTTAAAACCTTGCATGTGAGAAGAAGGATATTAAATTAAATTCTGGATTTAAGGGAGCCAATGAAGAGAAGCCAATATGGGAGAAATCTGCTCTCTCTAGTTCCTGTCAGTACTCTAGCTGCAGTATTTTGGATCAGCTGAAGGCTTTTCAGGGAACTTTTGGAATAAATTATGAACAACAGATGACCTAAAACTTGCAGGTTGAGTCCTCTGTATTCACCGGGTGTTAAGCTCTATGAGCACCAGCTGTTTGTGGGACACCAGCAGCACTGCTGTTACGTCCTTTTAAATAAAAACTCTGATATAGTGTCCAATATGTTGAATTTGTGTATTAATAAGTTGCACTCATTCACATTCACAGAAAGAAAAAGTAGTTATGAATATTTTTCATGTTGGTGCTCCTCAGTAGATAATTTCTTCAGCTAAATGTCAGATTATTTCAAAGTCAGATACATGAGGGTGTTTCAGTAATAATGTTCCAAATGGACCTCCATACATGTTCATAATTAGCACTACTGCATTATTAGTAATGGCCTTTCTATGAGCTTCCTGGCTCCTCTGGTTGAACCCAACAATAAAACGATCTCGCAGTGCTTCCTGTCCCTTTCTGAGACAGGAGGAAACATCTTGGATGAAATTAGTGATTAGTGTCATTTCTACTGGCTCATTGTTTTTAAATATTTTTAAATCACAGGGCATCCAACTGGTTTCATAATGGACTCACATGTTAAACCACATTTACGCTCAGGCCTACATTTATGGTCTCTGTAAAATTGAAGAGGAACAAACAAAGAGGAAGAACAGATGGCAGCGGGAACAGAAAGCAGCCGCTCTGTCAGGTAAACCTGTGTTACCTCTTCAGCTTGTCTCAGGTTGTCTGAACTAGATTACAGGATTTTTTCCGTTTTATGCAGCAAAACGTCAGACCAAACTACATGATAACAAAGCAGGTTTTCAGTGAACAGTCTGATGGATGAAGATTATATTGGTTACAATTTCCTGGCTGATCCGACATGTCATTGTTATCTCTGTTACAATGACTAAACTCAGACACAATGATACAGAAATATGTCCTTCTGGCTTATGATCAATTCAATTCAATTTTATTTATATAGCGCCAAATTACAACAAACAGTCGCCTCAAGGCACTTTGTATTGTGGGTAAAGACCCTACAATAATACAGAGAAAACCCAACAGTCAAAACGCCCCCCTATGAGCAGCACTTGGTGACAGTGGGAAGGAAAAACTCCCTTTTAACAAGAAGAAACCTCCAGCAGAACCAGGCTCAGGGAGGGGGGGTCATCTGTCGCAACCGGTTGGGCTGTGGAAGAGAGCCAGAGATTAAAACAATTAATGATTAAATGCAGACTGGAGTATAAACAAAGTAAATAAGGTGAATGAAAAGAAACAGTCTATTGTGGGAACCCCCCCAGCAGCCTAGGCCTATAGCAGCATAACTAAGGGATGGTTCAGGGTCACCTGATCCAGCCCTAACTATCATCATGATCAATGACATGATGGAGAGTCAGGTTTTTAGACTTGAAAGTTTCAGTGACATCAAGTCTGTAGATGAAGATGAGGATGAGAATAAAGGATTCAAAAACTGGTCCACGTTCATCCAGAATAAGAATTAAGATGAAAAGCATTGGAGATGCTCTGAGATGCCCCCCCCCCCCCCCCCCCCCCACACACACACACACACACACCCTCACCTAGTCTCATGGTTAAAAGTCATGTGTGTTGTGGTGAAGTCTCGTCTGTGGTGAACACTCCTAAATATTGTTGTTATAGTTTCAGACGTTTGAAACAAACAGGAATATTTAGTTCCAGGACTTAAAGGCTCGTCACATTCACCCCACAGCAGCAGGTGTGTACCTCAGAGGTGGTGACAACAGGGCTACAGTCAGTGTCTTCCAGACCAACAATTACTGATCATATTATTGCATTAGAAAATCATGACCATATCATGCAGCTCACTCCTGTACTAACACCACCATCATTCAATGATAAAAAGAGCACCACCCACCTGACCACCACCTAACAACTTGAATATACTTAACAAAGCCATGAAAGATTGTACCTTCATACTGAGCATATGAAAGGTCACTATCAAGAAGTACAATAAATGTTGGCCTTTTGAGTTTCAAGTGTGGAAGTCCTTTTCCATGTAGTGCAGCTGTGGCACTTGGCAGATTTCAGGAACAGGAACCACATGGTTTTGTGTGGTTTATGTTCATATGTGGTATAAATTCTGGGCTGTCGGCAAATGTCAAACACTTCTCAAAGATGGAGAACGTACAGATTAACTGGGCTTGCAGAAAATGCTGGATCTATATTGCAGTCATTGTGATTATTATTGCGCTTAGCAGAAACTTTGGATGCACTTGCAAACCGCAGCAGTTTGACTGCAACTTACACGTGACTCTGCCATCTTTTATCATATTCATCTTTGTATTGTGGACAGACAGATCATTCCACAGAGTCTGCAGGCATCTGATTTCAAGCTGCCGTGCTGACTGTGGTCATACCTGCAGTTTTTTGGGTTCTTCCTTACGATGCATTATCAGGGCAGCTTTCATTTCTCTGCTGTGGGCTGTGTATGTGTTCCTTGATGGAGACTGGTACGTTTGCTGCATGAACGATCACTCTCAACAACAGGCACAGTTACCCTGCAAATCTGTGGGCAGGACCACCGAAGAGGAGCGAGTGATCATCACTGAGCTGCAAAACATGTCCAGGGTGAGTGCTTTCCTTATTACGCTGCAGTAAAACAAGCGATGAAGACCACGGTGGTTTAATCGAACCTGTTCTGTTTCTTTTTCAGACCATTGGCTCTGTTCTGCTTTTTGTTATGATTTCTGTACCTGCCCTGTTATCAATATTTGAATGGAAGAAACCCTCGAGCTCAGAGAGGAAACATTTGTATTACAAGCTGATTTTGGAACAGCAGGAAAGTGTCCTGAAAGATAAGCTGAGGAAATATGCACGAGAAAGGTTGAGCGATGAAGTTGAGAACAAAATACGCGCTGATCAATGGGAAGAGTGTTTCACTGTGGCCGAGGAACTGATCAGTGCAGGCGCCACACCGAAGATTTCTGAACAACAGTGAAAAAGGATCATGAGCAACATTAATCACACACTTTATCACTTATCAATAATCACATCAGACTTTGCTCTAATCAAAAATTAGACTTTCCTGTGAAACATTCTAATATACACACTTTTTCTCTATGATTATTATTTGTCTTTCATTTTCTTCATCATGTAATTTGGTTTCAGTGAATTCAGTCAGCATATTACTAGAAAAAACAAAAAAGCTTATCCCTGTAAAACCTGATGCTCCAAATACTGACCATAAAATTCAAGTTTTAATAAACTGAAGTTGTTTGTAATAATTTACATACATATTTTTGTGTCATATTTGATACATCAGTTGTTTTTGGAAATATACTGATCGTGACAATGTTGATTTTAGAAAAAAAATGCATTTATAATATTTAGTTTGGTTTTTTGTTTTGGTTTTTTTTATCTTTATTTTAATCTTGTGGTAAAATTTTATGCATAAAAGCAAATTTCATAAATAAAATCATCATCTGATGCATGTTAGTCTTTAATTCATTTGAATAAATAATACTGGTTTTGTAGTAGCATAGCGCTAACGTTTTGTAGCATTTAGTAGCAGTCCTTTGAACTTTTAATCATTGTTGTGCAGAAACACAAAATATTTAGATTACTGACAGCTGAAATTGTGACTGTCAAACTGATATACTGAATTAGTGAATAACTGACAAAATGTGCAATTGTCATGGTTAGGCTGTGTGGTTGGAAGGACGCAGACGCAGGACGTGAAACAGAACTAAACTCAAAATAGCTTTATTGCTGGAGGTTCAAGGGTTACAAAAAAACCAACCACCAATATCTCAATCAGGGCTGAACAAAAACACAAAAAAGCCTGGGAGAATAAACACTAAATGGGGAAACACACAGCTAAGGGGGAAAACACAGACGAGACACAGGACAAAGGACTATCAAAATAAAACAGGAAGTAACCAAAGCAGATACACACAGACTTGACACAGAGGGAACCTAAACATGACCAAAACACAAAACCTAAATAAAACACACAGGAAAAAGGGAAAAGAAAAGAGAAACAAAACATGAGACGCGAGAGAAGAGACAAAAACATGACAAACACAAACAGACACAGGAAGGCTAACCAACACTGCCAAAAAATAACAGACTTGACACCGAAGGAATAACGCAAACACCTGAACACAGACCATGGGAAAGACAACATCAAGGAAACAGTAACTCAACACAAATAATTATAACAGAACACTATGATAAACTAAAATCCTAATTCATAACTAAAAAACACAACTCAAAGAAACAAGGCACACTGAACCAATGGCCCAGGACCATAACCCCTCCCCCCAAAAGGGTCGGCTCCTGATGGTCCAACTGGAAACAAAGTACAAACACAGATGGGCAGCGGGGGGCCAGGACACAGGGCCCGAGACAAAACAAAACCCCAAGAAGCAGTCCAGACCAAAAAGAAACAAAAAAACCAGACCAGGGTATTGCAGCCTCCAACGCGCCATCGCTCGGATCTGTTATGGCGGGGGTAGTTCAATCTTCAGACGTGTGAATTAAGTTTTGTATCGTATATATTTACACTTGGAAAAAGGCTTTACAATCGTAGTCAAGATCACAGTCAAAAAAGCTGTGTCCTACCACCCCACCAGCTGATTGAATCTCCCCACACCTGATCCCAACGCACCTCAAATCAGCTCGCAAAAGGCGGAGCCATGACAATCTCATCTTCCCTTGCCACCATGACAGCAAAATAAACAGGTTAAATCATAATACAGGGGGACCAGGATGGAGGGCCCAAGAAAAAAACAAAAACAGAAGAACACAGTCCAAAAAAACAAAATAACACAAGGAAGGCTGGAAAACAGTCCAACAAAACACCAGGACAATCCAGGGGTTTCAAAGTCACCAAGGAGGTAACACAGTTCAGGGGTCCAGCCAGGCCATGGGGTAAGGCAGCAAAATCCATACAGTTCAGGAGGCCACCCTGGCCACAGGACTAAACCCAAGGGCCAAAGCTGGCTGTGGAGGCGAAACATTTCAAGGGATCTGCCCAGGAAACCACACAGTTCAGGAGGCCTCCTAGGCCAAGGAAGAGAACAAAACAAAAATACAGGGGCCAGAACAAAAAGTGGCAGCACAAGGCCGGAAAAAGAAGTTTCAAACAAAACACAGAGTAGGGCCAAACAAAGGTCCAAAACAGTCCAAGGGTCCCTAGAAGGGTGGTAACATAGTTCAGGGAGTCTCTCAGGCCACAAAACCAGGCCCTGATGCTGGGGACCTCTATGGAGATGAGTTCTGAGGGCTGATCATGATCCCAGCAGTGGCAACGAAGCAGAACAGGAGGTTTACCATGATCCCAGTGGCGGCGACTCCCAGGAGGCTCAGCAGGTGGCCGACAAGGGAAGCAGCACCGGACCCCTTCAAACACTAGCGGTGCTGGACCCACAACAGGCTCAGGGCACTTGAAAGACTCTGGAGACTCAGATTGAGCGGGACCTTCCGGAGGCTTGGACTGAGCAGGACCCTCTGGCTCCAGATTTGCAGGCTGGGGCAGCTGTGACTCAGGACATTCAAAAGACTCAGTACACTTGAAAGACTCAGGACACAGCAGGAGATGCAGCCGTCTTATCCGACGACTGGGGCTCCTGAGCTTCAAGATACTTGAAAGAGTCAGAATACTCAGCAGAACACGCTGCCATCTCCTCTGATGACTGGGGCTGCTGTGCAGGCGGGGAGGATGAAGCCTCTGACGTTACAGGCAATGACGAAGCAGATGGCGATGGATGAGAAGTAGGTAGCGAGGCTGGATGAAGTGTCTCAGTCAGCGGACGAGTGGTAGGTGGCAAGGCAGGTGACTCAGGCGGTGGACGAGTTGTAGATGGTGAAGCTGAAGACTCAGAAGCAGAGACTTAAGGCTCAGGTGATGCTGAGGATGGTGACCAGGTTATCCTCACTCGAGGAGTACGGACGGATGCAGAGGTGGACCTGTCCTTCAGATAAAACTGAGCAACTTGGGGTTCAGTATCTTGCCCAAGGATACTTTGGCATGCAGGATTTGTCCTTCAATGCACATATTAAACAAATATGTAGGACTGCTTTTTTGCATTTGCGCAATATTTCCAAAATTAGAAACATCCTTTCTCAGAGTGATGCTGAAAAGCTAATTCATGCATTTATTACTTCTAGGCTGGACTATTGTAATTCATTATTATCAGGCTGTCCTAAAAGCTCCCTGAAAAGCCTTCAGCTGATCCAAAATGCTGCAGCTAGAGTACTGACAGGGACTAGAAAGAGAGAGCAGATTTCTCCCATATTGGCTTCTCTTCATTGGCTCCCTGTTAAATCTAGAATAGAATTTAAAATCCTTCTCCTCACATACAAGGTCTTTTTAGAGTGTAAATAAAACTCTGTTAATTTCACCTCTGCTCTCCAGGCTTGTATCCAGACCTTCAGAGGTTTGACAGTAGGTGACTCGTGTTTATTGTTCCATTTAACTAAAAATAAAGGGGAAAAAAAGAATGTTTATAGACAGTGAAGCATAAAATTATTCATACTCCTGGCAAACTTTTGCTTAAAGTTTTTGTTAGTTTTGTTGTTTTTGTTTGTTTTTGTTGACCAGAAATGACACAGGCATCTCCCAGAAAATAATAAGAGGCATCATTGTGGGAAAAAATATTTCTCAGCTCTAATTTACATTTGAAGAAAAAGTGGCATGTCCAAAATTACTCATACCTTTTGCAAACTGTCACAGTCTATGGGCAAATCCAAAGTCCTATACATTTCAAATGGTTAGCTGTTCTAAAGTCAAACTTTGCCAGGGTATAATTGATTTCAGGCTTCACTGTATGTATACACAACTTTAATTCTCTCTATTCTTTAGGTACTTTTTAAAAATTATACTGTTTTATTTTTTTATCTTGCTAAATTTTCAGTGATTTGTTCCATCCCGTCATTTCATTGTAATGCTGTGGTAACTTAGATATGACAAAGTAAAATAGAAATGAATCTTGTGTGCTTACATTTGACAAGTTCATAACTGAGTCTTGCCAAATAAGTCTGACGTGTTTTGTATAAAGTTTATGAAGCTTCAGCGCTCAGTAGATGCAACCTGTTGACTAAAGATAAAGGACCTGCTGAAGAATTTTACTGCTACAACATTCAGCATCTATGCTGCAATCACTGTGATTTTTTACTTATGGTACAATGTTTTGTTTGAGAAAGATGTGGACTCCACCTGCACACCACAAACCATGACTGTAATAACCACATATCATTTCTACATGTGTCTGTTGTGGAAATTTCAACCCATTAAATTAAAAAAAAAAAGTGTACTGCTGGACTAGTTGTTTGAAAATTTTATTCTTGCAAGAAGGAATTCAGTCAGTAAAGATTGCGCAGGAGTGCAGTTGAGGAATTCGCAAGAGCAAAGGAGATTTATACAAAGTCCCAGAGTATCATTTTACACAGTTGCTAGAGCAGAAGTCCAGGTTTTGCTACATGGGCCAAACACAGTTCCACAAGATCCATGTAGCAGGTCCTGGATTCCTGCATCTCTCCCTATGTGCAGGGGTCCAGAGTTAAGTACAACATAAGGCATGAGAGAGAGAAGGCTGAATCCTTGAATATAACAAAATAATCCTCAACAGTAACTACATGTTCAACATTTCTCTTCTCAAAGATCAAGAGTTTGACAGTTTCATTAGAGGAGACTGGGAATCCTTCCTAGAAATAAATCACTCTAGAGCAGGGATCCTCAAATCCAGACCTCGAGGTCCGGTGTCCTGCAGGTTTTAGATGTGTCCCTGATCCAACACACCTGAGTCAAATGCCTGAATTACCTCCTCAGTATGCAGTCAAGTTCTCCAGAGTCCTGCTAATGACTTTTATATTTGACTCAGGTGTGCTGGATCAAGGACACATCTAAAACCTGCAGGACAGCTGACTTCGAGGCCTGGATTTGAGGATCCCTGCTCTAGAGGAACATCTCCAGCTTTTTTGTGGGAAACATGAAAAATCACTATTATGAGGGAGAATAATTTCATTTTCACTACGTAACAAAAGACAGAAAGGAAACAAAGTCAAATTAGAGCACAAAATCAACCAACCTGAAAACATTAATGCAAACAACCAGGCAGCTGAAAATGAGGACAAATTGAAGAAATGGAACTATCAATTAAATTAAATTATCAGCAAACCCAATCTTTATACATAGACTGAGACAGGAAAATTTCCACCACAGCAATAAATCAGGTAAATACTTGGCAAACCAAATGAAATGGAATAAAGAAAAAAACTTATAAAGGGAATGTTTGGAATAAAGGGGGAAAAGGAATGTTTATGTAGGTGTTCATAAGTTCTTTATTTAATTCTCTCTAGTTTTTGGTAGTTTTTAAACATACATAATATATGCTTACACATTATATTGTTTGTTTTTTGTCTTGTTAAATTTTCAGATGCTGAGTGATTTGTTCAATCCCGTCATTTCATTGTAATGACCTTGTGTTAACTTATGACAAATCAAAGTGAAACCGAAATGAAACTTGTGTGTTTACATTTGACAAGTTCATAACTGAGTCAAAGCATTTCTTGCCAAACAAGTCTGACATGTTTTCACGAGTATATAAAGTTCATGAAGCTGCAGCTGTCAGTAGATGCAACCTGTTGAGTAAAGATGCCGATGCAGGGCCTACTGTCAAGTATTACTGCTACAAAATTGAGCCTCTATGCCACAATCACTGTGATTTTTACTTACAATGTTTTGTTTGAGAAAGATGTGGACTGCACCTGCAAACCACAAACTAGCGACTGCCGTAACTACATGGCTCTGCCATTTTTTTATTATATTTTTTTTGATTCTGTGGATGGGCAAGAAACTTCATGCAACCTGCAATTCCACAGTCCACAATGGCATGAGATGTTTAAGTTTTATCTGTCAACTTTTGAAAGCAATCTTCATTGCTCTGTTGTGGGTTGCCTCTGTGTACATTGATGGAGACTGGTACGTCTGCTGTGAGAATAATCTCTCTGAAGAACAGGTGCATTTACCCTGCAAAGACAAAACCAAGTTTACACTTGAGGAAAAAGTCATTCTTGGTGAACTGAAGAACCATTCAAAGGTGAGTTTATGTCAGACTTTATTAACTCTTTGTTTCACCGCTTAAACATCAGTGCATCATTTTGAAGTTTATGATAGCCTTCTCTCAAAATTAAATTATATTTCTGTTATTTAATCTAATGGTGGCGTGGAGGTTAGCACTGTTGCCTCACTATGACATCTAGAAGGTCTGGGTTCAATTCCACCTTGGCCCAGGCCCCTCTCCTTGTGTCAAATTTGAATGTTCTCCCCGTGTCTGCATGGGTGTCCTCCAGGTACTCCAGTTTCCTCCCACAGTCCAAAAACATGCAGTTACTGGGGTTAGGTTAATTGGTCGCTCTAAATTGCCCATAGGTATGAATGTGATTGTGAATGATTATCTGTCTCTCTGTGTTGGTCCTGTAACAGGCTGGTGACCTGTACAGGGTGTACCCTACCTATAATAGCTGGGATAGACTCCAGCACCCCCCCCCCCCCCCGCAACCCTGAACAGGATAAGCAGAAAAGAATGGATGGATGGATATTTAATCTAATATTCCATAATCTCTATTCCAGACCATTGGTTTTGGTTTACTCTTGGGTATCATCATTGCTCGTGTTTCAATAGCACTCATTGAGGGGTGCTGTAAAGAAGAAGAATTAACTGCACAAATCAACAACAATCCACCTAGTGAACAGGAAGGATCACCTGATAATCCACATCCAAGAATGATCACTTCAGCTCATCAAGCAGACAACCGGTAAAAACGCAGCATTTTGGAGAAATCTTTTTGCTTGGTGTTTGCATTTCTGTTTCATCCATTTCATCATTTCTTTTTCCTGAATGTTTAAACAGAGGATTTGAAAAAGATGTCGACACATGTGATTACTACACATAGTAAGTTGTAAATACATTTATGCTTAATGGGGCTTTTTTCTCTTCTGAAAAGTTTTGTAAAATTAATCCAACTGTCAACCTATTAGTCACTGTTTTTGACTTTGGATAGTGAATTTTTTATTTAACATTATATCAATGAATTTCATTTGCACTGTATCCTCCTGAGACCCGAGCTCCTGTTTGTGATGCATTTTTAATTTCTCCTAGATATCTGTGATTAGATGGACCTGATATGTATATAAACTAAGCTTCCTCTTTGAACAGGAAGTTGTATTTTGTTAAATGGTTGTTACATACTTTTGTGAAAAAAAAATGTCTTCAGATGTGAACAATGGGATTATTTTATAGAATAACATAACAAAAACAACATGACTTAAAGTATAAAACACTATTGAGCAGAATGAAGTATAAGGTGCAGCAAAGTCAAAATGTAATGTCCCCATATGTGGACACAGGGTCTCGGGAGGTTAAAGGTAGATTTAAAATTAAAATCTTTTATTTAGGGCCTGAGCACAACCTGTCCGAAGGCCATATTGTACAGTAATTGCTTTGGACATTTAGGAAAATGAATTGCTTTTTTGAGGGCCTAAACATGCTCAAAAACTCATGAAATTTCGCCCACATGTCAGGTCTGGTGAAAATTTAAGTATTTTAATGGTTTCAGGCATGGTCCTTTCAAAATGGTTGTACAGCGCCACCTTTAGTTCAATTCCCACTACTGTGTTTCACATACATGTATGAAATTTGGTACACATATGTAACATGTCCAGACAAACAAAGAGACCATGGGGTCCAATGGCCTAAACCCAA
This sequence comes from Archocentrus centrarchus, assembly GCF_007364275.1. Lineage (NCBI taxonomy): Eukaryota > Metazoa > Chordata > Actinopteri > Cichliformes > Cichlidae > Archocentrus > Archocentrus centrarchus. The sequence goes on along the minus strand of NC_044352.1, from coordinate 3,774,087 downwards.
CAGGAAGTCCTCAATTTTGAATAAAATGGCTGATTTTAGCAATTTCCTGCGATCATGCTTTCTCTAATAACTCAGAGGTTTTGGATGTTATCAACTTCATATTTGTTTTGTCTTATCTACACACCAGGGGGGAATCTAAATTTCAACAATGGTGAGTTTTCACCAGAGGGCGTGGCCGTGACACCACAGTGAATTTTGATCATTGGCCAGGAAATTTGGATTGCCTCTCATTTAAACCTGCATTATCCAATCTGGATCAAACCTTCGCAGTAGGATGATGGTCTGCCCCTGAACCCATACATATGATAATATTTACTGACAGTTGCAATGCCACCTAGTGGGTACAGGAAATGTCATGTTTGACACATTGAAGTACACCTTCAAGGTGGTTGAGCAGAACCATCTAAAATTTCCCCTGGAAAGCCTTAAGGAGTTGGCCTTAGATTGTTTTCAAAACTGAGTTTTCGCCAAAGGGCGTGACCCTGGCAGGATGGCAAAGTTCAATGTTTCGCCATGAAGACAAAAATGGCAGTAACTCAAAGCCACTTTGCCCAATCTGTGTCAAACTTTAGTGGTTTGATAAGCCTCCTGCCTGAACACAATGATATGCATAAAGTCCATAAGCGTTAGAGCGCCACCTAGTGGGACCTGGAAATATCATGAAATACCATGTTTTTTTGCGTAGCTCCGTAGCTAAATTTTATCGACATTGTCAAGTCGGAAGACATTTTGTGTAAAAAAAGGCATGAAGCTAAGAATACTCCTATTGCTGCTACTTCAGATATATGGTTTCTTCCACAAACGATCAACACATTACAGAATCCTCATAGCAGTGTAAATCAGCATCTGACATACACGATGAAATACAATCAGGTGACAGTGTTTCAAATGTAGGAAGCCGGAGGAGTAAAGGAAGTTCTTCAGGTTCCAACTCCAGAGTCTCAAGTACAACATCAGCACGGATAATGGCTGAAGCTGAAGCAGCTGCACTGATAGTAAGACAAAAACTGCTTAAAGATAAACATGCTTTGGAGGAACAGGAAGCACAGTTAAGGAGACAGCGGGAGCAATTAGAGCTGGAAGATCTCAGTTACTTGAATGAGCTTGATATGCCTGCAAACATGCTTGCCACAGTTACAACGTTACTCTACAGGCTGAGAGATAAGTGGAGCCCGACAGTCTGTGATTTTCATGAGAGAAATAATCGACAAGCATCATTTGAGGATATGGTGGATTCTTTTTGGAAAAACAAGTGACCATTGCATTTGATCCAGTATTTGGAGACATCAACGATATCTGCATGACAAACAAAGACACAAGAAAGCTTAAGTCACAAGTTCAGGCAAGAGTTAATTAGCTGATTGGAGTGTGGCACCAGGTGTCTTTAATATTGAACCTTTTCACAATATTATAATTTTCTGAGATACTAAATTTGGGGATTTCATTAGTTGTCAGTTATAATCAAAAGTAAAAGAAATAAACATTTGAAATATATCAGTCTGTGTGTAATGGATGAAAATAATATACAAGTTTCACTTTTTGAATGGAATTACTGAAATAAATCAACCTTTTCATGATATTCTAATTTTATGACCAGCAACTGTACATGTGGGCTCTTGGTTCAGGGAGACAGGCCATCCCAGCTGTCTGGCTGTGACTCCCCTCCCCTACAGAGCAAACATCCTAACTAACCGTAACATTTTCATACTGACACTATCTAACCAGGAAAACAGGTACTGTGCGCTGCGGTTTGGCCTTTGTCATCAGTTCGTGTAGTGGCTGGTTCTCATGACTCAGATTTCTCCCATCAGTGATAAAGCCCTGTACAAGAAGCATATCTTCCTGCCTTGATGTTTCCCTAATCATTACAAGGCAGTTTTATCCAGATTAATAACAGGATGTGGTGTCATTTAATTGTACATACTGTGACAGAACCTTCAAGGATACGATAAACGTATTTTCCTCTGAGACTGGAAAGTTAGTCTGGCACTACTTGCTGTGTCTGTCTAATTTATTTATTAAATCGTCTATTATTTGCTTCAGCCACTACTTATTAATTTATTTCCTGGAGTTTACTTTTAAACAGTTGTCCTTTTATTCATTGGGTAAAAAACAAACCCCAACACAACCCCCTGGGCCAGTTCTTGCTCTGGAGTTTTGCCTAGGCTCTACCACATGGGCCTGATCAGAGTAACTAATTAAATTGCTAAAAAGTGCAATAAACCACAAAGGAATTGAAAATATTTTTTACACATTTTACACATAGATACAGAAATGTCAAAGCTGTAACCTTCAAAATTATAAATAAAATAAACTCACACAATCCTTTGAGTGTGTTCATAACCTCCTTTTGAGTTACACTGATTTTTGTAAACTGTTGCAAATGAAAATAAAATGCACAATATGCCAAAAAAAAGACAAAATTCTAGGTGTCCTAGGAACTCATATACAGATGGCACAAAGTCAAATATTACTTTCCAGTAGCACCAGTGGGGGTCTGATAGCCCTTGGATGAAAAAAATATCAAACACTTCTCAAAGATGGAGAATGTACAGATTAATCTGGTTTGCAGAAAATGTTGGATCTGTGTTGCAGTCATTGTGATTATTATCACACTTAGCAGAGACTTTGGATGCACTTTCAGACCACAGCAGTTTGACTGCAACTTACACGTGACTCTGCCATCTTTTATCATATTCATCTTTGTGTTGTGGACAAACAGCGCATTCCACAGAGTCTGCAGGCACCTGATTTCAATCTGCAGTGGTGACTGTGGTCATGCCTGCAGGTTTTTGGGTTCTTCCTTATGATACATTATCAGAGCAGCTTTCATTTCTCTGCTGTGGGCTGTGTATGTGTTCCTTGATGGAGACTGCTGGACTTGTGTGAAAATTTTATTCTTGCAAGAAGGAATCCAGTCAGTAAAGATTGCGCAGGAGTGCAGTTGAGGAATTCACAAGAGCAAAGGTGATTTATGGAGGTGGAGTACTGCACCATGTCTTCAATATGAGCCTGGATCTTCAGAGGGTCCCTGTGATGTGGAAGACATCTTGCATCGTTCTGGTCCCGAAGATGACGCGACCCAGTGACGTCAAGGATTACAGGCCAGTGGCACTGACTTCCCCATAATGAAGACCATGGAGAGGCTCGTCCTGGATCAGCTCCGGCCCATGGTCCAGACCCTCTCCAGTTCGCCTACCAGCCCCACCTGGGAGTTGAGGACGCCATTATCTACCTGATAAACCGAGTCTATGCTCACCTAGATAAGCCGGCCAGCACTGTGAGGGTCATGTTCTTTGACTTCTCAAGTACATTCAACACCATTCAGCCTGCTCTTCTGGGTGAAAAGTTGACAGCGATGCAGGTAGATGTCCCCCTTGTGTCCTGGATTGTTGACTACCTGACTGGCAGACCACAGTATGTATGCCTGCAGCACTGTGTGTCTGACAGTAGTTAGCAACACTGGAGCCCCACAAGGGACTGTCCTCTCTCCCTTCCTCTTCACCCTCTACACCACAGACTTCAGCTACTGCTCAGAGACCTGCCATCTTCAGAAGTTTTCTGATGACTCTGCAGTAGTTGGATGTATCAGCAGGGGTGATGAGGATGAGTACAGGAGGACAGTGAAGGACTTTGTCACATGGTGCAAGCGGAACCATCTAGAGCTCAACGTGACAAAGACAAAGGAACTGGTGGTGGACTTGAGGAAAGACAAGGCACCGGTGGCCCCTATGTCAATCGGGGGGGTCAGTGTGGACACCGTAGAGGACTACAAATATCTGGGAGTACACATTGACAACAAACTGGACTGGGCTAAGAACACTGATGCCCTATACAGGAAGGGCCAAAGTCGCCTCTATTTTCTGAGACGCCTGAGGTCCTTCAACATCTGCCGGACTATGCTCAGGCTCTTCTATGAGTCTGTGGTGGCGAGTGCCATCCTCTATGCTGTTGCATGCTGGGGCAGCAGACTGAGGGCAGCAGACGCCAACAGACTCAATAAACTGATCCACAAAGCCAGTGATGTGGTGGGAGTGGAGCTGGATTCGCTTATGGCAGTGTCGGAGAGGAGGATGCTGTCTAAGCTGCAGGCCATTATGAACAATGGCTCCCACCCACTCTACAACACAGTGATGGGACACAGGAGCACATTCAGTGCAAGACTCATCCCACCAAAATGCACCACAGAGCGCCACAGGAGGTCATTTCTACCTGTGGCCATCAGACTCTATAACTCCTCCCTTAATAGGTGACATTGTGGTTCATCAGTGTCATTCATACATAAAATTGTTTAAATTTCCACATACATTGTACATACACTTATACATTGTACAAAAAGGACTGTGCATATATATATATATATAATGACACCTATTTAAAAATTTTTTTTTGCACTCACAAGTTTCATATGTGTATAGATTTAGATGTGTTTATAGTCAAATTATCTCTTTAGTCTTTATATTTTTATGCCTTAGTGTATGTTATTGTGTTTTTGGTTTACTTGTCTAAATGAAACGGTTGCAGCTGTAACAACAGAAATTTCCCTCTGGGATCAATAAAGTATTCTGATTCTGATTCTACAAAGTCCCAGAGTATCATTTTACACAGTTGCTAGAGTAGATGTCCAGGTTTTTATATATATATATATACATATATATATTAGGGGTGAGAGTCTCTGGAGCTTGAAAAAAGGCGACTGGACTTCTTTTTGTTTCTTGAAGACGTTTCACCTCTCATCCGAAAGGCTTCTTCAGTTCTCAACCAAATGGTGGAGAGACCCAGGTATTTAAACCCCTGTGGGCGTAGTCCCCTGGAGGTGGTTATGACCCTCTATTGATCATGTGCTTGAACACATGTGCCCAGGTGTGAAGGGGGCGTGGGTCATATTTAATCCCACCCACTTCACACCTGGGCACATGTGTTCAAGCACATGATCAATAGAGGGTCATAACCACCTCCAGGGGACTACGCCCACAGGGGTTTAAATACCTGGGTCTCTCCACCATTTGGTTGAGAACTGAAGAAGCCTTTCGGATGAGAGGTGAAACGTCTTCAAGAAACAAAAAGAAGTCCAGTCGCCTTTTTTCAAGCTCCAGAGACTACTATGACCTGGATAACTGAGAATCTACACAGACATTAGGGGTGGGACTTTAACGCGTTAATTTCGATTAATTACGGGGAAAATAACGAATTAAAAATTTTAACGCATTTTAATCGCACTTTGCACCGTGGAACGTTTCTCAGTACACGAGTTCCAGGCATACAGATTATATCGACGCACAATGTCCAAATTAAGGGGCCGCATCCTTTGAAGGACCCAGCCCACGTACACTGGGTCCTTCGCAGGCCACGAAGCCCGCAAAGATTGGAAGTGAGCAGCTAGCCTTCATATCAGTGTCACCTGCCCTCGCCTCTGCGTAGCTCATGTCGCCTAGCAACCGTGAGTGTGAAGCACAGCTGTGTAAAAGCAGCTGGTTAAACGGAGAAGAACTTTTTCTCCTTTTTGTGGTTTAATTTTAAGTCTTTAATTCAAAATAAGCTGTTAAAACAAGCATAACACATTTCAACATCAAGGAATACAGCTGAGAGAATGATTAATTTCCAACTATATTAAGTGAGACATTAATGTTGAAAAAAACTATCCAGTTATGATGCTTAACTTTAATTTCAGGACTTTGCTTATCACAGGAGCACTTCCACCCTTCGTTGGTCTGTGTAGTAGACTGGTGGGAAAATGAACAACATTTTGAAGTTTAAGCTTATGTATATTGATTTATTCATCAACCAAACTTAAATTAATATTTATCATGTTAAATATTTAAATGCAATTAAAATGCAATTAATTTTGATTAATTAATTACAAAGCTCCTAATTAGATTTTTTTTAATCGAGTCCCACCCCTAATAAATAAATAATAAAAAAAAAAAAAAATATATATATATATATATATATATATATATATATATATATATATATATATATATATATATATATATATATATATGTATATATATATGTATATGTGTGTGTGTGTGTATAACAACACAACAGACAGTGGCCCGAGGGCCTGATATCCCTTAGTGGGCCCTGTGCTCACTGCCCAGGACCATGGAGCCTGATTGGTATTTTCCATAGAATACCAAAATTTGCAGGTCCACCGCTGGTGCCATGAATGCATCTCATCTTTTAAAATGACACTTTATCTGAATGAAATTTAATGCATGAACATTTTAAAACATTTCCTCCCATTTTAATTATTTTATCAGGGCCTTTGTATGGCAAATACGCCCTTTTTTCATTTTTGTAATGATAAGAACAACCCCAAACTCATCACAAAATCCAAACTTTAAGTAGTCGTGGTCATACTTCCTCTTTTTTCTACTTACGCCAGAGCTTGTCTCCCCTGCCTTTTTCTTTACTAAAAAATTGTCCATTCTTTCTCTCACATCAGTAGACAGCAAGCAGATAGCTTCTTTTCCCGGTTTATTTTTTCCCTCGCACCGCGCCTCCCCTAAAGTGCTCTGGCGCCCCCTAGGGGAGGCGCGCCTCACACTTTGAAAACCGCCGCAATAGAACACATTATGTTTTGGTCCATCTGCAAGGTTGCACATCTGATTGTGCAGGTGCTCAGTGACACCCTGGTCCAGATCTGGGAGGAGATCCCCCAGGACACCATCCATGGGATCAGTAGGAACATACCTCAATGTTGTTCTGCATGCATACAAAAATGTGGGAGCCACACAACTATTGAATATCATTTAGACTTGCTGGAATGAAAGTTTGCCTTTAAATTTCAGTCCCCTGTAGGTTGATAATTTTCATTCCCATCAACCAATGTGGAATCCTTTCATTTCTAACACATTAACCAATCCATATCAGTACAGAGATCCAGCATGATTGTTTCCCTATTGAAATCTGATGTTTTCAAAGTCTTCCTTCCTTAAGTTATTGACTGCTCTGTTCTTCTGGATATTAGTTCAGACCATGTTATGCAGATTCTTAATTGATAATCTTATGTCTTTATTTATTTTAATAGAGCTCATTCATATTTCTGAGGGGTGTGATGAAGATTTAACTGCAAGATAACATCATCTTCACTCAACTGTGGTGCCGATTGAAGGTCATGTTCTAATACAAATAAGAATTTATGTTCTGTTCATGTTTTATTTTGTCACTGTGTGTTTTGCCATTGTATTACTATGCCAAATTTTTTGTTATTTTTTAAATTCCATCCATCCATCCATCCATCCATCCATCCATTTTCTTCCGCTTATCTGGAGCCGGGTCGCGGGGGCAGGAGCCTAAGCAGAGAAGCCCAGGCTTCCCTCTCCCCAGCCACCTCCTCTAGCTCATCCGGGGGCACCCCAAGACGTTCCCAGGCCAGCCGAGAGATGTAATCTCTCCAGTGTGTCCTGGGTCTACCACAGGGCCTCCTCCTGGTGGGACATGCCCGGAACACCTCACCCAAGAGGCGGCCAGGAGGCATCCTAATCAGATGCCCGAGCCACCTCAACTGGCTCCTTTCGATGTGGAGGAGCAGCGGCTCTACTCTGAGCCCCTCCCGGATAGCTGCACTCCTCACCCTATCTCTAAGGGAGAGACCAGCCACCCTTCGAAGGAAACTCATTTCTGCCGCTTGTATTCGCGATCTTATTCTTTCGGTCACTACCCAAAGCTCGTGACCATAGGTGAGGGTAGGAACGTAGATCGACCAGTAAATCAAGAGCTTCGCTTTTACACTAAGCTCCCTCTTCACCACGACAGACCGGTGCAGCGTCCGCATTACTGCAGAAGCAGCCCCGATCCGCCTGTCGATCTCCCGTTCCCTTCGCCCATCACTCGTGAACAAGACCCCGAGATACTTGAACTCCTCCACTTGGGGCAAGAACTCGTTCCTGAGCCGGAGAGGGTACTCCACCCTTTTCCGGCTGAAGACCATGGCCTCAGACTTAGAGGTGCTGATTCTCATGCCGGCCGCTTCACACTCGGCTGCGAGCCGTTCCACTGCAAGCTGGAGGCCCCCCCCTGATGAAGCCAACAGGACCGCATCATCTGCAAAGAGCAGAGATGAGACTCTGAGGCCACCAAGGAAGAAGCCTTCTGCCACATGGCTACGCCTAGAAATTCTGTCCATAAAAGTTATGAACAGAATCGGTGACCAGGGGCAGCCCTGACGGAGTCCAACACCCACAGGAAACGAATCCGACTTATTACCGGCTATACGGACCAAGCTCTCACTGCAGTTGTACAGAGACTGAATGGCCCGCAACAACAGGCCAGACACTCCATACTCCCGCAGGACCTCCCAGAGGATACCCCGAGGGACACGGTCGAAGTCCTCCTCCAAGTCCACAAAGCACATGTAGACTGGTTGGGCAAACTCCCACGCGCACTCGAATATCCTTGAGAGGATAAAGAGCTGGTCCAGCGTTCCGCGACCAGGACGAAAACCGCATTGTTCCTCCTGAGGTTCGACTAACAGACGGACCCTCCTTTCCAGCACCCTGGCATAGACCTTACCGGGGAGGCTGAGGAGTGTGATGAGGATTTTTTAAATTCTGGCACAAAAAAATTGATCAAGTTGGATGATTTTTAACTTCTATCAAATAAATTTGTTGTTAAAAGATGTAAGGTTTTTTTTTGGATGATTGATGTTTAATGGGTTTCAGGGTGTCATGTTTGCTGTGGTCATGATCATTGATTAGCATATTAGCAGTCTAATATTAGGCAAAGCTGATGGAAATCATTATTTCTGCAAGAACTTCATCATCAACTAACGTATTGGAGAAAATAAACTCTTGATGACCTGACATTGAAAAAGTAAAGATAAACAAAATTAACAGATACAGTTCTTCATTCATGACTTTCTTAAATGTTATATTAGTTCACTGAGATAATTCAGTTAGGACCAAAGTGGTAGATCTACAGTCCTTCTATAAAATCTTTGTTGAAATCTTTGCTGATAAGGTTCATCACCCAAGTCTGTCTTTTCTTTTTCCAATTTCCTAATAAATCAAAATGTACATTACATAATTTTAAAGTTTTGTTTTGCTTTCCTTGTGTGCATTTACTCACATTCTTTAGTGATTTACACATTAAACAAAACTTTAAAGAAACACTTTCTTTGTGTCTCAGCAGCTGTGGTGGAAACTGGAAACTCTTTACACTTCTGTAGTCATGTGACAGCCTAAATTATCCAGGTTAAGTCCTACCATTAATTAATGCTTCGATCTTACATATGATCAATGGGCTACAAATCACAGTCCATTAAGGTGGCAGTAATTAAACTATCACTTAAAAAGCCATCACTCAACCCAGCTCCCTTAGCTAATTACAGACAATCACCAAGTGCTTCCTCATAGCGTCTTTTAATTTTGATGATTATAACTGACAGCTAATGAAAACTCCAAATTCAGTATCTCAGAAAATTAGAATATTGTGAAAAGGTTCAATATTGAAGACACCTGGTGCCACACTCTAATCAGCTAATTAACTCCAAACACCTGCAAAGGCCTTTCAATGGTCTCCCAGTCTAGTTCTGTAGGCTACACAATCATGGGGAAGACTGCTGACTTGACAGTTGTCCAAAAGACGACCTTTGACACCTCGCACATGGAGGGCAACACCAAAGGTCATTGCTAAAGAGGCTGGCTGTTCACAGAGCTCTGTGTCCAAGCACATTAATAGAGAGGCGAAGGGAAGGAAAAGGTGTGGTAGAAAAAAAGTGTACAACAACAGGGATAACTGCACCCTGGAGAGGAGTGTGGAACAAAAGCCATTCAAAAATGTGGGGGAGATTCACAAAGAGTGGACTGCAGCTGGAGTCAGAGCTTCAAGAACCACCACGCACAGACGTATGCAGACATGGTTTCAGCTGTGTCCTCGTGTCGAGCCGCTCTTGAACCAGAGACGGCGTCAGAAGCGTTTCGCCTGGACTAAAGACAAAAAGGACTGGACTGCTGCAGAGTGCTCCAAAGTTATGTTCTCTGATCAAAGTCAATGTTGCATTTCCTTTGGAAATCAAGGTCCCAGAGTCTGGAGGAAGAGAGGAGAGGCACAGAATCCACGCTGGCTGAGGTCCAGTGTAAAGTTTCCACAGTCAGTGATGGTTTGGGGTGCCATGTCATCTGCTGCTGTTGGTCCACTGTGTTTTCTGAGGTCAAAGGTCAACGCAGCCATCTACCAGGAAGTTTTGGCAGGACTTGGCACCTGCACACAGTGCCAAAGCTACCAGTACCTGGTTTAAGGACCATGGTGTCCCTGTTCTTAATTGGCCAGCAAACTGGCCTGACCTTTAACCCCATAGAAAATCTATGGGCTATTGTGAAGAGGAAGATGAGATACGCCAGACCCAACAGTTCAGAAGAGCTGAAGGCCACTATCAGAGCAACCTGGGCTCTCATAACACCTGAGCAGAGCCACAGACTGATCGACTCCATGCCACGCTGCATTGCTGCAGTAATCCAGGCAAAAGGAGCCCCAACTAAGTACTGAGTGCTGTACATGCTCATAGTTTTCATGCTCATACTTTTCATGTTCATACTTTTCATGTTCATACTTTTCAGTTGGCCAACATTTCTAAAAATCTTTTTTTGTATTGGTCTTAAGTAATATTCTAATTTTCTGAGATACTGAATTTGGGGTTTTAGAATAGAATAGAATAGAATAGAATGCCTTTATTGTCATTATACAGGATGTACAATGAGATTGGAGGGCCACTCCTGTTCAGTGCCATGTAACAGAAAATCAAACTCTCTAAAATAAAAATATTATAAAAATATTATCTCGTATGATCGATATAATCAAGAGATATACAGAAATAAACAATGTGTAAAATATACAAAAAATAGAATGAAAATATAAATATAAAAATATATACATACATTGGTGCATCTGTACATTGTAAGAAAAGTAAATATGTGTATACATATAATAATGAAGATGATGAATATTGCACTTGGTGAATGAATATTGCACTAGTGAATGCATACTGGATATTACACAATATAGGAATGTCAGATATTGTTCAGTATGAATAATATAATATTGCACAGTCACAGTGGGTGAGTGTGTGAGTTCAGGGTGGTGATTGCTCTGGCGAAGAAACTGTTCTTGAGTCTGTTTGTTCTGGCTTTGATGCACCTGTAGCGCCTGCCAGAGGGCAGCAGGTCAAACAGGTCAAAGCCAGGGTGTGAGCTGTCCTTGATGATGTTCCTGGCTCTGCTGATGCAGCGGGAGGTGTAGATGTCCATCAGGGAGGGGAGAGGGCAGCCAACGATTCTTTGTGCTGTCTTGACTACCCTCTGAAGCCTGACCCTGTCTGCCTCAGTGCAGCTGCCGTACCATACTGTGATACAGTACGTCAGCAGGCTCTCAATGGATGAGCGGTAGAAGGTCAGCAGCAGGTTTGAGTCCAAGTTGTTCTTCCTGAGGACCCTCAGGAAGTGAAGTCGCTGCTGAGCCTTCTTGATAACAGCTGTGATGTTATCTGACCAAGAGAGATCGGCAGAGATGAGGACACCAAGAAACCTGAAGGTGTGGACCCTCTCCACACGCTCGCCGTTGATGTAGAGGGGAGCTGGGTCAGTCCTGTGCTTCCTGAAGTCGATGATGATCTCGACAACTAATGAAAAAAATTTCATTAGTTGTCAGTTATAATCATCAAAATTAAAAGAAACAAACATTTGAAATATATCAGTCTGTGTGTGATGAATGAATATAATATACAAGTTTCACTTTTTGAATGGAATTACTGAAATAAATCGACTTTTTCATGATATTCTAATTTTATGACCAGCACCTCTATAATAGTACTGCAGTAATACCTTTGAATAACAGAAAAATGTAAATGTGCTAGGATATTTTTCATATTGCCAACGTAACTCAACCTGATATTTAATGCACACAAGGACAACTTTAGGTGCTTACGGGGTTGCAGAAGGAGGTATAACATTCATGAATGCATCAAGAATGACTAATGTTACGTTATTAACACAAAAACACAATTTAATCAAATGCCTAAATCCGTGTAAAAATGCCACCAGGTTAAGGAGCGTTTCTCTTGTACTTATGCATCTTAAAGGACTTAAAGGCTTCACAGAGCTGTTGATGGGAGAGGCCTCAGATTTTTTTCTTGGATTTGATGCCTTTCTGTTCACCGCTCCTCTCCCTGTACTTTGGTTGCTGCAGCAAAACAAAATTTAGGCTAGGGATGTTCCAGGCGACTAATTTATTAGTCGACTAAACAAGGAAAAAATTAGACTAACCGACTAGTCTAAAACTAAGAAACACTCAGATATCAAATTAACTTTTATCCCTGTTTAATGGACAATGTCAGAAGCTGTCTAAACAAAGGCATTTGAAACCATTAATCACGTTCTTCTATGATGAATTGCACTTTAAATGCTGTTTAACTGTCCGGCAACAAACATCGTGCATATTGAACACTGCACATTATACTCCAAACAATGAAGAATAAAAACATAAAATCATTTAATATAAAAATTTATGAAAGCACATTACTGCAAACAATGTTCACGCATCATTGAATGTGAGAAAATAACATCTGAAAAATAAATAAATTTGCAATCTAAGCTTTAATGCTCTTTCACAAACCTGAAGGAGATATGACTAACTGTAGATGGCCATCTTTTATATACAGTTTATAATTCAGACCACATCAATTCAAAGTCTAAGTTAAATTAAGTAGGGATGATAGTTTATCTGCTTATAAATTCAGATAATTACAGCTTTAATCTCAGGATGTTTGGTGTATCCGTGACTACAGAGGACTGCAGCATCCACTTGTCTGTAGCGCCTCCCTGAGGGTAAGAGGTCAAGGTGCAATGAGTTTCCCTTCACAGATGAGGAATCTTTCCTCTTTATGTTTAAATTCTGTTTCAGGAAAAAGCATGGCGTAAATTATTGATCATCTCTGGTTGTATTTGGCCTATCAACACAATTTAAAAACTGGTGTGTAGTTTGAAGTCTGCATTTTCCACACTCAGCTACCCCAACAACATTCAGCTACTCTTTTATCACCTTTAACCTTCTCTATGATCATTTTATAAATGCATGATTGCAAACACAGCAGTAATTATAAGACTGGCCCATAATTACAATATGTTGTATTTAGCTGCCTTGGCTGCAGCAGCTGTGTTGTTTTCAGTCTGTTTGACCTCTTCATGTTTATAAAATTGGTCATTTTACTGGTAGCAGACGGGTCCGTGTTTGCAAAAAATGTGCTGCATCTCTTTTATGTGAAAATACTCTTAGCTCGACTGGGATACTGTTGGGAAATATTTTTATCACCCAATGTTGATATTTAAAGTTATTATTCCTACTTCTGTTTATTTGCAACTAAACTGCTTTCTACACTGTAATAAATGCATATTGTGGTCTAAAAGTAGCAGGAAGATTTGAGGCCTGTTTGAATTGCTCTTATTTGTGTTCAGGCCCCAGAAGCTCTGCTACTCCTCCCTAACAGTCTGCTGTGGCCCAGCAGGCCCTCTCAGATCATACTCAAAGGATACTCGTCTTCTGCTCTAGCCCCGTGATGAACCTGTTGCTCATTCAAATTCATGCTTAGGGGTCTCAGCTCATAAAACTGCCCTTTTTGGGTTCATGTGTAGGACACCAGTCATCCTGTTTGACCATTTTTAGATTTATACTGGTAATAGGGATAAATCTGTCCAGTGGACCTAGCCATAGGCTACCTTGCTTATGTAGCACAGCCAAAGATTTTGGAAATGCAAATCAAGAAAGTGTAAATCTGTCTAAGAAACAAGTCTGGGGGCAAATTGGGCTCCACTTTCTCCCTCATATCTGGTCTGTTTAATTGTGGGCAGTTGTAAATCCTTCTCCAGGAGTACCACAGGATGGCCTCAAGGAGGTTTTTTCTGACAATTATTGTGATGAATTTTTCTTACTGTCTTGTTGATGTATTGAAAATGCTCCGGGATGTTTGTGCCTTTTCAGATAATGTCAGTAGAATTAATCACAGTTTCTAATGTATGCTTACAAAGTGCAGACTCAGCACAAATCTTAGACAAAGAAAGGGAAAGAGTATAAATACCACAGTTAGAAGAGGAGAAGAGAGAAGATGTAGCGACTGTCTTTGTCCGTGTTGTTCATTTTTCCAGCAACTACTAAGGCACAACCTCCCGGGAGGTCTTCTTGCTTTTACTTTTAACTTTTTGTCCTCTGTTTTTTTGTGTTTTTATATTTCTAAGTACTAGTAACTTTTTTTGCAACAGAGCTTACTCATTGCCATGGATCATTTGGACAGTTTGATTTTATTTGGACTCATATTTAATCTCAGCGCGGGCTCTCCTCGGTCGGAGGGAGTGATGAGGAAGCCGGGGCATGATCAACAGGTTCTTTCTTCTTTCCTGTTACTCTGTGTGTATCTCAGTCTTCACTATGCTACTGTCTGTGTCTTTATAACTATTTGTGTGCTACTAAGATGTCTAATAAACAGCCTGCATCAGAACCTGCTCAACCCTGTGATTTGTTGGTAACTATGGTTTTAATTGGGTTTTAATTTGCGGTCAAAAAGGAACATGAAGGCCCCTAAAATGTAACCTACAATACCCAGGGTTGATTATTGACTTGAAAACCACCTCTGTGCTACCAGACACCCTGATTACAGATGTTGGAGTAGGCTAAGCTGGATCGGATATTGCTGACTGTGAGGTGACAGTTCTAACTGCTGTGCTGCTCTACATATCAGCCAGAGGGGAAAAAAGATTTCACACATTTTGCACTGCAGGACTGAAGAAGCTCAAACCTTCGAGATGAAAAAGTATGCAGCATGCACAGAAATGTGTGGTTTCAATGCCAACCATTTCATCCTTGCACAATGAAACCTGTGAACAGGCTGAACTTCTTCTCTGCACCATCCTCACAGCTCGATGCTTTGTTGATTTAATGAAGGCTAAAAGGAAAGAGGGAAAAATTTTAGTGTTCTAGTGTTCACATCTGTACAAAATATATGTTCTCATCCTGGGTCTGATACACTGTGTCGAATATCACCTCTATTACACACAAGGTGGCCTTTACAGTCAGCAGTTCTGTTTTAGAGACTCACAGACTCCACTTTAGAAACTTAATCACAGCTTTCAGGCTGCTGTGGTTTGTTGTTATGTTGCATTTTTTCCTTCTTTTCTCTCCAACTTACAAATTTGTTTTGTTTTTCACGTTCACTGTTAAGGTTTATGCACTAAAAACTGCTGGATTAGGTTAAAGGAAAAATAAATCCTGCTTTGGGGTACAGTGAGTCTGTTTATATCAGTAACCTGTCCACTGAAAGCTGACAGACTCACCTCACTGGCTCTTATTGATAAAATGAGATCATGCTGAGTTATGTATGAAGGTTAACAGAAAATCAAAGCTTATACACATTTAAACTGATGTAATCTAACTCAAGTTAGATTAGGGGACTCTGGGTCAGTCTGTGAACTTAACCACAGGGCGAAGGCCTAATAATAATCAAAAAGATAATTGTAGAGCATGGAAATTAGTCTTATGAGATGTGACAGTGGAAATTTTGAGCAGTACAAAAAAAAAAGGTGTAAAAAAAAAAAAAAAAAAAAAAGCTCCAAAAAGCTTTTAAGGGGAAATTCAGGGCTTAAATGTCTCCACCTGCCCAAAATCTAAGGATGGATTTCTGTCTGTCTGATTAAACTGACAAAGCTGTGGTATCAAGTTTTTACACACTAATCCATTGAATTAAGTGCTAAAACCATCCTAAGTCTAGCCTGAGTAAGACTAAAGTTTGGGGCTTTATTGATAATCTCCTCATTAACAGCCACATGGCTCTCATTTCTTAGCACAGGTGTGTGTTTCTGTGTATCACACCTGTCCAGTTTATGGATGCAGCTTGTTAACCAAGCCTTCTAGCATTAGCTGATAGTTTAACACACCAAACACCAAAAAATCAAACAAACCAACAAAAAAACATGGCAGCTGCACACATACACTCTTTCTAAATGTTAGAAAGCTGTACAGCGGCCACATCTTAGTGCATAAAACAGTAAATAAAGGACGAACAGGAACAAAATCACAACTGGAGCAATTCTTTACCATTTATGCAAATAAGTTAAACTACAGTATAATGTTTAAAGGCTGAGACTGAATATGTCAACAATAAGTAAGAAACTGCTACTGTGAAATGAAAATGTGCTTAAAGAAAAAAACAGGAAATACACGGTTTCCTGTGCGTTTATGTTTAGAGGGTAGATACTGGGACTCTGACCAGATGCAAACATCTGTCAAAGATGAGGAACTTGATAATCTGCTAGACTGACTATTGTATTAGGTCATTTCCACGAACAAATATCTATTTACTGAGTTTATTTTAGCTGTCATATGTTTACAGGCAGGATACACTTTGGACAGGTCACCAGTCTATTGCAGGGCTGATACAGTTATACAACTATTGATGTTCATATTCATACCTATAGGAAACACGTGAACCAGTGCTAACTGCTGCACCATAGTGCTAACACACTTTATCTACAATTCAAATAATAGTAATTATTGTTACCTGTGCAATAATTTGGATTAATTCTGAGTTTTAGAATCATTGCATCTGAAAAAAGTATTATTCTGATTATTAAAATTATTACACAGAGAGCTGATTTTTAAGGGCTAAATAAAAGTTTCCTCCCTTTTCAAAAGTCCCTTCAACAATGTGCAGGTGTTTTTTTTAAAAACAGGAAATAGATGTGGTCTTGGTGATACATCTTTAGATTTCACACTGCAGTTCTCCACAGATGTCAGCCAAAGATGAAGAACTTCCTGTGTCATCATTGTTTGCAGCTTCACTTACAATGCTTTGCTTGGGAGAGATGTGGCCGGCGTGCACTGGCAAACAAGTAACTGATGATTGTGTTTAGACTGAACGCTGTAGTCATGTGGAGAGCTTCGCACTCACATTCTCGGGGCAGGTTGTGTTGGTCTGCTTGTTTCTGTGCTCATCGATGGAGACTGTCGTGTTTGCAGCAACACAGATCAGTCTAATCATCATCAAAGTTAGCAAACAAAGATAAAAAACACATCTGCAGTTTTAAAATTCACTCAAACAAATAAATGTGAATTGATTTAAAAATTCCCTGTGCTGTGCACTGATCTGCATCCTTTTTACAAAATCTTTAAAACAATTCAGTCCATGGCTCATTCAGCCATTCATACAAGCACTTTTCCCCTTATATCTAAATGCTTTCTATCTAGCATTCACACTCAGATGAGAGCAGCTCAGGTTCAGTATCTTCCCCAAAGATACTCTGGACTGAAGCAGACTGGACTGAACCGCCAAACTTCTGATCAGTAGATGACCTGCTCCACCTCCTGAGCTACAGCCACCCTGATTGTGTCTCCATGGCTTGTTTAGCAGCACTTCTTGCTTGGTTAACAATGTGTAGCTAACCCAAATCTCTCCTGCTGCAGAGTCACCACAGCAGCAATTTCTGAGATTTGATGGGCTGGGTCAAAGGTGAGCTGAAAGCGGTCAGACAGGGAGAGCTGTTTTTAAAAAGCTTTACTTGGTGCTTCATCGCGTTCACTCTGTCATGCTGCAGAATTTAGGGTCACACTTTTTCTAATATAGTTTATAATTCAAAAGCTTGTTTTTAAAAATTTATGCTGCAGAACAACAATCGGTCTCAGTTTCTTTTTGACACAGGAAACAATCAGAGAAACAAGAAAAAATGTTTCAAGAACCTTTCAAGACCAAAGCAGGAGGAAGAAGGAGGCTGCAGCTTTTCTTCTGCACAGGAAGAGCACGATTTCCTCTCAGAAGGTTTCGTTTCGAAGCTGCAGCGCTCAGCAGAAGCCGACTTCAGCACCAAGATGGAGAACTTGCCAAAATTTGCCATCAAACAGTACAGCACTCATGTCGCTATGATTGTGATTTTTGTTCACAATTATGTGCTCGACAAGAATCTGGAGTGCACTTGTGAATATGATAAACTCTCCTGTGGTTTATACATGGCTCTACCGTTTTTTATCTTATTTGCTTTACAGCTCTGGACGGACAAGACGTTTAAGAGAATCTGGAAATACACGTGTAACTGCGACTGCAGGTGCAAATTTTTCTGTGTTTTAGTGCATCACATTCTGAAGGCAGCTTGCGTTGGTCTGCTTTGGGTATTGTTCCTGTTGATTGATGGAGACTGGTATGTGTGCTGTTACAATACATATAAAGAACATCCAGATTTGGGCTGCAAAGAAAAACTAAATATCACAGAGAAGGAACGAGTCCTCATTGCTAAGCTGAAAAACAAGTCCATGGTGAGTAAATCTTATTCTTGACACATTACCAGCCTGTGTTGCTCTCTCACTGTATTGTGTTCTTGTTCTTTTATGTCAGCTTAGTCTGAATATCTGAGCGTATGCTGTGCTGAGAATAGTGAGGTTGGAATAATTTTGTTTCACTTATCATAATGATCCTTCTGAGTTTCAGTGAAATAATAATAATAAATGTATTTCTAAGTGAAGAAGAAGAAGTTTAATATCGTGAGAGTGAATATTTTTGGTAAATCACTGATGATTACATCTCACCTTGTGGAGACCAGCACACAGAGACGGTGGATGGTTGAAAGCCTTTTGCACTGCTCTGATATTCGGGCTCTGTTTGGGATAAAGAAGTTAAACTTTGATGTTTTAGTTGTGAAAACATTTTCAGACGACTCTTTGCAGTAAACTGAATAACCTCTCTGGTTTGATCAGTCTCTGACATCATGGACGAATTCTGGCCCACTTTTTTTTTTACAGCATTGCTTCAGTTCATTGAGGTTTTCTCTCTTAATTTCAATCAGCTGGACTCTGATTGGACCATTGCAGCACCATTATTCTTTCATTTTGCAGCCATTCTGTTGCAGATTTGCAGCTGTGCAAGTTTTAGCAGTGAGACTGATGGGCTCACATTAGGTTCTAAAATACTTTGGTAAACAGAGAAGTTCATGGTGCTCAGATCCTGTGGCTGTATTTTTCTCTCTCCTCCTGCCCTGCACCTGCTTTATAGGGACAGGGGGTAATAAGCCGATTCACACTGGGTGTGCAAGTTTTTCTAATTGTGCTGTCATGAACTTTAACATTTGCAGTGTTAACTGTAGAGTCTGAGATGGAACTCTTGGGTGTTTTGTAGTTCCTCTGAGCACTGCATGGTTTGATCTTGGGGTAAATGTGCTGAGGCGTCCACTCCTGGGAAGACTGTGTTGTTGCACCTGAAGGCTGCAGTCCAGCAAACAGCCAGAACTCCTGCTTTTATAGAGGTGCACACACATGCTGATGACCATTTATCTGAGTGCTTTTGATTAGCAGCACCTGGCTGCTACTAATCCTCTTAATTCTTATGGAGCAGTGCAGGTTTTTTTTTTTTACAAAACTGCATAATGTCCTTTGAAAATGTTCATTTTGATGACCGTACATGTGTCTGGTCTCTGTGATCTTTGCTGCTTCTCTTTCAGCTTATTGGCCTGGGTATACTCTTGGCTGGCTTTGTGGTGGTTACCTTCGTGCTGTCATGTGGATGGAAGAAATGCTGTGAATGCTGCGATAGAAAATATCTATATGACCAAATGATTTTGGAGGAAGAAGGCAATGTCCTGACAGAGATGATAAAAAACGCAGCAAAACAGAAGCTGACTGAAAAAATGCAGGAGAAACTTGACACTGAAAGATGGCAGGAATGTTTTGATGTTGCTGAAGATCTGATTAAGGGAAAAACTCCACCAGGAAAACTGGTAAAGCCTCAGGTATGTTGCTCTGTGATGTAGATTGTAGATAAATATTATAAACTGCAGATGGAGAGAAAAAAAAAAACAAAAGTATGTTTTCTATTTTTCTTCCAGGAAACAAAATTGTTTCTAATATAAATTGTGTTTTTTGCAGGTAGATATTCCTCTTCCAGATAGGCGCCCAGAGGTAAATTAAAATGAAACAACCTGATAAATGCATAACTGTATTCTGCACAGGTGCACGATCATTAAACTGCATGAAAAATAACGCTTTTAGAGCCAGGAAGACACCCACCCTGTGTTAGTAAGGGGTTTGTTTCTGATGCACCCAAATGCAGACTTTACAGACTGTAAACAGCTGTGAAATCAGTCTGTAATAAGTCCATTTACAAGGCTAAAAATATTTTTCACGCACTGGCTGATAACTGCCAGCAAATAACCTGTGATGCAAATCCTTAATAAAAATGTTTTACCCAAAGGTATCAGCTGTGACTGGTCTGCGTACAGTATGTGCACACAAGCTCACACGTTTGTGAGGTCATACATGTAACTGGCCACTAGGGGCTGCTGTTACAGCATGTTAATGTGGGCTCAGATGCTGATGATCCCAAAGGAGGAAAAGAATCCATTGTGATGTGAAACGATGCATTTTGACATGATGCCAACAGTTTTACCATTTAAAGATTGAATTAGAAGTTGAACTTGTTATTGTCTCTTCTGTGCTGACTCTGGTGTGTGTTTGTGTTCTGTGTAAAACTCCAACTAATCTGTGTCTGTTTTTAAATTTAAACAGGAGGAAAACCTAATGAAGGGTGCTGGGACATCAACAACATCCTGAGGAAAGTAGTTCCCACCAGAATTCCTTTACATTTTAAATTTCAGTTTCTTTGATTCAGGTCCATAAAAAAGCTGAACATTTACTACAACCTTGAGATATGTAGTAAAACTGCTATAATTAAGCTCATAAATACCATAAAATGGTAACACATGCATGTTACATACATTTCAAAGCTGTTTTTGATGTTACATGAGTGTAGATTATTAATGGTGCTATTTAATACACATTTATGAAAATGTTTGAATGACCTGTCACAAATGTAAACATCTCATAAGGGGTGTCCACACAGGAAGCACTTCACTCACTGTGCATCACTTTGCAGCTGACAGTTGGTCTATTGGCAGCTTTCCAGGCTTGGTTGCCTAAGTAGCCCTCTAAGATATTTATCATCCTTTCATATTTCAATCAACTGCAATCTTCACTTCACACTCAAGTTTAACTTGGGACCCGCCCACTTCACTTATTTGGTTAATTTGTCTGCAGTTGCTTGAAGTTTCTACAGTTCCCGGCCACCGTGGTCCTAATAGCTGCTTTCTGCGTGGGCACCTCTTTAAGCTCAAATTTTACAAGTAGCCTACTGTACATGTTCATAAAGTACAGAGTTATTACTATTACTGTAACATTTCATGCCACCTGTATACATAAGACATGTTTATATACAGTTAAAGAAGCAGTGAAGCTTCAAGAGTTCATCATAAATGATAAAAATGAAGCTTTTTTAGTCTTCATTAATCTGTCACATTTATATAGAAGTGGGAAAAATGTGGGTTTGAAATGCTAAGATGATATTTTAACATTACTTTGAAATAAAATGCAAAAATCAAAATGGTAATGTGTGTTTGTACTTAATATTTTAATTAACAAAAACAAGCTTTTAATTTTACCATTTTGTTCTTCCCCATTTTCTCCATTGAACTTTAAGCTTTTTGTACTATTTGTGTGGTAAGAATGTCTTCTAACATGGAGGAGGGGGTGGAGTTTATGACCTACATGCCTCCACCTCACTCTGTGTCCTGCACATGAAACCAAAGCACCTGAGGAGGTCCCACTCAAACCTTCAGATTTAAAAATGATGTACTTTAGTTTAACCATGACTACACTTTTAGGCTCTGAGGTATTACAACATTACCCCAAACATGGGATGTGAACTGTGGCCGGCAGTCAGAGACTACTTCATGAGATACGCAATGAAGGTGAAAAATGACAGAAGGAGATTCATGTTTTTAGGGCTGTGGGTAATTTTAAAAGGGCAGAGAAATATGCATGTTTGGGGAATTGGTTATTTATTGCAGGAATTGCTGTGTTATTGTCAGAGGACTGCAGGCCCCAAACATGAACTCTATGGGAATATCAGACCAAAGTTTAGGAAGTGGGATTCCAGAGTGTGGCTGAGAACAGGATTTATTGTTTGAGCAAACTAACAGGCTCATTTCTTTGCTCATTTCGGGCCAACAAAACATGTCTGTTATACAGTAATAGTGCGACTCACACTGGGATGGCAAGTAAATGGTACCATACTCACACAGTGGACCAGAATGTCCTGAGGTGGGGAGATATAGTACCATTTCTGATTTCTTATTTTTTTGCACATTTTTCATACTTGAATGTTTCAGATCAAACAAATTTTAATATTAGACAAAAAATAACTCAAGTAAATACAAAATACAGTTTTTAAATGATGACTTCATTTATTAAGGACAAAAAAAAAAAACATCCAAACCTACCTGTCACTTTGTGCCCCCCCCCATCATGAATTTACTGCATTTCTTTGGAAAACTGAGTTGAATTTCAATAGTCCAGATTACTGCCAGACCTGCTGATTCCAGAAATCACTTAAATCAATAAAAACAAAGTGAAGCAGATTAAAAGATGTCAAACAGAAACACCTCATCATGGCGCAATCTCTAAAGAAGCAGGTGAGAAACACAGTCACTGACATCTATCAGTCTGAAAGGGTTACAAAGCCATTTCTACAGCTTTGAGACTCCAGCAAACCGCAGCGAGAGCCTTTCTCCACAAATGCAGAAAACCTGGAACACTGGAGAACCTTCGCAGGAGCGGTCGGCCTACCAAAATTACTCCAAGAGTGCATCAACGACTCATCCAGGAGGTCACAAAAGAACCCAGAAGATCTAAAGAACTGCAGGCCTCACTTGTCTCTGTTAAGGTCAGAGTTCATGATTCAACAATAAGAAAGAGACGGAGCAAAAATGGCCTCCATGGGGGAGCGCCAAAATGAAAACCACCGATGACCAAAATGAACACAAAAGCACAGCACTGTGAAATACAACACTAAGAAACTAAGAAATTAAGAAGGGCTTAAATACATTTTCACTTTGCAGATGGTTGAAGGGTCCTCCCCCTCTGTCTGGTTCTTACTGTTGGGGTGGTGGTCTATTTACCCTTTGAGATATGTCTTTGAAGAAGGATGGTCTTAGGTCCCTGAATGATCCTCAAATAATAACTGTCAGGAACATCAGGATTCACCTTCCTAGATCCGGGGTGGGACATTCTGACAAAGTTGCATGCTCCTGATGAGATGATGGACAGTGTCCTGGGGGATCTCCTCCCAGATCTGGACCAGGCGTCACTGAGCTCCTGGACATTCTAAAGTGCATGATTCAGTTGAACATGATGTTTCGGTTGAATGGACTGAAACGTGATGTTCCAGAGGTGTTCTATTGGACTTAGGTCAGGCAATGGTATCACTTCGTTCATCCTTCAGGAACTGCCTGCATACACTCGCCACATGAGGCCAGGCTTTGTGTAGCTTCCAGCTGAAGAAAACGTAAGCCTGAACTGATGGTCTCTGTCCTTTATTCGTCAGCTTATATTACATACAGACCAACGTAAGAGCTGAATGAATGAAGAATAAACAACAAAGGCATAGTACATTAAACTATTAGCAACAAAATGTAACAAATATCGTATGACAAACTGAAACAATTGACACATATGATGCATATAATTTTACCTTGTTGCCATCTCTCAGCTGAAGCTAAACTCCTTGTTTACTCTCCCGATTTCTCCTTACTTTGTTTGCCTCTCCTGTCAATCCTTTAGCTTACACTGCTGTTTGCTACGCCTTTCATTACCTTTCGACATCACATGTGAAGAGTTCTTTCCTTTTCAAAATAAAACATCCGTCTTTACAGGAAACGACTGAACAGCTAGAATAACAAATACATATTGCAAACCTTATAACGTTTAAGACATTATGCACTGGGGTCATTTACACTCCCACCAAATTATTTAGTGTTTGTACACAACTTCTCAAACACAAATGATTTCCTCATGAGAACAACCATTTTCATAACACTACATACACTGTAGACATTCTTTGACTTAGGAACTTTCCAGTATGAGAACCAGCTTGTGAACAGGACGTTCCACAACAGACATTTTGTTTATGCGCTTACCTCTTTTGTTTAGATATCTATCACCTACTACCATTTTGACTTTCCTTACGAGTCCATCCCTATCTGATACAGTCTCTGACACTCTTCCAAGTCTCCATGAAGATCTTGACTGCATTTCCTTAGTGTCCATCACTATGTCACCCACTTGAAGGTTTCTCTTGGGTGCATGCCATCGCTGTCTGATCATGATGTTGTGGAGATACTCTTTTCTCCAACGGCTCCAAAACTGTTCTGCCAAGTACTGCACTTGGCGCCATCGTTTTCTTCCATACAAGTCCTCTCTGACAAATTTGCCAGGAGGAGGTAATGCAACATTCGCTTTCATGGTGATGAGATGGTTAGGGGTTAGTGGTTCCAAGCTATTTGGATCATTCAGATTGTCTGTTGTAAGAGGACGACTGTTTACGATTGTCATAGCTTCATACAATAGAGTCCTTAGAGAAGCATCATTGAGCCTACCAGGAGTGAGTGAAAGCGTGGAGTTGAGAACACTTTTTACAGTCCTTATCTGTCGCTCCCATACTCCACCAGCATGACTAGCATGAGGTGCATTAAAGGCAAAATCACATTGGTATTCTGCAAGGAAGGTTACCACTCTCTTAGTGTCGACTTCCTGTAGAGCTGCATTCAGTTCATTTTTGGCACCTACAAAATTGGTTCCCTGGTCACACTTAATTTGTCTGACTGAGCCTCGCAGTGCAATAAAGCAACGCAGACCGTTGATGAGAGCATCAGTTGACATATCGTCTAGCATCTCAATGTGGATGGCACGAGAGCTGAAACATGTAAAGAGCACTCCGTATCTTTTTTGTTCCTTACGTCCCTGTTTAGTCGTGAATGGGCCAAAACAATCCATGCCACAATAGCTGAAGGGTGGCGAGGGCTCTACCCGTTCTCTAGGAAGATCACTCATTCTCTGTCCTTCCACAGGTCTCCTCAGTTTCCGACAGATCACACACTGGCGAATGTAGAGTGAAACAGCTTGACTCATTTTTGGGATCCAATAGCCATTGGCCCGAATTTCATTGATAGTAAAGCCTCTGCCCTGGTGTTTGATCCTTTCATGATGGTGAGCTATTATCAGCTTTGTGACGTGATGCTCTCTGGGGATGATTGTTGGATGCTTAAATGAACTAGGAAGGGCTGACCACCGCAGTCTTCCTCCCACCTTGAGCACGTCATCTCTGTCCAAAAGGACATCGAGATGGTATAGCTTATTGCTTCTTGGTAAAGGATTTCCTTTGCTTAGTGTCATCATTTCTTCCTGGTATGCTTGTCTTTGTAGGTCTCTAATGATCACAAGTTCTGCATCTTGTCGCTCACTTACAGTGGAGTGTGCATCTGATTTGTCCTTTAGGAGTCGTCGTCTGAGACGTGCCACCGCGCTAACAGCATGAGACCAGGATGAAAATCTTACCAGGCGATTAGCAAGACTCCAACACTCCATACCCTTTGTTTGCAACGTTTGAGCTTTCTTAACTTCTGGGTCTCCGATTGGGAGTTCCATGCTTTCCTTTGCTGGAGGGCATATTACCCTTTGCCACAGGAACTTGGGACCCATGAGCCATCTGGATGATAGCAGTTCCTTTATTGTTGTTCCCCTGGATGCATTGTCTGCAGGGTTTTCACTGGTGGGGACATAAAACCACTGCTGCGGACTTGTGCTATTGCGTATCTTTTGCACCCTGTTTGCAACAAAGGTGTGAAAACGCCTTGCTTCGTTGTTTATGTATCCTAAAACAACTTTAGAGTCTGTCCAGAAGAACTCTTCCACATTGTCATAAGTCAGCTCTTCTCTGAACAGGTTACTCACTGTGACTGAGACAGCTGCTGCTGTCAATTCCAGCCTTGGGATGGTGGTGATCTTTGAAGGAGACACACGAGATTTTCCCATGATGAAGGCACAATGAGCATCTCCCTTCTCATTCAAAAATCTCAGGTAGGAGCACTGCCCATACCCAGTGGTGCTTGCATCTGAAAAATGATGCAGTTCCCTTTTCACCACCTGCCCAAAGTTTTCAGGCATGTAACATCTGGCTATCCTTACTTTCTCCAGATTGACAAGGTCCATCCTCCATTGCTCCCACTGTGGTTTCAAATGTTGGGGTAGTGGGTCATCCCATCCTGTGCCTTGACGGCACATCTCTTGCAAAATTATTTTTCCACTGAGAAGATAGGGGGCGATAAATCCTAGTGGGTCATATATGGATGCTACAGTGGATAATATCCCACGCCGTGTAGCAGGTTGGTCCTTCTGTGCAATGCTGAATGTGAAGCAGTCCTTTTTTATGCACCAGTGAATACCTAATGCTCTCTCTGTTTGTGTTTCACTAAAGGCAAGATCCTTTGTTCTTACATTTGTTGCTCGTTCCGATGCTGGTAAGCTGTTTAAGACAGAACTGTCGTTTGACGCAAACTTGTGAAGCCTGAGTCCACCTTTAGCACACAGTTCACGTGCCTCCTGTGCCAGCTGCATGCCCTCGTCCACTGTCTGCACACTCGTGACTCCATCATCTACATAAAAGTCTCTGGCTATGAACTGAGAACCTAGTGGATACATAAGGCTGTTCTCTTTGGCTAGGTGTTTTAGCCCATAGTTTGCACATCCTGGGGAGGATGCAGCACCAAAGAGATGTACTGTCATCCTGTATTCTTGTGGCTGTGCGCTTAGGTCTCCATTTTTCCACCACAAAAAGCGGAGGTAGTTGCGATCACTATTTTGGACCTGAAATTGATGGTACATTTTCTCTATGTCACACGTTAATGCTGTTTGATACTGTCTGAAGCGTAAAAGGACACCAGTTAGATTATTTAGCATGTCTGGTCCGGACAGAAGGTGCTCATTAAGACTGGTTCCTTTATACTTAGCTGAGCAGTCAAACACGACACGCAAGTTTTCAGGTTTCTTTGGGTGATAAATACCATGGTGTGGTATGTACCACTTTTCACCAGAAAGTCCATCATCCTGCACTTCTTCTGCCTCACCTCTCTTGATGATGTCATTCATGTACTTGACGTAATCAATCTTGTATTTTTCATCTCGGGAGAATTTCCTTTTGAGGTGGTTGAGTCGGATCTCTGCGAGTTGTCTGTTGTCAGGCATGTATGGTCTTTCCTTAAAGGGTAATGGCATTTCATAATGCCCCGTCTCATTTTTTCTTATGGCGTCTCTGAGTTTGTCAAGGAAAATGAGTTCTGCTTGAGACACTGTTTTATCATTTCCATTGACTTCCCTGAAATCACTTTCTAATGCACATATTGCATCCAAGGGAGTCATAGGAGGGATCTCCTTTATGGCAACACGATGGCAGAGGCTGTTCATCATGTCTGTCTCAAAGTGCGGAGCTAGACCACCAACTATGCTCCACCCCAAATCTGTTTGAACAGCATAGGGCTCATTTTCTTTGCCGAGTATCACTTGTCTGGGTGCCAGTGCTCTGGGGCAGTTGTAGCCTATCAGGAGTCCTACTTCACAACTGAGGAGTGGTGGGATTTTGTCTATGATTGGTGATAGGTGACTCCAGCGTTTTACCGTTTCCTGGGTTGGTATGTGTTCACGATTGGCAGGTATATGATCCTTTGTGTATGCAGGAGGCAGTTGAATGTGCGTTGCAGAGCTGTAGCCTCTCACACGGATGCCAGCCACCCTTTCACTGTTTATAATTACGTTTTCTCCCATCATAGTGGTTAGTTTCAGTTTCACTGGACATGCACCCACTTGAAGCTCATGACACAGTTCTTGATCAATGAAAGCAGTGTCGCTTTGAGTGTCTAATAAGGCATAGACAAGTTTTTCGTTATATGGGTTTGCATTAGATGACACCCACACTGGCACAATCATTGAAGTACTGGCAGTCTGTCCATCTCTAGCAACATTGAGTGACACAGCAGTGGTTATCTCTGATATATTGCTTTGTGATGCATTTTCTACACTCACGTGCCTTTCTCCCTTTGTGTCTTTGATGTAACCGTCATCATGAAGGCAGGTAGGGTGCCTTTTCAAACAAGTGTCACATGTGAGGCGGCGTCGACAGTCCCTTGCACTGTGGCCTTGCTTCAAACAGCCATAACACAGCTTATTGTCCTTCACATATGTCCTTTTCTCTGCTAGTGACCGTTTCATAAAGTGTGGACACTTGTGGAGTGGATGTGAGTTTTGGCACAGTGTGCATGGTGAGCCCCAGTTGGATCTGGTTAGTGTCTCGTCGCAGTGTTCATGTGTTTTGGTGTTAAAGACACTTGCCTTGTTTCTTTTTGTGTCCTTCAGGTTCCCTCTATCACTGCGTGACTCGGATGAATGGAGAGCAGAGATGGACGTGACTGGGTTGCAGGCAATTTCTGCTTCCAGCAACAGAAATGCAGCAAAGTCACTGAGACTAGGAAACTCTTTGCCTTCCATTAAGGCCTTTGTAACATGGCGGTTCCATCTGGCAGCTGCCCAGTCAGGAAGTTTTTGTGTCAGTTTTTGATTTTCCTCACAGTCGTTCAGTATTTCCAAACCTTTTACATGAGGCATGGCTAGCAGGCAGGCATTTACAAAGTCGGCAAAGTTCCTTAATCCCTCAGGATCTTTGGATTGTAACTTTGGCCAGTTGGATAGCTTCTCTCTAAATGCTCTTTGAATAACAAATGCCTGACCATATCGTTGATTAAGTTTTTTCCAGGCATCTTGGTAAGCTTCTTCATCATTTCTAAAGAAGGTGCCTTCCAGGCACTTGCGAGCGGGGCCAGTGACATATTTTTTCAAGTAATAAAGTTTATCAGCAGTAGAAATACCCTTTTGGTCTATCAGTGACATAAAGGAGGTTTTCCATTCAATAAAATGGATTGGCTCGCCACTGAATACTGTTGGTTCTGGCATGGGAAGTCTGCTCAGTGTTATACTGTCCTGGACGGCTTGTGCTAGTTGAGCAACTGCAGGAGATGCAGATGACGTGGATATGTTAGGTGAGTGTGATGCAGAAGGCTGAGGGACAGAATCTGGGCTCCTCTGCTCACCTTTGACTGACTGGACATCACTAATTTGCAGTATTTCTCTGTCATAAGCTTCCAATCTCGCTCGAGCTGCTTCCACTTCCCTTTCAGCTTGCAGACGCTCCAATTCGGATTTTTGGATTTCAAGTTCTCTTTTGTGTTGCTCTTCTAAAGCCTTTATCTTTTCTCTTTGCTTTCTTTCCTCTAGCGCGATGTTGTATTCAGCTTCTTTTGCTGCCAGTTCTGCTGCTGCATCAGCCCGTTTTGATGCGATATATGAAGCTGAGGAGTGATGTGTGTTACTGGATTGTGCTGCAGTGGAACCATAAATGGAGAGCGCATAGTCACGATCTAGCAGCTCGCGTAAACGACATCTTTCATATTCAGCATCAAAATCTCCATCAACACCAGTTAGTCTCTTATATATGATTTTGATGATGTCACTAGTTACAGCTTCGCATGCATCAATTTTTTGTCTCAAATTGACTGTTGGAGCTACATGACCTCTTATGTCAGTGTAGAGTTTCATTATGTCATCCTTTCCCTTTTCTAAAATGTCTGCAAGTGATGACAGGTGTTCTTCAGTTGTGTCTGATTTTAGTTTTTCTCTTGCTTCACGTACTTGTATTTTCCACTGTTCATATAAGGTGATGAGTCTTTTTTGTTTTTTACTTACTTCTTCTGTTTGATAAGCAAGCATTTTTTCTGTTGGTATTCTGGTGTGTTCAGAGCGGCGAGGTTCATCTGTAGTGCTTTGGACTTGAGACTGTAGATCTGCCAGCATTTTCTCTTTAGAGTCAATTGTTTCTTTTATTTCTTGCCTTGTTTTTTCAGTTGCATTTTGAAGCAGGTCTTTGTGATCTTGAATTTCCCTTTGTAAACAAACAATCTGTTCATTAATGTCCTCAGGACTCACAGATGAAGCTTGTGTGTTGTCCATTTTCCGTGTAGCCTCTTTTTTCCTTTATCGCCTTTGTTTTCAGACCACTTGCTGCCACCTACTGGCCATCATAGTCGTGCACCTTGAGATCTTTTCACTCCGTCAAGTGGCGTGCGTCGGGTGGTCAAGCTCTTACTGTAGCTTCCAGCTGAAGAAAACGTAAGCCTGAACTGATGGTCTCTGTCCTTTATTCGTCAGCTTATATTACATACAGACCAACGTAAGAGCTGAATGAATGAAGAATAAACAACAAAGGCATAGTACATTAAACTATTAGCAACAAAATGTAACAAATATCGTATGACAAACTGAAACAATTGACACATATGATGCATATAATTTTACCTTGTTGCCATCTCTCAGCTGAAGCTAAACTCCTTGTTTACTCTCCCGATTTCTCCTTACTTTGTTTGCCTCTCCTGTCAATCCTTTAGCTTACACTGCTGTTTGCTACGCCTTTCATTACCTTTCGACATCACATGTGAAGAGTTCTTTCCTTTTCAAAATAAAACATCCGTCTTTACAGGAAACGACTGAACAGCTAGAATAACAAATACATATTGCAAACCTTATAACGTTTAAGACATTATGCACTGGGGTCATTTACACTTTGCATAAACTAGGAGGAACCCAGGACCCACTGCACCAGTGTACCGTTGCCTGGCCTGTAGTGATCTGTGTGTCCTTCCATGCATTTGCCTCCCCAGGCCATCACTGACCCAACACCAACCAGATCATGCTGAACGACGTTACAGGCAGCATAATGTTCTCCATGGCTTCTCCAGACCCCCCCACATCTGTCACACATGCTCAGGGTGAACCTGCTCTCATCTGTGGGAAGCACACCGACTCCAGCCAAATGCAAAACTAGTTAAAAAAAAGTCTGAAAAGTTTGAGGAGGGAAAAAATGTCTTTCACTTGTAAAACTTCCTGCTTTAGGGGTTGTCTCACAGTTGTTCAGCCCTCTGCAACCAGTGACTGCACTCCTCTAAGGCCAAGACTGTAATTCACATCAATAACTGTACTCTGCCAGCAAAAAAATACACACAGTTTGAAGTGTTGAGTCAAGACCCTAATGCCCGAAGCATCTGCATCTACAATGAATTGAAGGCTTCAGTCTCTGGGAAACATAGAAAAGCCAAGGTGGATAAAGTTAGCTTAGTTAATGTTTCCAAAATCTTATTACAATCCTTTCTCAAGCTCCTGTAGCGGTTTGCAAATCTGAGATATCTCACTGCAGCTGGCACGTCTACACCCATCTAACCCAAAAATGAAACAGATGAAACTCACATTTCTCCACTTTCACATACAATTTGTTGCACTTTCTTTAAAAGCTGTTTGCATTTCACTGGGTCTTTGGGGAAAATGGGAATATTATCTAAATATACAAAAATGAACAGATATTATTTAACAGGGCCTGAAAAACTGTAGCCAGCCAACTTCATTTATAAAGCACTTTAAAACAAACTGTTTGACATTAAGAACAAAATAAAAGTCCAAAAACACCACAAAAAAAAGGTGGGGGCGGGCTGGCTGAGAGAGTATTTATAATGTATCAAGAATGTGGTTAAAGTGGTTTTCCATCCGCTTTCTTAATCTGAAGCAGATGTTATGACAACCTTGGAGCAGTCAGAACAAAGAGAGTTCACTCTCGACTCCAGCCTGCAGATTTCTCTGCAGTCATATGTGGTCCAGCAGTTGTGTAATCACAGAACTTATTTAGGACCTGTTCTGTTATTCGGCTTAAAGAAGCAGTAGCATGTTCGGGCCTTTCCAGTGAGTCAGTGTAAACATGTAAATGCAGGCTTACTGCTACTTTTTGGTCAAGGCACGGACAAACTGTGGGTAAGGAACCATATCATTGTTAGGTGACACAGTGCACAGACTCACACAGTACTGGACCAATGAGAATCTTTTAAATGTTCAAATGTTCCATAAAAGTTCCTTCAGACAAGAACTCTTATGGAACACTGCAGTACCTTCAGATTATTCAAAATACAGTCCAAACCTTGATTATTTTATAAGTAATCTGCCTTGTTTTGCAGTTGTATTAAAACTTAAAGTCATTCAAGACTGCAAACCAACTTTTATGGTTCTCTCTTTCCTCAATTTCATTTGTTACCAACTGCCATCATAATAAACACAGATTAAAGTCTGCCTCCACACTGACTGTACTCAGCTTTTGAAAAACTTCTTATTTTTCCTAAATATGTTCAGTATGTATCCCTGACAACAATTTCAATGATATCAACAATGAGAGACTTGTTCTGTTGATCAGTTATGATTTACTAAACTCCTTAAAGTCTGTGTCCACAGACGTACAGCATGTGATCTTCACAATCACAACAACTGTTTTATCATGCTGAGATTTTACATTTTTCTGTGTAACTATATTTAAAAGTAGTGATGAAAGAAAATAAAGCCTCTTTCAGACAAGAACTCTTCTGTTCATCTGAACTGAGAGAAAGGGGCAAACTCACTGGACACACCCACTTTGAGCCTCTATCTCACTGTTTCACTCGACTCACACTAATCTCACAGAAGACCTTTATTAGAGATACTGGAAGGCTTTGCACACAGGACATAAACAACTGGAAACAACTGGGAACTAAGTTACATATGTGGTACTCTTTCACTCATTTGCATTGCTCCACAATTTCACATTGAAATGTTTATAATACATGCATGCATTTCTATAGCTTCATTTAACAGCTTCATCATGATGAAAATAGACTGGACAGTAATGATTATAGTCCAGGTTCTGACCAATTGGTAACAAGAGCTGAGGTCCCATGAAGTCCCACAGCAGCATAACTAAGGGTTTCAGGGTCAGCTGATCCAACCAAAAATAACCTTCATCAAAATCAAAATAGAGCCCCTTTGGGATGTGGAACAGGAAATTCTCAGTGCGGATGTGCTGCAAGTGAGCGATGCTATCATATCAATATGGATCAAAATGTCTGAGCAATGTTTCCAGAAATCTGTTGAATCTATGCAGTGAAGAATTAACACCGTTCTGACGGTGAACGGGGCTCAGACACGGTACCAGCAAAGTGTACCTGAGAAAAAGCCAGATAAGTGTGTAATAATCAATAAACAAATGACACGGGTGCCGAACATATGGGTATATCTGCTTTATTTATACTGCACATTTATTCCACATTTATTAATAGATGCACAAACTGATAAAAACACCTTAATAATATGCAGCACAGACGACATCTGTCAGAAAAAAATCTCTCCACAGTGGACAGTCTGTCGAAAGTATCTTATCTAACGATCTCACAGTGGGTGTTGTTTTAACGCCTTCTCATTGCAGGACGTTGCGGTTGCGTCCTTCCACCTGTAGTGGCGCAAATGTTCACGTGGTTCTTATTTGACGTCCGGAGGAAAGCGCTCGTCACTCGGGCTGAAGTTGTTAGTCTGCAGCAGGACTGAAATACTGAGGCTGAGACTGTATTTAACTTGATAGAAATTATAATACTCGGTGTGAAAACTGGGAAAATTTGTTTCCTGCTATAATTTTAGAGGACTGAAGCTGCACTCTCAGTGGACGGAAAGGTGATGGAGATGAAAAGCTGCTTCAAATATATTCCTCGTGACAGCGCTGCTTCCTTTGGGTTAACCATCCTGATATTTGGCGTCATTATTTACTACAGTTACCTGACGTGCAGCTGCGATGGCCGAACTTTTCGATGCAATGAATTCATGGCTGTCCCATTTTTCATCGTGTTCTTCCTAACGCTCCTGATAGACCGGACGTTTCGGAGAACAGCGAAACACGCTGCGATCCTTTCAGGTGTTGTAGTCAAGCGCGTCATCAGAGCGATTTTATTTGGTCTGCTGTGGGTTGTGCTTCTGTTAGTTCATGGAGACTGGTACTTCTGCTGTAAGACTGATGAGGAGAACATCACGCTGCCCTGCAAAAGTAATCTCACACCCGAAGAAGAAGCCAAAAAAACTGAAGCGATAAACACATCGAAGGTGAGTGTTTTTTTTTCATGTACAGTAATCTCATTCTTTTCTTATGAAATTACAGTAAATGTACAGAAATGCAGTATTTTATGTATTTGTTGCTTCTTTTTCAGGTTACTGGCTACACTTTGTTGCTGGGTATAATTGTAGCAGCTTTGTTAACATCATGGAGTGGGTGGAGAAAAGTCTGTGAGAAAAAGCTGGGCTTGTACAGCAGGAAAACTCTGTATTACCAAGTGGTTTTGGAAGAGGAGGAAAAAATTCTGGAGGAGCTTTTGAGGAGAGCCGTAAATGAGAACTTGACCAAAGAAATTATGAACAACATAAATAGGAAAGACTGGGACGGCTGTTTATATGCTGCAGAAGAGATGATTAACGAGGCCAAACAACAGAAACCAAGAGCAACAAAGGAGTACATCAGGTGGACCAGCGTGGAGAGCGCCACAGGAGGGGAACAGGCTGAACAAAGAGCAGCACATCAGCAGGTAAAGTTTCCAGCTTCTGATGGTCTGAGTCACTCGAGTCGCCATCATATCGACTCAGTTTGACCAGGAATGAATTTTAAAGTTTGTTATGCAAAAACACATTTGTGTGCAGAACAAAATAAAGAGAGAATGTTGGAAATTAATTTGCACACTATATTCTACCATTTCTTTTTTTCTATCTCAAAATGAACTTATTTACTCATAATTTAAAATCTTTTCCAGGCACAAAGTCTTGAACTTCAGTCAGTGTGAGAAGGTAAATACACCCACACTCCTTAACTCACCTCACAACTCTCTGAAGCAGAGCTAACATCCCTGCTGCTGTGATAATGAGAAAAATCACTGAGACACTAAAGTAACTTCACTGATGTGAAGATGCTGTTTGGCACAGTTGCCACTAGGGGTCTCTGCTGTACCTGTTTTCACTACAAAGTGAGCATAAAGCGCTCAAACAGGCAGCAGACTGAAGATTTAACCTGAGCGGTGGCTGTGATTTACTCACAGCTTCCATGAACTGATTACAAGCGGTGGAAGAAGGCTTAATGTTTAATGAAATAAGAATATATTAATAATGGTCCATTTCAGAGTGTTGAATCTGTATGTTCATCTTTATATCATGTCTGACTTTTTCTACTGCATGAAGCAGCAGACGCCCTGGATGCTGTTTCTGGGTTAAAAGGTGACAGATCATCTTTTCCAACATGTTAAAGCTGAAATTCAGTCTTTATCTACATCACATGTTGCCTTTTTGAAAAATGCAAACACACCTTTTTGTATATTTGATATTTTATTTGGTTGTAATCAGTCAGCCACACAACGTCCACTCTAGATAGCATGTATGTATTCATGCTTTGGCACCGTGCTCACAGCTATGAGCAAATCCACCCACATCAACACTTCCTCGCTCTGATAGCATTAAGGAGGTGAAAAAACTATTGCGTGTAGTCCTGTGGGGATGGGGAAGTTGCCACACCGCAGAGAGCTGTTGATAATATTTACTAAGTGATTTTTGGAAGAAAATGAGATACAGAATATTGTTTAGATGTCTCATTTACTAATATTTGCCAGGAAATATTCTTACCCTGTGCAAAAAAGTGAGTTAGCAAAATCACCTTCAGATTTATGACGTGCACATTTTTGTTTTGCACATTAGTAAATCAGACTTCTTCTAAATCAGCTGGCTCGTTCTTGTATTTCAGTTTAATTTCCAGTCTAGTTTTAACTCCAAAATTTTTTCTATATTTACACAATTCTGTTGTGACAAAAATGTTCCCCCCCAACAGAGATCAGAGACCCCACACCGTTATTCAACAAACCGCCTAAGACGAACATCAAGTGATGCAGCTACAGACGTTACTACAGAGAACCCATAAATCAATCAATCAATCCATCCATCCATCCATCCATCCATCCATCCATCCATCCATCCATCCATCCATCCATCCATCCATCCATCCATCCATCCATCCCTTCCAGGGTGACACCTGGAAACCAGCACAGATATGCAGTTGCTCTCTACACATTGTTTGAATATTCCATGCAGTAATATGCATTTTCTTTGATACTGCTGTTTGTAATAACTGCAGTATTTTACTGTACTGTTCTCGTGTGGACCCTGCTGAGGATTCTGGATGAGTACAAATCACCCTCAGGGGCGTACAAATATCCTTCTGCTTGCTCAGTCATTTATTTCACTGTTCTTCAGAATGTTTTAGTTCACCTGAACTTTCTTTTTGTGGTTTCGCCCTTATGGTTCTGTTTCAGTTTGTTTAATGATCTGTATTTGTTAGTTATGGTTATTATATTGAATCCCTGCTCCCCTTGCAGTACCCCTGTGTCTGTCCTGTCCCTCTTTCGTGTCCCCGGGTTATGTGTTTTTTCCTGTGTGGTGTGTCAAGTCTGCGTTCCTGTCTCTGTCTAGTTGTTTCCTGTTTTACTTTGACAGTCCCTTGTTCCATGTGCTTTGTGTTTAATTTTGCTTCCTTCTCATTAGTGTTATTCTGTTCACCTGTTCTCTCCGGGTGTTTCCACTCTCCTCTCGTAACATTGTGTGAATATATTGTCTGTGTCAATGAATCCCTGCTGAGTGTCACCCTGCCTGTTAGTTTTGTAGTTCTGGTACCCGTCCAGCTCAGTTTATTTGTATAGAGTGTTTCATGTCATTCCATTAATAAATGACCCTTTAAGTTCAGTTCTGTCTCAGCGTCTGCATCCTGGGATCCAATCCTGGCCTTCCTGCCACAACTAACCATGACAGATTTTTTTTTTACTTTTGCTTTCATTTGCTGGCTATGTTTATAAAAATTAGTTTTTGACACTAAAGATTGTTAGCAAACCTGTTCTTAGGCTGTTGAAAAGTTAGAAAATAAAAAAGGGAAATAAACAAGAAGAATCTGAAACACCAGAGGCCTGTAGTACAAAGCAGGATTTGGGCTTGTTTGGTTAAGTTCAGTGTTAATTATGGGCCTTTCATACAAAGCTGGTCCAATTTCTGCATTGAGGCTAACCTGGACCCTGCACTACAAGGCGAGTCCCACATAGCCAGGGTATTTTTGACATCAGCAGTCAGGATAAGCAGTCACATGAAGCTGGTTATGAAGTCCCTAAGTCCATGATTCTCAAATCCAGGCCTCGAGGTTCGGTGTCCTGCAGGTTTTAGATGTGTCCCTGATCCAACACACCTGAATCAAATGGCTGAATTACCTCCTCAGTCTGCAGTCAAGTTCTCCAGAGTCCTGCTAATGACTTCTATATTTGACTCAGGTGTGTTGAAGCAGAGACGCATCTAAAACCTGCAGGACACTGGACCTCGAGGCCTGGATTTGAGAATCACTGCCTTAAGTTAACCCAGGATTTCCCCTGCTTGATCACGTGAAAGTGGTGGTGTGGGCAGCATCACAATTTTTACTGGCATCAGAGCGGCTTTACTAATGAAAATGAAACTATACTGTGGGAAAATATGAAGCGGTTAAACAGTTAACAGAATTGTATGTGTGTATCTGTGCATATGTGTGCGTGCGTGTTTGTATGTATGGCTGGACCTGGGTCTGGGCCTTGTGTCTTGCCTCCCTGCTGCTCCTTGCTGGTTGCCTCCCCACAAATTCTTCCCACACAAATTTATTTTTCCAAGTATTGTTAGTATTTTGTATGTTTTTTTTTTTTCTTACAGGTTCAGCAACTGATTATTGTGGTTTATTTACTGGTGCTCTCTCCCCATTTTTCTATTCTCTCCCCATTCTCCTTGTTTTCCTCTTTCTCTTCTTTCTTTTCTCTTTTCTTTTTCCTTAGTCTGTCAACGCTGGTGCAGAGATATGTGTATGTGAAAAATAACTTAATAAATAAAGGGACAAACATTAACAAGAAGAGCCTATAGAGAACCGATGGAGCTCATCTTGAAAGAGCAAATATGTTTGGCACAACAGTGCATTCAGATCACAGCTCTGCTTGCAAGATCTGCCAGACGTGACTTTGGATGGAGCAGCTCTCATTTCTAGAAATCTGGCCAAATTTATTAACCCTCCTAAAACCTGACTCCCCAGGGTTGAGACCAGGAAGCAGAGCTGCAGTCTTACACGCCTCTCTGCAGCTTCTCTCCTCCTGCCATCCCCCCAAAACCCCATCCCCACAGAGTCGGTGCCTGCTCCCAGACCACCAAAATCAAACCTAAAATCAGCAAAAAAACTATTTAAGCGTGAAAATTCAAAAAGAAAAAATATTGCGTCCTCACTAGCACCAAAGAATAAAAAAATTAAATGTGGATTATTAAACATTAGGTCTCTCTCTTCCAAGTCCCTGTTAGTAAATGATTCAATAATTGATCAACATAGTCCTGGGCCGGTGGCCCAGTGTTTTGTGTTTCCTTTTGTATAGTTCTGTTTTGTTGTTTTCTTAGTTTTCCTCATTGTTTAGATTTTCAGTTGGTTATTGCTTTGTATTCTGTTTTCTTTGGCCTTCCTGTGTTTGTTTCCCTTCGTGATCTTGTCTTCCCTCTGTTCATTTGTTTCACCTGTTGCTCCCACTCTCCCTGATTTCCTTGTGTGTATTTAAGCCCTCAGTTTTTCCTCTGTTCTTTGTTGTGGTGGCATCAGTGTTACTCCTGGCCGTGTGGTTCCTGTCTAGTGTTGTGCCCCTCTTAGTATTTCTCCCAGGCTTTGTGTTTAATTCTGCGATAGCTGAGGTTTTTTTTTTTTGTATTATCCAAGTTTTTTTTTTTTTTTTTTTTTTTAAAGTTTAATTTTGTCTCCCGTGTCCTGTGTTTGGGTCCACCCCTTCCAGCACACAGCCCCAACTGTGACAACTGATTTATTCTGCCTTACAGAAACCTGGTTACAGCAGGATGAATATGATAGTTTAAATGAATCAACACCCCCGAGTCACAGTAACTGTCAGAATGCTCGAAGCACAGGTCGAGGAGGAGGATTAGCTGCAATCTTCAATTCCAGCTTATTAATTAATCAAAGACCCAGACAAAGTTTTCATTCTTTTGAAAGCCTGACTCTTAGTCTTGTCCATCCTAAGTGGGAAAATCAAAAACCTGTTTTATTTGTTATTATCTATCATCCACCTGGTCCTTACTCAGAGTTTCTGTCTGATTTCTCAGACTTTTTATCTGATTTAGTGCTCAGTTCAGATAAAATAATTATAGTGGGTGATTTTAACATCCATGTAGATGCTGAGAATGACAGCCTCAACACTGCATTTAATCTATTGTTAGATTCAATTGGCTTCTCTCAAAATGTAAAGGAGCCCACCCACCACTTTAATCATACTCTGGATCTTGTCCTAACATATGGCATAGAAACTGAAGACCTAACAGTATTCCCTGAAAGCCCCCTCCTGTCTGATCATTTCTTAGTAACATTTACATTTACTTTAATGGATTACACAGCAGTGGGGAATAAGTTTTATTACAGTAGAAGTCTTTCTGAAAGTGCTGTAACTAAGTTTAAGGATCTAATTCCTTCATTGTTATGCTCTTCAGTGCCACGTGCCTGTAAGCTGGAGAGGGAATGGTGTCTCACTAAATTAGAAGATGCTCATTTAGCCTGGAAAAAGAGTTTGTTGCTCTATAAAAAAGCCCTCCGTAAAGCTAGGACATCTTACTATTCATCATTAATTGAAGAAAATAAGAACAACCCCAGGTTTGTTTTCAGCACTGTAGCCAGGCTGACAAAGAGTCAGAGCTCTGTAGAGCCGAGTATTCCTTTCACGTTAACTAGTAGTGACTTCATGGATTTCTTTACAAATAAAATTTTAGACATTAGAGAAAAAATTATTCATAACCATCTCAAAGATTATTCTTCATGTTCAGCTGCTTTCAGCACTGCTGGTATTTGTTTAGACTCTTTTGCTCCAGTTGATCTTTCAGAGTTAACTTCAATAGTTACTTCCTCCAAACCAGCAACATGTTTGTTAGATCCCATTCCTACTAGACTGTTCAAAGAAGTCTTTCCAATTATTGATGCTTCAATCTTAAAAATGATCAATCTGTCTTTATTAGTTGACTGTGTACAGTTGTGTTCAAAATAATAGCAGTGCATTCAAAAACACGAATAAAGCTCAGAATCCTTTATAATAGTTTTTATTTACAGGCACTGGGGACACTGCACATTATATTCTAAATCAAAACATGTAGAAAAATGTGTAGATTTTCCAATTACTTTACAGGAAATTAAGAAAAATTAATGTTGGGCTGTTCAAAAAAATATCAGTGTCTGCATTTTTCTTTATAAACTCAAATATTCACTTTTATGAACTGAAAAAGCTTTAGGAATCAGCATTCCTCTGAATCACTAAACTAACATTTAGCACCATAACCACTGTTTCTGAGAACTCCTTCATATCTGTGCTGCATGGAGTCGATCGACTTCCGGTACCTGTGAACAGGTATTTCAGCCCAGGATGATTTGACAACTTTCCACAATTCCTCTGCATTTCTTGGTTTTGCCTCAATAACAGCATTTTTGATGTCACCCCACAAGTTTTCTGTTGGATTAAGGTTCGGGGATTGAGCTGACCACTCCATAACTTTAAGTTAGTTGGTCTGGAACCAAGACGCTGCTGCTTACTGGTGTGTTTGGGGTCTTTGTCTTGTTGAAACACCCATTTCAAGGGCATTTCCTCTTCAGCATAAGGCAACATGACCTCTTCAAGTATTTTGATATATGCAAAGTGATCCATGATCCCTGGTATGCAATAAATAAGCCCGACACCATAGTAAGAGAAACATCCCCATATCATGATGCTTGCAGCACCGTGCTTCACTGTGTACTGTGGCTTGAATTCAGTGCTTTAGGGGTCGTCTGACAAACTGTCTGTTCTTTTTGGGTCCAAGGGCCCATGACAATCTTACTTTCATCAGTCCACAAAATGTTTCTACATTTCTCTACAAATCAAAGTGTTCTTTGGCAAACTGTAACCTCTTCGCACATGCCTTTTTTTTTTTTTTAACAGTGGGACTTTATGAGAAATGCATGTACAACATGTGTTGTCTTCATGTTTAAATAAGGGCCACCTGATTGACACCTGTTTTTCACAGAATGAATGACCTCACTGACTGGACTCTATACTGCTATTTTTTTGAACACACCCCTTTCAATTAGTTATTCAATTACACAGACTGAGGAGTATGCATCTTATGAATGTTGGGTCTGTTGGTTTTCTATGACTCTACTACACTACTAATTATTTGCCATGTAATAATATGATTTCTACCAAAAATATTGATTGATCTGGTTAGTCATGTTGGACTGCTGCTATTTTGAACACAACTGTACCACAGGCCTTCAAGGTGGCTGTAATTAAACCTCTACTTAAAAAGCCATCACTGACCCAGCTGTCTTAGCTAATTATAGGCCAATCTCCAACCTTCCTTTTCTCTCAAAGACTCTTGAAAGAGTAGTTGTAAAACAGCTAACTGATCATCTGCAGAGGAACGGTTTATTTGAAGAGTTTCAGTCAGGTTTCAGAATTCATCACAGTACAGAAACAGCATTAGTGAAGGTTACAGATGATCTTCTTACAGCCTCTGAGAGTAGACTCATGTCTGTTCTTGTCCTGCTGGACCTCAGTGCAGCTTTGATACTGTTGATCATAACATTTTATTACAGTTTTGTGTTGTATTTCTGCTGTGTTTCTAACTTTGCTCAAAGTTTTTTTTTTTTTTAAATAGTTTTCTGAATTATATTGTTTTAGTTTGTTTTTTCATTCCTGTTTTCCTTTCTTCTTGTCATCTTCTCTGTTTCTGTTTTGTCCCTCTGTCATCATCTCTTGTTCTATATTTAGTTGTAGTCCCTGTGTTGTATCAAGTTTGTATCATGTTTGGTCTCCTCCTGGTTTGTTTTGGTGGTCTCCTGCTCTCTGTGTGTTGTATTTAATTAGCTTCCTTTGTCTCGTTAGTGTAACTGTTCACCTGTTCTCCCAAAATGTTTCCACTCTCCTCTTGTTACCTCGTGCGTGTGTGTGTGTGTGCGTGTGTGTGTGTGTGTGTGTGTGTGTGTGTGTGTGTGTGTGTGTGTGTTGTTCAGATCCTTGTCGTGTTTGTGATCTGTGTATGCCCTCCTGTTGAGTTTTCCCTTCAGGCGCTCCAAAGTGTTTGTTTTGTGGACCTTCCCTGAACTGAGATTTTATACTTTTCTATTTTTGAACAGTGTAAGAACCTCGAACCTTCTCTGTTCTCCCGGGTCCAGCCCTGCCTGCCACACAGCTGATGCTCGGCAGTTAGATGATGACCAGACAGTATAAAAAATTATATATTGTATATCAAACTTTTATATTGTCTCTGATGACAAAGTGGCCCGAGCTGATTCAAATTCCTCTTTTCTCCCTCCTGCTTTTTAAAATGCATGCCATGGTGTATACTGATTCATATTCCTCAACCCATTGAATTAAAATGGAGTAAGAGACTCTCACAACCCACACCACAACTAATCATCTCTCTCCATCTCCACAGTCTCCCAATCCACCATCCTATACCTGTAGTTAGTTCCAGCCTCATCTCCTTCATATTGCTCTTTATTGACCTTAAATTTCTAAATAAAACCTCAGTGTTGTGTTGTCTGGTCTGGAAAATAGTTAATCATGACAGATCCCCTCACACGGTTGAGCTTATTGTCATGTCAGGAAAGATTAGCTTTCTCGGTCTTCAAGTATCCCATAAATGTTCAGTATCGTTGACATTAAATGTGGAAGAAAGTCCATGAGAGTTAGCACGCACTTGCTGGTCTTCTAACTAGTGTTACAGTAGGTGCATGTCTCTGAAAAAAGGAGTGTTCAGATGTGTGCGTACCAACCTTTTGTTACCTGGTCTGTGCCACAAATACGGTTTCATCACAAAAAGCTCAAACCTGTCTGAGACTGAAGGAAACAGACGAAATGAAGTCCATTATTAACTTAAACTCACGTTTTCAAATCCTCTGAAACTACATGGCATCCGTTTGATTTCATAGTGGAGTCTCACATATTCAGACATGAGACCACATACTCATACTCAGGCATACATTTGGTTACTGAGAAGAACACATACAGAGGAAGAATAATTACCAACAGGAACAGAAAGCAGCCACTCAGGCAAAACAAAAGGATGAACAGAAGCATTGAAATATTTTTCACAATAACAATTTCAGTACAAGAAGGCTACAGATCTACTTATTAGGGAGTATTTTTACAATCACATATTCCACATTAAATATCCTCTGGCAGAGGACCTGAGCTTGAAGGACAAACAAAGACTGCCCACAGGGCAAGTATTTATATTTACAGTACCAATTAAAGGTTTGGACACAACTTCTCATTCAATGTTTTTATTTATTTTTTCCTACATTGTAAATTAATACTGAAGTGATCCAGACTATGAAGGAACATATACAAAATCATGCAGCAAACCTTTAAGCGTTAAAGAAACCAAAATGTGTTTTTAGATTCTTCAAAGTCGGCACCTTTTTAGCTTTGATCACAGCTTTGTACACTCTCTCGATCAGCTTCATGAGGTCATCACCTGAAATGGTTTTCTGACCTTCTTGAAGGAGTTCCCAGAGGTGCTGAGCACCTGTTTGCTGCTTTGCACAGTCAGCAAACCGTGTCTGAGTCCAGCTGCACAGCAGGAGGATATAAAATGGATCAGGATCACGCACTCAGATTGGATCAGGCCCTGGATCAGGATTCCTTAATTAAGCCGCATTCTTTATTTAAAATGGCTCATCCTCCCAAAACTTTACTGAAATATTTAAAACCTATAAAACTCAGACATTTCTTATATCATGTTTGCTTTTATTGGTGAATCTTTACATTCATCACAGACTTGGAAAGCTGCCCTGCATGTTTTCAGCTAAATATGAAACTATATGAAATGACCTCTGACCTTTTTAACAGTAACTCAGTGAAATATCT
This sequence comes from Archocentrus centrarchus, assembly GCF_007364275.1. Lineage (NCBI taxonomy): Eukaryota > Metazoa > Chordata > Actinopteri > Cichliformes > Cichlidae > Archocentrus > Archocentrus centrarchus. Next base: position 3,730,330 of record NC_044352.1, on the reverse strand, counting down.
CTGCTGTGGCTGAAGCTGATCTTAGATCAGATTAGAAATGATTAAACTGGAAACATTAAAGAAGTTTTCCTCTAAATCTCATTCTGCATTTTAACCACTAATGGCAGAAAAAATGAAATTCTTTATTTAATAAAGTGAGTTTGCTTCCCTCCATCAAACACAGGATTTATTTAATAACAAACTGATCTGAGGGCAGATCCTCTGTTGCTGTGTGGTTACTAATATCACAGGTTCATCATTAAACTGTGTCTGACTGTTTGCCCCATTTTTATATTCAGTTTCTGTCTCCTGCATTTTGTCCTGTCAGGTCGCAGCTGAATAATCAGAGCTAAAAAGAAAAAATAATTGTTAAATTAGGATTCATCTTCATCTGGTGAAAATTCAAGCTGGTAAATGATGAGTGCAGGCAGTTTAAAAGAAATTATGTTTTATATCAAAATTTTATTCTGTCTGTGATGCCAGATTAGACCATGCTGATTAAAATGACTTTCTTTAAGATAAGCGTCCTGCTCCACACTGACATGTGCGATCCTCCATTCACTCGATTAAAATGGAGACTCCGTTCTTTATTTACTCGTTGCCACGGTGAATCCTGGTGTCAGAGCTCTTTTGATGACGGCTTTCTTTCCTTATTCCTAGAGTTGATTGAACTAACTCTGATCAGCTGTTCTGGAACACAAAACTCAGAGTTGCCAATCTCAGAATTGGTCAGCTCAGAGTTTGTTGAACATGCTTCCTGGAACAGGGTTGTGGTGGATGGGAAGCAAGCCCAGGCATATTACAAGTAGATTAAAAAATGGTCTCTCTATCACGGAAAGGATGGGAAGAGAAATGGATAACCTTGAAGGAAGACTATGTGAATAGTGTTATGGAGGCAAAGACAGCGTCCATTAATTGAGGTAAAACTAATGCTGAATGTTGTCAGTGTGTATGCACCACAAGTTCTGGAGTAACTGGCTGCCACCCACAGGAGGTTCAGTGCAACCCTTGGTTCCTGTTATTTCCTGAAACCTTATTCCTACAGACACAGCCAAGAGTTTTGGCAAAACTCAGCCGTCATCTATCTGATTGCCAAAATTTGAGACAGAAATCAAATTACTGTTTTAGACTCACTAAAAAAGCCAAATCCAGTTTTCCATTTGTCCGCATTTAAAAATATCTCTGGAAATGCAATTCAGTTCTAGAAAACCTTCAAAACTTTGAAAGCAACCATCCTGCATCGTTTCCTTTTACAGTCAGTTTTCGAAATCAACACCTAACTAGCACATCAAATTTCTGCAAGGTTTGTTTTTAATCATTATTTAATTTAAGCTGGGGATGTATTTTATAGTCATGTATTAACAAAAAGTGTATCTCTAATTCTCTAATAGTATTCCTACCTCTCAAAACAAATTAAAATTATATAATATAATTATATAATTATAATTATAAACTGGCCCTTTTTAAATCTAAAGAAATCTAATGGCGAGAACAATTTAGATCCACATTCAGTTTAGTGCTGATCTGATTGCTGCACCTATAACTCATATATTCTTTATCATTTGCAACAGGCAAAAAGTGTTGAACCTTAAATGGTTCATGTTTCTTTTTCTGTAGTTTTAAAATCCACTCAAATGTAAATCTGTTCTGTTGTTGCAAATGTTCTGAAATATGAATCCTTTTCCTGTATCAGTCTTTCTTCCCTTTCCTTAGAAATTACAAAAACCTTTTTAGCAACTTTTAAATTAAATTAAAAAAACTTTAGAAAATGACACACTTTTTTTTTTTTTTTAATCTGTTGGTCTGTTGTTCTTTGTGAACCTAACTACTCAGGTCTAAAAATCACCACAGTAGTCACCATGAATTGTATAGCAGCACTTCTTCCTTCAACAGAGTTTGGTTTTACTAAACAGCTAATGCTGATGCTGCTGGTAACACAAGTAGATCAGATCCTTCCAACCAAGACACTGCTATGTGACTTTGTATGAAGATATGATGGACTGGGTTAAAACCGAGTTTAAAGTGGTTACAGATACTAAAGACTTAGTGCTACATGTTGCCCGATCTTCCAGATATTGGAGCAATGCATTTTAGAAATGAAAGTAGCCAAAATAAAAGTCCGTCTCCACAGCTTTCGACAGAAGTGGTCAGAGAAAGAGAAAGTAAAACCTACAAGAACTCTGAGAAAAATACCCAACAGGAGAAATATCTTCTAGGACTGACACCGTGCTGCAGCACTTCTTTCATCAACAGGAAGTGTTTGGTTTCCTGTCAGCAGAATATTTATGGCACACAGGCAGCAGCTCTTGGCAGTAGCCAACTTTTGCACCCAAGACGATGAAGCCTTTTTCTACTTTTCCCAAAGATCAATACAGCACCTATGTTGCATTGATTATGATTTTTTTTCACAGCTATGTGCTTGACAAAAATTTGGAGTGCACTTGCAAAAAGGAAGATGATGCTATAAACTGTGCTTTATACATGGCTCTACCTTTTTTTATTTTATTTGTGTTGCAACTCTGGACAGACAAGATGTTTATGGGAACCTGGAAATATACATGTCTTAAATGTACCTGTAGAAAAAAACCAGGTCGTGACTGTTTTTATGAATGTGAGTGCTGTAAAAGGTGTTGCAAATATTTCTTCATTTTAGCACAGCGCATTATGAAAGCATTTTTCATTGGACTGCTGTGGGTTTTCGTCGTGTTAATTGATGGAGACTGGTTTGTTTGCTGTTTCAACGAGGATGAACAGCATCCACGGCTAGCCTGCAAAGACAAAGACATCACAGTTGATGAACGAGTCATCGTTGCTAAGCTGAAAAGCAAATCAATGGTGAGTTATTACTTTATACACATCTTACTAGTCACTGTCATTCTGTCTTTTACTCCATCAGATTAACATGAATATCTGAGGATATGTTATCTTTTCAGAAACTGAGAACAGCTTGTTTGTAATGTAATGTTTATTTGATTCAGAGTCAATAAGTAATAAATAAGCAAAAATCTAATTTGGGCAGTGTGTATTTAACAAATAAAGACATACTCAATACTATGTATGAGCTTACACGTGGGCTCTAATGTTGTCTTGTATATTCATAACATTTGGTGAGTTACAAGAATAAAATATCATATTATGCTCCACCGTAAAGAGTCTATTTGGGATTATGTCAAAACTGGTGACGGTTGCAAAAGTTTTTACATGAGACCAGTGTGCGAGGACCATCTACAAATTCAACACAGAAATAAATGATAAATACCTCCCTTTTTAAATTTGTGACTCTTTCGACGGTGATGTAAATTTCTTCCCAAGTTAGCCCCGCTAACTGAAATGATATAAGAATAATAATAACTTTACTGATCCCAAAAGGAAATTCATATGTCTCACATAAAGTACCAGTCAAAAGTTTAAAATTGAAGGGTACTGTAGCTCATCTGTTATTTGTATGAGAATTCAAATGCCTGATGGCTGTGGGTATGAATGATTTTTTTTTTTTTTTAAATAATATTTTTCCTCTGTTACAGTACCATGATGGTTATAATGTGATCTTTTTTTACTCCTCTTTCAGAATATTGGCTTGGGTATACTCTCTGCAGGCTTTACTTTGGTTGCCTTCATTCTGTCCTTTCGATGGCAGAAATGCTGTGAAAACAAATGCTCAACCTGCTGCAGTGAAAAACTTCTATACGACCAAATGGTTTTTCAGGAGGAGGGTGCTGTATTGGAGGAGCTTATAAAAAAAGAAGCCAAAATGAATTTGGAAGAAGGAATTAAGCAGAAAATTCAGAAAAAGGAATGGGAGGAATGTTTTAATGTTGCTGAAGAACTGGTTAAAACAACAACTTCATCGGGACAAAAGGTGAAGAATCAAACACTTGGTCCATGTTCAGCTTCATGTGTTTTCCTTCTTTTTCTGATTTCTTTTTTTGTGCTTATTCGGACAACTGGAAATACAAAAATATATAATTATACTACATCCCTGTCACATTGGGTTCTCTAGGACTCATAGAGTGAAACAGTTCTTCTGAGTTGATGGGCTTTTATTATTCATTTTAACTTTCACTACACTTTGTCTCAGTGAACAAACAGGGTATGTGTGCACACAGCCACCCAGAGCTGTGAACACATACCCTGTTTGTTCACTTTTGTTCTTAGCTGCAGCTTCACCAGATGACCTCTGTGCAGCTCCAGCCTCCCAGTCTTGGGCATTCTACTACATAAATAGGAGAGACTGATGAGAAACTGTTATTTTCTAAACCTTTATTTAACCAGGCAAACAGATCAAGAACAATTTCTTAATTTTGAAAGCTGTGCCAACCAGCCTCTCATGGTACGGCCCCTGAACCCTCCATTCTACTCCTGACACCACGTACCCCTACTCCCAAACTCCAGCCTAACCTACAACCAAGGAAATCAGCCACGACTTTCTATACCCCCAACCTATGGATTACCTTGAAGGTTACAGCTAAACAACACAGGTTGATCTAGGCATTGGATAGTTAACAGAGTGGTAAACTGTGACAAAATGTCCCCCAGCCCTCTGTTGAAGGTGTAGTCCAGGGATCCTCAAATCCAGGCCTCGAGGTCTGGAGTCCTGCAGGTTTTAGATGTGTCCCTGATCCAAGACACTGGATTCAAATGGCTGAATTACCTCCTCAGGATGCAGTCAAGTTCTCCAGAGTCCTGCTAATGTCTTATGTTTGACTCAGGTGAGTTTGATCAGGGACACATCTAAAACCTGCAGGACTCTGGACCTTGAGGCCTGGATTTAAGGATCCCTGGTGTAGTCTATAGCAGGGTAAAAGAATTCACGGGTGTTGAGCAGGGATTCCACACAGAGTGACTGTTTCACTTGAATGCCACTTGGTGCTACTCTGTTTACTTGACCAGATCTGAGGTACCCTTTTGAACTGCTGGTCTGAGGATGCCCACGACCCAAGCGGTACCCCAGATACCGTACTTCTCTCTATCCATCAACACATTCCTTTTGGTTGCACCCGCTTCCAATGTTATCAGTCCATTAAATGCACATTATCAACAGTTATCAGACCCATAGTTAAGGGCCAGGAGGGGCCGTTTCCACCTCCTAGCCGGTCAAAAAGGTTGTTATCATCGTTTTAATCGAGGAACACTGTTCTGGTGTGACGTGGACTGGAGTGGGTGTCTGGAGTGGAGTGGACTGATAACATTTAATCGGCTGTTGGTTGGCTGTGACCACTGCCTGCCTCAGGGACTCCAGGACCATGGCTACCCGACACACATGCTCTGCCCAGGTGTCACTGTGGATGCTATCATCCAGGTAGGTGGCAGTGCAGGCAGTATGTGAACATAGCATTCAGTTCATGGGGTGTGGTGAGATGGTGCAGCCCTGAACAACCTAAGAGGGAGTGTGACAAATTGGTACAACCAATAGAGAGTGGAGAATGACATTGTTTGTTTCCCTTGGACTCTGGAGACAAGCAAATCTGCCTTGGTTGAATCCAGTGTCATGAAAAAATGTGGAGTACCCATCCAGCAAGCCAGAGCATGTGTTAAGCATCAAACAATGATGCTTCACTCACCTCGTGGTAGTCCACACAGAACCACATAAAAAAATCTTCCATGACAAGAACAATGGGGCTGCACCATCATCCACATCTACTTCTATCATCCACATCTCCCCACAGAGGAGAGGACGCATCAGCAAACCACTGTTGCAATATGGGAAACTTACTCGGTGCTCAGCCCAAAAATGGGTTTTGTTCCACCACCGTAAACTAGCTGGTTTGGAACCAAGGAACATGTGACACAAGTGGCAGAAGGGCGAGGCTCTGCCATCTTAATGTAAAGTTTTCTACTGCTATTTCACTGCATGGTGTGTATTACTGATGTCTTTTGTTTTTAGTTCAGGAAAACTGATGAATGCTGAATAACATTTGCATGCAAATTACATATCAGTGACACTTTATTTTCTTTGTTTACTGACACAGATGGAAAAGATGGAAATGAAAGATCTGGAAAAGTCTGGGAAGGATAAAAATAGCTGTCAGAGTGAAGAAGAAGAACTGGATGGAACGAAAGAGCAGGTAGTGTCCACTGTGCCCACAACAGAACAGAGAAGACAATATGTCCTCATACTGTCAATAAAAAAAAAAAAAACTTTGATAATATCTTTTTGGTTTTGGTGCAGGATAATCTTATGAAGGCTGAATAAGATTTACATGCAGATTACATTTCAATAAAAAGTGTGACAGTTCAGATAAAATCTTTGAATCAGCATCAGATTCACAGTTTAAAATATATTAAAATAAGAAATATGTATTAACTGATATAATTAATTTTTTTCACTTAGAATTGAGAAGTTACATTAAGTCCAGGCTTTGGCTGAATAATAAGGCAAATTATTTGTTTAAAATGTTCAATTGGAAATTATGTGAATGTTTATGAATAGGCATAAATGTGCTGAAATAACTTTAGGATTCAAAGACTGGCCTGTGCAGCCTAAAAGGGATTATTTTTTTTTTTTTTTAAAGAGGCTACAGACTGCATTTAATGTTTATATATTTACACATGCTTAAGAACAGTCATTAAGTTCTGTTGACCCAATTTCAAATGCCAAAATCCAAATGAAAAGTTTGCATCTAGAAATCATTTCCACTGTAAAGAAACCAAAGCCACAATAAGTATATCTAACTGATATATCAAGTGTGTGTTTTCTGTTTGATCCATATTTATATGGGGAAAACACATCCATAAAGTGCTTGCTGCAAACCTTAATTAATTTTAATATTTTTTAATTTTAATATTTTCAACCCAAAATTAAGGAGTCTGAAAAATAATTGGTGACTTTCATAATTGTGCAAGGTGTATCAAGCTGTACTGGGTGCATGGTTGGTAATATTGTAGTGAACCATATTATGGATGCAGATGATCTTCTGGCCTTTAGTCCTAGTAGTGCTGGTCTCCAGCAGCTCCTTCACATATCATTAGATCATTAGAATCTTTATTGTCATTGTACACACAGGTTGTACAATGACAACTATGTTTATGGTGTGGAATATGATATCAGATACAATGCAAATCCTCTTATATAAATTTAATGCATGAACAGATAGAGAGAAGATCTCTTTTAGAGCATACTGAACACCTCTGTATAGGGCACATCTGTGGACTAATTACAGGAAAGTGAGTTTATGGAAGCTTCATTTGGCTTATGAGGTTATTATTGAAGAGACCAATTTGTTTCTGTACAAATGAGAACTGTCAGTACATTTGAAGCTTATTGAGAAATCTCATGTATACATTTATTTGCAGGCTCAAGACCTCTGAGAATGACATCATTGTGGGCTTGACAGACACGAGTCTTCATTCTGGAGACACCGGTATGGTTGTCTCTTTGTGGGAAGATAATTTCAGTGTATTTTTTTAATCTGATTTTTAATGTTGTGTTATTTGTTTTGTTTCTATGAACTATGAGTTTGGAATAAATAAAACAGACTGATAAGGAGGAGGCTCAGGGTGGTAGAGACACTGGACAAATTCTGTTTGTTGTATTTTAGTTTCTGGTATAGTTTTTTAATTATAATTTTATGATTTTACTTTTTAAATATGTGTTAGGTATCAATATTTAAGAACACGCAGTACTTGCAATGAAACTTTAGCTTAATTTTAATTTATTATAATAACCATGCTCTGTAGGTAGAATAGTTTCATCTTTTGATCACAACTGTAAAATAATAAGTTTCACATAAGTGATTTCTGCTCCAACAGAGACCTCACAATTTCTTAAGAAATCTCTAAAAAAAAGGAAACTCTAGCATCTAATAAAGAAATGACAGTCTGATAAATTTGATTTTTTTTTTTTTCTGTATTGAGACTTCAGCTTTTAGATTATCATACAAAGTTAATTGAGCACTTTAAATAAATAACATTAAAGAATGTTGCCTGCAGTATATTTTAAAGCTCTTTGTTGACTTGATATACTTGTAACCCACTGATGTCTAAATCTGCAGTTCCAAAATTGTTGATATTGGGGGAAAAAAACAGAAATAATTAAGAAGCTTCCTGTGTTTTCTTTTCTCTATCTCCTGCTGTTGATTGGCACTCTGTATGTTTTTGCCAGAGCACAGAAATGACTCATAATTGTGTGTTTTAAAGACCAAATTGTATCTGCATGTCTGTTTGTACTCAATAAATATACACAATAAATAACACGAGAATTTTTTTTCCTCTCCCTACTTTGACTTTCAGGTATTATGAATCTGAATTCTGTTGCACTCAATAAATGGCTGTTCAGATGAATTGGACTCTAAAACAAAATTTCTTGTTGTTTTTTTCCATTGCAATTTTTCTTTTCTGATAAGGAAATGAGAGGACAAAGCTAATGAGAGTCTATCAGTACTGTTCCACAGCACCTTTCATTGTGACTGACCTGCTGCTGTTAGCTGACAGGGCCTGCATTAGAACAGACCAAAACCTTCAGCAAAAAGACGTCCTACAGACATTTTTTTTTATGGCAAAAGTGGGGGGAAAAAAGTTTTTCACCTAAAACTTCATTTAATAAAAAAACGTTTTGAACCACTTCACTGTAAAAAAAAACAAAACAAAATCAACATTTATTGTCTTGGTAGAAATATATCCAGTTATTTAAAAAAACAATGTAAACTGATAAATGCTACATGACTGAGGCTGTGGGAAACAGTGCTTCCTGTGAGATTACACAGCAACAGCATGCCAACAAAATTAAAGTAGTCTTTTACTGTGATCACATTACAATTGTCTGTAATGTTACCAAAATTAGTAATGACATAAGTGCTGTTTATTTCACTTCATGGTGGAGAAAGGACAAAAATTATCTACAGTGCTTGAGTGGCCTTATGTAAGGACAATATATTGCTTAAGCCAATAGAATGATTACCTTATTTCATCAACTTAAAACCTCTGGGCTAATTTAGGTTTTAACCTTTATTGTTAAAAAAAAAAAAATCCACTTTAGCTATAGAGCTAAATTTGTTCAATAAAATCATGGATTTTAGTTCATGTGATGAAATCAATGCCACGTGTGACATAATGAAACTTTTATAACATAAAAGCAGTGTTTGTGTTTGTTGTATTCTTGGATGGGTGCTCTGTTAACTGCAATTTCCAATGTGTGAACCTGTTCACCCACATGGCAATAAAACCTTCATTCATTTCATTCATTCCTTTTGAAATGTCAGTGTAAAAATTAAACAAGGTTGCAAACCTCTTACACAATGCACATTCCTGGCCTACATGTTTGCTTTTTGTTTTGGCTCTGCAGTATTCTTCCCATTACAGAGCACACTGCTTAATTTCTGTAGCTCAGTTAATTATAGATCTCTTGATAACGACTTGTTTTATAATGCAATTGTCATGTAGTTTATCCAAAGCTCACTTTCTGAATACTGAAACCTGTAAATTATTTTCACATTATTAACTTTGTGTCTTTTTAGGGATTTGCTAGCTTAGTGTAGCTATTAGCTTACACCTCTGCCGACTCACTGAGAGCACGGCTGCTTCGCAGGTCCCTCCTGCACTTTCCTGCTGTGTGTCAGATGGTAAGTTACTCCTCAGCCTCCTTTAGCAGTAACAATACTTGTAATAAATGTAGCCTGTTTGTAGCTTTGGAGGACAGGCTCAGAGACTTGGGCTACGTTCACACTGCAGCCTGAAGTGACCCAATACCGATTTTTTTTTTTGTGAAATCTGATTTTTTGTTTTTTTGTTTTTTGTATGGTCGTTCACATTTCCAAATATATGCGACTTGGATGTGATCTGTATGTGAACAGCAGACAAACCTAAAAGTGTCCCGCATGTGCAGTAGAGGATGCGATAACGTCACATGTAGCGAGCGCACTGAATGTTTGCGGAAGTCACACGTTTTCCTTCCCGTGTCCGCGTAACGGGACGCAGAATAGTGCGTTTGTCGAGTATCAATGACGTGCCGCGACACACCTACTAAGGAACAAACTCCAGTTATTGGTGACTGTTGGCAAACGTGAAGCTGGCAACGAGGTTCAGTATGTTAAAATAAAATTATTTTAAGAAAAAGTGATTTAAAATGCAAAAGCAAAAACACAAAACCGTGACCAGTAGCTGAGGCCCTATGTGGTACAGGGACCAGTGCGAGGGAGGATGGAATCCCATAAAGAAAACTACAGCAAACTAAATCACCCAGACACATGACGACCACACCCTTGAATTAAGACCTCAATCCCAGGAGAACGCAGCAAACACGAAGACAAGGGGACGGGAGAAACCACCACCCAAGCCACCAGCACTGCCACCACCATGGCCTCACAACTGAAATGAAATCAAAACAATCAGTGAAAAACAAAAACAATTAATTAACAAACAGAAAACAAACACACAAAAAAACAAACAAAAAAAAACATGCATGCGTGCACACACACACACACACACACACACACACACACACACACACACACACACACACACACAATGTACCCTCTCGAGGTTTACTGGTTTCATCCATCCATCCATTCACTTCCGCTTATCCTGTTCAGGGTCGCGGGGGGGGAGCCTATCCCAGCTGACATAGGGCGAGAGGCAGGGTACACCTGTACAGGTCGCCAGCCTGTGGCAGGGCCAACACAGAGAGACAGACAAACATTCACACCTATGGGCAATTTAGAGTGGCCAGTTAACCTAGGTGGGAAGACCCTACTTAGTCTTTTATTTTATGTCACATATTACAGCTTTTCCTACACATCTATTTAATATTACACCAACCTGTTGCCCTCCCCTGTCTGTCCATTCTCCCCCTCTTCCTCTCTTCTTTCTCTCCATCCTCACAGCTGAATGACATGAACTTTGTGTTCAGTATTTTTAAAAATACAGCAGTCAAACCAGATATAAAAAAACATGACATTTTCATTTTAAATGATATCCTTTTGTATAACAGTTGCTGACAGGATGCTGCATCTGATCAGACTCACCAGATACATCACAACAGCCCTGTAGTCTTATATTGAGTGAAGACATTTAAACTCAAGTGTATCACTGCCAAGTTCTATAATTTATCTGTTTTATGATTCACCATCTAATTAAACAAATTATTATGTTCTTTTATTCTTCTTGTTACGATCTGTTATATTGTAATTACACAGTTGCAGAACAGTGGCCTGTTATTTTACTAGTATTAACTTATGCTAACCTCAGTATTTAAAAGCCTCCTCTTGATACACTGACATAACTTACCGACTGTCTTTAAATTACTTTGAAAAGCTTTGTTTCATGCCAACAGCATTTTTATCCTTCTTCCGTTTTCTGTTTTGTTCCCCGGAGAACTTAGTTTTTTGTGCCACTCCATCTTTAGCTACCTGTCATCAGATGAAAGCACCATTCAAATGAAAACAGTCTCGATCGATTGTTCTCGATTTACTTGTTGCAAACATTTTTGTGCGTGTAATATGTGTCATGATGGCTCTCGCTCTCTCTCGCTCTCTCTCTCTCTCTCTCGCTCTCTCTCTCGCTCTCGCTCTCGCTCTCTCTCGCTCTCTCTCTCTCTCTCTCTCGCTCTTTCTCTCTCTCTCTCTCGCTCTCTCTCGCTCTCTCTCTCTCTCTCGCTCTTTCTCTCTCGCTCTCTCTCTCGCTCTCGCTCTTTCTCTCTCTCTCTCTCTCTCTCTCTCGCTCTTTCTCTCTCTCTCTCTCGCTCTTTCTCTCTCGCTCTCTCTCTCGCTCTCGCTCTTTCTCTCTCTCTCTCTCTCTCGCTCTCTCTCTCTCTCTCGCTCTCTCTCGCTCTCTCTCGCTCTCTCTCGCTCTCTCGCTCTCTCTCTCTCGCTCTCTCGCTCTCTCTCGCTCTCTCTCTCTCTCTCTCTCTCTCTCGCTCTCTCTCTCTCTCGCTCTCTCTTTCTGTAATGTAGCAGTAAATAATTATGGGTGAATTTTATTCTGTAGAAATTGTTGTTTCTGTTAAATCTGACTGAGAATTACATCTTTTCTAGCTGCCACTATACATGCATTAACTTTACCCTTAGATGTTGGGACAACGAAACACCATCTTGTGTACTTTTATGGTACAACGCTATTGAATATGCAGGCCAACAACATGAACAGCAGATAAATGAATGGTAGCCTGCAGGTTGCTGGTTCAGTCCCGGTAGCTATGAGATGATTGTTTTTGTATCCCTGACAAAAATAAGTAGGATTAACAACTTGATTAGGATATTTTTATTTATTCTTTGTGTCTGTTTGTTCCCTTTAATGAAGCAGATTCTTCAGAACCTGTCATCCCTTTTGAAGTATGTCCCCACATGGTTGAGCTTATTGTCATGATTTAGTTTATCAATCTTCCCGTAAATGTTCGATGTGGCTGTCGTGACGCTTGGAGGAAAGTCCATGGCAGTCAGCAAGTCCGTGTTGGTTTTCTAACCAGAGGGTGGAGCATGCCTTTGACGAAAGGAGGGCATCTTCAGTTCAGATCTGTGCATGCTTCAGACTTGAGATTACATTCATGTTCAAGGATGCGTTCAAGATTGCAGAGAAGAAGAAATAAAGAGGAAGAACAGATACCAGGAGGAACAGAAAGCAGCCAGTCGAGGAAAACAGAGTCAAACAGAAACAATGAAACGTATTTCAGAATATACAAAAATATACAAAATATACAAAAACTGTTATATACAGTTTTTGTTTATTATTTATCTGACCATGTTAAGGGTTATAAATGCAGCGATACCACCATGCAGCACAATTACTTTAAAGCCAAACTTTGGTCATTAATCCAATGTTACACCAAAGTTCATATTATGCAGCTGTGAATACGACTGTTTCCTCACACACTTTACTAAAAAAAATCTATAATAATAACACACTATGAATTATGTGAGTTAGTGCCAAGAAAGAAGAAAAAACTTGGTATTGTTCTTATACCGACTATGGCAGAATGAAGTAGCGTTTTAATAATTTTAGTGTTTATGAGTTTGCTGCATTGCAGACTTGGATTATTTGTTCAGTAGCTCTAAGTTCTGGTGTCGCCCCACCAAACATGACAGAAGACCCCATCTGCTGGGATCAGATGGGGGTGGGGGGGGAGAGAGAAGAGAAAAGAGAGAGAAACTACAGGAGAGTTTAATAACTGCTAATGATAAATACAGTAATAGTGTATAAACACAGGGTGTAAAGAGATGACTGAAGAGGAAATGCTCAGTGCATCATGGGAACGCCCCAGCAGCAGGGCTGGTTCACCTGATCCAGGGCAGGTTTATCCACAGAAACCCTCATGCAGGCCGACCCTTATGTCCCGTATGTTTCTCCTCTCACAACGCTGATTTGTTTGTGGCAGTTGCTTTCATCTTGTTATGTGTTTAACCGCTTCATATTTTCCCACAGTATAGTTTTAATTTTCATTAGTAAAGCTGCTCTGATGCCAGTAAAAACCCTCACTGGTCAGATGCTGCCCACACCACCACTTTCTTGTGAACAAGCAGGGGAAACCCGGGGTTCATTTAGGGACTTAACAACCAGCTTCATGTGACTGCTGATGTTAGAGTAGGGTAATGGGAAAATACCCTGGGTATGTGGGACTCACCTTGTAGTGCAGGGTCCAGGTTAGCCTCAATGCAGAAATTGGACCAGCTTTATAGTATGAAAGGCCCATAATTATTTAACCAAATGAGCCCAAATCCTGATTTGTAATACAGGCCTCTGGTGTTTCAGAGTCTTCTTGTTTCCCCTTTGAGCCTCTCTTGGAATTTATTTTTTAATTTTCTAACTTTTCAACAGCCTGAGAACAGGTTTGCTAACAATCTTTAGTGTCAAAAACTAACCAATTTTTATCAACATAACCAGCAAATGAAAGCAAAAGTACAAAGTGACTGAAAATGAACAATCATTGCAAGTTGAAAAACTTCTAAATTTAAATCAAAAGCTCAGAGTTCTAACCTTAAAAGGGTAGTGAAAAATACACCATAATTATATGTTATATGTTAATAAAACTGAATAACTAAGGCATGTTTCAAGTGTCAATAAGTTGCTGTCTGATGGAGCCTTTCACACCTCAGATTTTAGGGTTTGCGTGGTTTTTGGCATCGAGCTGGGAAGTCACAGCCAAGGACAGCCTGGATGTTAGGGTCACGAGTCAAAACTCATGACGCTGTGGATCTGAACTTATGGTCATGTTGTGGACAGACAGATCGAGCTTTCAAGGAAATTCACTTCTGGGGGAATTCTTCCCTCTGGTACATTATCAAGGCAGCTTTAGTGGTCCTTCCAGCTTTCTACTATGACTGACCTCCCTCACTTAGTCTGATCAAAAAGTCAGAACAATGAAGAGTCCTGATGATTTCAAACTTTCTTCATTTCATGATTATTGAATCTTTTTTTGTTAATTTAGTAGATGTATTTTTTTTTTTTTTTTTTTATAAGCTGACCAACATTTTTAAATATAAGTTTCCATTGTGCCACAGCATACTGAGTGCAGATTGATGGGGAAGAAATGCCAAGTTTTATATCTACGACACTTAACTGTGATTTTATCCATTCAACAAAAATGAGGTGGAATTATTTAAGATAATTGCAGTTACACCAAATTCTTCATCACTGAGGAACAAAGCAGCCATATTTTCACCACTGTGGTCAGAGTTGGGATTTTCTTTTTTTGCTTGCTGTTCCACTTGTAGTTCTGTTTTCAAAAAGGAAATCCTTGTGGCTCATTGGCATATATTTGCGTTTCAAGTTTAATCTCACATCAGATGTCAAACCTGCCAAAGATGAAGGACTTTCTGAAAACCTTTCCCCTTAGGGAATTCAGCATCCTCGTCACCATCACTGGCAGTTTTGTTTACAATATTTTGCTTGACAGGAATATGTCGTGCTCTTGCAAAGATGTAGCTCAGGACTGCAGCATATACATGGCTATGCCGACTTTTATTATATTTTTTTTAATAATCTGTGTAGGCAAGAAGATCCAGATGACCTTCCAGTATATGGTCAGATGTAGAGGTATGCATTCAGGAAACACCACTAAGCAGGATAAACAAAAAAAAGAGCAAAACAACATCAACGGCTGCAGGACAGCATTATGTGGAGTTTTCTGGACTCTTATTTTGAGAGCAGGTTGTATCAGTCTGTTGTGGGTTGTCTCGGTGCTCATTGATGGAGATTGGTATGTTTGCTGTTGGAATGATCAGTCTGAAAAACAGGCGACGTTAGCCTGTAAAAACAAAAACAATATCACAGCTGAGGAAAATGTAAACATCACGGGGCTGAAAAACAAATCAAGGGTGAGTATTTCTGACTTCATCCACAGCATTTCACATTGTTCTGTCTTATTCTACTCCTGGTGCTGTTTTAAAATGAACATTTTTGATTCTTTCTTTTTCAGACTATTGGCTTCTCTGTCCTCCTACTTATCATGTTTGTGGTGGCTATCACATCACTGTGTGAAAGGTCAAGATGCTGCAGTAGAACTGTTTATGACATAGTGCTCTTGGAAGAGGGAGAAAAATTAACGAAAGAGAGTTTGAAGGAAGCAGCAAAAGTTGAATTAACCAGTGTCATCTTTGATAAAATGGGTGAAGATCAATGGACAGAGTGTTTTGATGCTTCTGCAGAAATTATTGAAAATTCAAGGAAACCGAGACTTTCTAAAGAACAGTGGGATAGGAGGCGTTTAGAGTACCGGGAGTTCAGTGGGTCTGTGGAGGTGAGGATGGTTCAACCACAGCCGGATCCACAACAGGATCAACAGCAGGACTCACAACAGGATCAACAGCAGGACTCACAACAGGTTCAACAGCTGGATCCACAACAGGATCAACAGCTGGATTCACAACAGGATCAACAGCTGGACTCACAACAGGATCAACAGCTGGATCCACAACAGGATCAACAGCTGGATCCACAACAGGATCAACAGCTGGATCCACAACAGGTTCAACAGCTGGACTCACAACAGGATCAACAGCTGGATCCACAACAGGTTCAACAGCTGGATCCACAACAGGGGTTTGCACATTTATAGTTGGTGTTTGTTTCTGAGTGGGGTCACCAAGATCACCACAAAAACACTGTCTTCTTTCTTTATCCGTATTTTCCTAAAATTTCATTTAAAAAGGCGTTCAGACTCTGAAATATGGAACTTATAAACTAAAATCAATTTTATTTGTAAAAAATGTAATTTAATTTGTATAGTTTGTACTAATAAAATAATATCTGTATAATGATTAATAATAATATTTTTTATTCATAGGTGCCAGTGCATGGAGATACAACCTGTCAAGAAGTCATTGTATTTCATAATCCATATTCATAATTAATATTGCATAATTCATGTGTTGTATAAGCGCTTTGAGTGCTCAGAGTTGAAAAGTTCTATATAAGAACTAGTCCATTTACCATTACATGATATATATGGGCCAGAAATAGACGATGCATTACTTACATTAATTTGCTTTGGTCAACTTTTTGTGGGAAAATGTGACATTTGTGAAGAAAATGTGGCATTTTTTATAGCTAAATATTTGCTTTTTTATGAATACAGCCACCTGGGCCCTGATGGTGGTCTTTACAGTCTGGGGGTTGCTGAAATTTTGGCTTTAATGACAGAGCCAATGAGCTCCATTTCTACCAGTTACCAGTAGTTTTCTACTCTAACGGAGCACTCAAAGCGCTTGGACAGATCACTGATCAGCCTGTGCATGCTAACAAGTTTGTGTTGGATTATTTCAGCACACAGAGTGGTGTGTTCTGGAATGTAATCACTCTGCCTGTACACAGCTGGTTGGAAATGATACAAGCTAAAGTGGATACATTTGATGAGAATTTGTGCATGAGTTTGTGAATGAGTTTGTGCATCTGTTTTTTATTTTATAAAAAATATTTCTACTACATAAATGTTTTAAATGTTCATCTATTTGTTTTTATCTTGTTGAGTTAAATTCAATTCAATTTATTAATATAGCAGCAAATCACAACAAACAGTTGCCTCAATGCACTTTAGATTGTGAGGTAAAAACCTTACAATAATTACAGACAAATGGCCCCCTGTGAGCAAAAACTCCCTTTAACAGGAAAAACCCTCCAGCAGAACCAGGCTCAGGGAGGGGGGGTCATCTGCTGTGAGGGGCTGATGGTGAGGGGAGAGAGACAGGACAAAAGACACTGTGGAAGAGAGCCAGAGATGAATAACTAATGAGTTGGGTATAAACAGAGTAAAAAGAGGTGAATGAAGAAGAAACACTCTTAGATGTTATTTTGTTATTCTCTCATCTTGTGTGGGCTGTTTAGTTTTGTCTTGTCTCCTTTTCCTTCATTATCTCAGTGTATTCGGTTTATCTTAGTTCCTCATTTGAATCAATTTTGGTTCAAACATTCTTGAGTTCACTGACTGAGGTGAAAACATGACCTCCCTCCACCTGTCAGTGGGTGAGGTAAAAATTAATGCAGCTCTGCACAGAAATAAATCCCATACTGCATAAACTTATCAAAATAATGTCACAGGGAACACGTGCCATCATCAACACTATAGAGTGTGTGACTATTTTTTGTACAGCAGTTTATTTTAATGAATATTTGTTTGCAACATTCAGTTTACACATTTATTAATGAGAAAGCTGAATTGTTGATAGGCTACAGAGAACAAAAAGCATCATAGAAACATTTCTTTGGATTTATCATTACAAACAGCAAAGATCAGACACTTTGTACAGTCTGACAAAGCGAGAACTTCCATCTGTCGGCTGACTTGCAGAAGCCATCCAAGAGGAGCTGGAGGAGGTGGCAGGGAAAAGGAGGTCAGGGTGTCTCTGCTGTCCCGAGGACCTGGACCAGCAGCAGGAAATGGAGGCTGGATGGACAGGAACTCTTTGAGGTCATTTGCATTGTTTTTGTAGCTGCGTCACTTTATTTGCTTTTCAGGCAGATTCATCAAATGTGTCTTTGATCTTTATTGGGCAGAAAACACAGAACTGTGTGAGGACAGAGCAAAGTTACTGCAGCTGAAACTAGACTGAAAAACAAAATGTGGTGTTAACTGATTAATAATAATAATAATAATAATAAGTAAATAAAACAAAATATACAGAAATTTGTCACATTGACTCAACACACCGAGCTGGCGGAGCTGCTACTGAGACAAAGATGTCTACACTGAGTGTTTCATGAACTTATTAAATTACACTTTGAACTTTATAATTCTGGGCCGTGTTCTGAGTGTGTTAACCTGAGTTTGCACACGTGCGTAAAAAAAGTAACCATCATCAGTGGAGCTGATGGAAACACACGTGCAGTTTTAATTTAAAAAAAAGTCAAAGTTTTAATTAACTAATTAATTAATAGGAAGTAAAAGTCTAAACTGAGTCTCCATCCATGACCCAGTTTAGACTTTTATTGTCTGCTTTCTCTTTGTTCTCACTTTGTAGATGTAAAACCTGCTCTGTGTGGAGCTGGGAAAAAGCACTGAGTGCTTGATGTGAGCCAGTTGTAGTGAAAACAGGTACAGCAGAGACCTCCAGTGGCCACTGTGCAGATTTCCATCCTCACATTAAGAAACTTAAGGATGTGCAGGGCTTTAGTATTATCACTGTAAAGGTAAGTTTGCTGATCTTAAGAGAGCTGTAAGCTGAGCTGAGGAGTGTGGGTGTGTTTACCTTGTGTCACTGCATGAAGCTCATAATTTTGTGCCTGCAAAAGATTTTCATCAGTGATTAAAAAGTTCACTTTCTGCTTAAAAAAAAACAAACAAACAAAAAAACAAGTAATAAATGCATGAATTAGCTTTTCAGCGTCACGCTGAGACAGGATGTTTCTAATTTTAGAAATATTACGCAAATGCAAAAAAGCGGTCCTACATACTGTATTTGTTTAATATGTGCATTGAAGGACATATCCTGCTCAAAAATAACTCCAAGATTTCTCATAGTGTTACTGGAGGCCAAGTAATGCCATCCAGAGTAAATGTTTAGTTCATCACCACGTTTTTAAGATTTGTGGGGCCGAGCACAAGTTCTTCAGTTTTATCTGAATTTAAAAGCAGGAAATTAGAGTTTCTGTTTCGTTTTTCTAATAATACTGCCTAAGGGAAGCATGTATAATGTAAATAGAATTGGTTCTAGCACAGAACCCTGTGGAACTCCATAATTAACCTTAGTGTGTGAAGAAGACTCCCCATTTACATGAGTCTATGAGATAAATATGATTCAAACCACTGCAGTACAGTACCTTTAATACCTATAGCAAGCTCTAATCTCTGTAATAAAATGTTATGGTCAACAGTATCAAAGCTGCACTGAGGTCCAACAGGACAAGAACAGAGATGAGTCCACTGTCAGAGGCTCTAAGAAGATCATTTGTAACCTTCACTAATGCTGTTTCTGTACTGTGATGAATTCTGAAACCTGACTGAAACTCTTCAAATAAACCGTTCCTCTGCAGATGATCAGTTAGCTGTTTTACAACTACTCTTTCAAGAATCTTTGAGAGAAAAGGAAATTGGAGATTGGCCTATAATTAGCTAAGACAGCTGGGTCAGTGATGGCTTTTTAAGCAGAGGTTTAATTACAGCCACCTTGAAGGTCTGTGGTACATAGCCAACTAATAAAGACTGATTGATCATTTTTAAGATTGAAGCATCAATAATTGGAAAGACTTCTTTGAACAGTCTAGTAGGAATGGGATCTAATAACATGTTGCTGGTTTGGAGGAAGTAACTATTGAAGTTAACTCTGAAAGATCAACTGGAGCAAAAGAGTCTAAACAAATACCAGCAGTGCTGAAAGCAGCCGAACATGAAGAATAATCTTTGAGATGGTTATGAATCATTTTTTCTCTAATGTCTTAAATTTTATTTGTAAAGAAATCCATGAAGTCACTACTAGTTAACGTGAAAGGAATACTCGGCTCTACAGAGCTCTGACTCTTTGTCAGCCTGGCTACAGTGCTGAAAACAAACCTGGGGTTGTTCTTATTTTCTTCAATTAATGATGAATAGTAAGATGTCCTAGCTTTACGGAGGGCTTTTTTTATAGAGCAACAAACTCTTTTTCAGCATCTACATGGATGTTAAAATCACCCACTATAATTATTTTATCTGAACTGAGCACTAAATCAGATAAAAAGTCTGAGAAATCAGACAGAAACTCTGAGTAAGGACCAGGTGGACAATAGATAATAACAAATAAAACAGGTTTTTGAGTTTCCCAATTAGGATGGACAAGAGTAAGAGTCAGGCTTTCAAAAGAATGAAAACTTTGTCTGGGTCTTTGATTAATTAATAAGCTGGAATTGAAGATTGCAGCTAATCCTCCTCCTCGACCTGTGCTTCGAGCATTCTGACAGTTACTGTGACTCGGGGGTGTTGATTCATTTAAACTAACATATTCATCCTGCTGTAACCAGGTTTCTGTAAGGCAGAATAAATCAATACGTTGATCAATTATTAAATCATTTACTAATAGGGACTTGGAAGAGAGAGACCTAATGTTTAATAATCCACATTTAACTGTTTTATTCTTTGGTGCAGTTGAGGAAGCAATATTATATTTTTCTTTTTGAATTTTTAAGCTTAAATATTTTTTGCTGATTTTAGCTTTGGTTTTTGGTGGTCTGGGAGCAGGCACCCTCTCTGTGGGGATGGGGTTTTGGGGGGATGGCAGGAGGAGAGAAGCTGCAGAGAGGCGTGTAAGACTGCAACTCTGCTTCCTGGTCTCAACCCTGGGGAATCAGGTTTTAGGAGGGTTAATAAATTTGGCCAGATTTCTAGAAATGAGAGCTGCTCCATCCAAAGTGGGATGGATGCCGTCTCTCCTAACAAGACCAGAAACTTTGCCAGTTATCTATGAAGCCCACGTCGTTTTTTGGACACCACTCAGCCAACAATTCAAGAACATGTGGCTAAACATGTCGCTCCTGGTCTGAAAGTTTTTACATTTGTTGTGAAATTGGATTATCACAATAAAGGTAAGTTAGCTGATTTTAAAAGAGCTGTAAGCTGAAATGAGGAGTGTGGGTGTGTTTACCTTGTCCCAGTGCAAGAAGCTCATAATTTTGTGCCTGCAAAAGATTTTCATCAGTGAGTAAAAAGTTCATGTTCTGATAGAAAAAGTAAAGACAGGATCTCTGTGCACTAGTTATTCCCTCTTTAATCTGTTCCTGCACACAGTGTTAGCGGTTAACACACATGCTGAACACCTCAGGAAGGCATCCTGTATGAAAATCTGTGTCATATTAAATATGCAGATCCATATTGGACAATCAGCAGCAGCTGAAAGCAGCTCTCCTGTTTCTGCACAAATATGTTTTGGGTCTTTAGTTAAATTTTAACAAAACCATAAAACCAACAAACTGTGTTTTATTGCTTATTCATGTCAGCTGAGTCCATATGATGGTGAAGGTGACTCTGCAGATCAGAAACTAACACAAACTAGTTCCATCTCTTCAGACTGACAGAGTCTGGCAGCTGTAACATCTGGCATGTAAAGAACACTCAGCACTTTACCTGCTGATGTGCTGCTCCATGATCCTGCTCCCCTCCTGTGGCGCTCCCCTCGCTGATCCACTTGAAGTCCTCGTTTGTTGCTGTTGGTTTTTGTTCTTTGGCTTTATTGATCATTTGCTGAGCAACATTAAAACAGCCGTCCCAGTCTTTCCTGTTTATGTTGCTCTGAATCTCTTTAGTTAAGGTCTCATTGACTTCATTCCTCAGAAGCTCCTCCAGAACCTTTTTCTCCTCTTCCAGAATCAGTTTGTAATAAAAAGTTTTCTTGTTGCAACAACTGAATTTGTTTATAAAGTATTTTCTCCATCCTGTCATGTCCTGGGCCGTTGGCCCAGCGTTTTGTGTTAGTTTATTTCCTAGTGTTGTGATATGTCTGCGTCTCTGTCCTGAGTCTGTGCCTGTTCCCCGTGTTTAGTCAGTATGTTCCTTGGTTTGTCACTTCCTGTTTATTTTGACAGTCTGGTTTTCCTGTGCTTTGTGTTCAGCTTTGCTTCCCCTGTGTAATTAGTTTCATTTGCCTCACCTGTTGTTCCCTGCTGTTTCCTCTTGCCCTGATTACCCAGTGTGTATTTAAGCCCTCAGTTTCCATGTGTTCCTTGTCGCGTCGTTGATGTTGTGTGCCCGTGTGTTCCCTGTGTTTGCCCGTCGTCTCCCTTCCAAGATTTTTGTATTTGTTTTTCCCCTGCTTAAATAAATCCCTTTTAAGTTACGCTGACTTCTGGAGTCCTTCGTGTCAGCCATTCCTCGCCTGTTTCCTCCCCGGCCATGACAGAACGACGCGACCATACTAAAGACCCTGCAAGCTCCGGCCGCTACAATGGCACTCGCCTGGCGCTGGGGGGACCAGCTTTTTTGAACGGTCCCCGGCGACGCCGCTCACCGCCCCCGCCTAAACCGCAGGTCTGCCGCGTGGGCGGACTGTTTTTGGCGCCGGCCGCTCCCTCACCTGTCACTCCGCTCGCTGGCCCCTCCTGTCCTCAGCAGTCGCCGCAGCCACGGAGGACGAGATACCGGAGGAAGCGGAGAGACGTTTTCCTGGAGCCAGCGCCCGGAATGACTCCTGAGGAGTCATTTTTCCGATTCCTGGGTCACAGGGGTCCCTGGCCTCCCACCACTTCCGCGTCACCACTGCCTGCTGCTGACGGAGGAAGACCAAGCTCCCGGCAGCATCAGAGAGAATCGCCGCGGGAGCAGAGCGGTATAACGCCGCGGAGACGGTCACTCTCGCCTCAGTCAGCTGTAGCGCCAGCTCATTCTCCGTTTCCCCAGTTAGCCGTAGCGCCAGCTCATTCTCAGTTTCCCCAGACAGCTGTCGTGCCAGCTCAGTCTCAGCCTTCCCAGTCAGCCGCAGCTCTCCCTAGCTCTCAGTCGCAGTGTTCCCAGTCAGCTGTAGCTTCTCTCTCTCGTCAGTTAGCTCCAGCTCCCTCTGCTCCAGCTCCCTTAGCTCCATCTTCCCCTGCACCCGCACCTGTTCCGCGGGTGGGGGCAGCCACGGACGGGCTGACCTCTGCACCCGCACCTGTTCCGCGGGTGGGGGCAGCCAGACCCAAGCCTTCGCATCGGTTTTCTGCGTTAGCTGCAGCAGCAGGGTTTCAGTCAGCTCTAGCTCCAGTCGCTCCCTCTCGCCTTCAGTCAGCTCTAGCTCCAGTCGCTCCCCCTCGCCTTCAGTCAGCTCTAGCTCCAGTCGCTCCCCCTCGCCTTCAGTCAGCTCTAGCTCCAGTCGCTCCCCCTCGCCTTCAGTCAGCTCTAGCTCCAGTCGCTCCCCCTCGCCTTCAGTCAGCTCTAGCTCCAGTCGCTCCCCCTCGCCTTCAGTCAGCTCTAGCTCCAGTCGCTCCCCCTCGCCTTCAGTCAGCTCTAGCTCCAGTCGCTCCCCCTCGCCTTCAGTCAGCCCTAGCTCCAGTCGCTCCCCCTCGCCTTCAGTCAGCCCCAGCTCCTGTCGCTCCCTGTCCACTCCAGTCTCAGTCAGCCCCAGCTCCTGTCGCTCCCTGTCCACTCCAGTCTCAGTCAGCCCCAGTAGCTCTTCCTCGGTCCCCGGTGTCAGCTGTTTCTGTGCCCTCTCAGTCTGCTCCCTCCGCTTTAACGTCAGTTAGCTCCGTAATCCCCTTGGACCCTTCAGTCAGTTCGGTTTTGGTCTCTTCATCTGCAGTTTTTCCATCTTTAGTCGCAGTTCCCTCAGCTCCGGCTCCCTCGGTAGCTCCAGTAATGACAGCTTGCCCAGTGTCAGCTCTTCCTAGCTCTCAGTCAGTCTCCACGCAGACTGCTCCCCGTAGCGTTCAGTCAGCTTCCACGCAGCCAGATCTCCCTAGCTCTCGGTCAGTTTCCACGCAGCCAGATTTCCCTAGCTCTCGGTCAGTTTCCACGCAGCCAGATCTCCCTAGCTCTCGGTCAGTTTCCACGCAGCCAGATCTCCCTAGCTCTCGGTCAGTTTCCACGCAGCCAGATCTCCCTAGCTCTCGGTCAGCTTCCACGCAGTCGGCATGCTCTAGCTCGCAGTCTGCCTCCACGCAGTCTGCTCTCCCTAGCTCGCAGTCTGCCTCCACGCAGTCTGCTCTCCCTAGCTCGCAGTCTGCTCTCCCTAGCTCGCAGTCTGCTTCCACGCAGCCAGTCGTCTCCCGGCCTGCTTCCACGCAGCCAGTCGTCTCCCGGCCTGCTTCCACGCAGCCAGTCGTCTCCCGGCCTGCTTCCACGCAGCCAGTCGTCTCCCGGCCTGCTTCCACGCAGCCAGTCGTCTCCCGGCCTGCTTCCACGCAGCCAGTCGTCTCCCGGCCTGCTTCCACGCAGCCAGTCGTCTCCCGGCCTGCTTCCACGCAGCCAGTCGTCTCCCGGCCTGCTTCCACGCAGCCAGTCGTCTCCCGGCCTGCTTCCACGCAGCCAGTCGTCTCCCGGCCTGCTTCCACGCAGCCAGTCGTCTCCCGGCCTGCTTCCACGCAGCCCATAGCGTCAGCTCCCATGCAGTCCCCTGCACCTTGGCTATTCCCCGAGCGGCCCCTGCTGCTCAATAAAGCAGCAGTGTGCCCTGTTCCGCAGTCCCAGCCTGCGCATCCGGAGCCTCACCATGTAGGCCCCGTTCAGCCCAAAGGCTCAGCTCAGTCCGAGCCGCCAGGGGGTCCCGCTCAGTCCGAGCGCTCCGAGCCTGAGGGTCCCGCTCAGTCCGAGCCGTTGGGGGTCTCCGCTCAGTCCGAGCCGATGGGGGTCTCCGCTCAGTCCGAGCCGATGGGGGTCTCCGCTCAGTCCGAGCCAGGGGGTCCCGCTCAGTCCGAGCCGATGGGGGTCTCCGCTCAGTCCGAGCCAGGGGGTCCCGCTCAGTCCGAGCCGATGGGGGTCTCCGCTCAGTCCGAGCGCTCCGCGCCAGAGGGTCCCGCTCAGTCCGAGCCAGGGGGTCCCGCTCAGTCCGAGCCGATGGGGGTCTCCGCTCAGTCCGAGCGCTCCGCGCCAGAGGGTCCCGCTCAGTCCGAGCGCTCCGCGCCAGAGGGTCCCGCTCAGTCCGAGCGCTCCGCGCCAGAGGGTCCCGCTCAGTCCGAGCGCTCCGCACCAGAGGGTCCCGCTCAGTCCGAGCCGATGGGGGTCTCCGCTCAGTCCGAGCGCTCCGAGCCAGGGGGTCCCGCTCAGTCCGAGCCGGTGGGGGTCTCTGCTCAGTCCGAGCGCTCCACGTCACCCGAGGGTTCCCCACCAGAGCCCGGGGTCGCCCTTCTCCGCCGCCGCATGCCCCGCGGTCGGCCTCCAGTGTCTGCTCCCCGTCGCCGCCGCCGCATGCCCCGCGGTCGGCCTCCAGTGACCCCTCCTCGTCGCCGCCGCATGCCGCGCGGTCGGCCTCCAGTGTCTTCTCCTCGTCTCCGCCGCCGCCGCTGGAAGCACGGTCAGCCTCCGGTGCCTGCTCCCCATCGCCGCTGGGAGCGCGGTCGGCCTCCAGTGTCTCCTCCTCGTCGTCGCCGCCGCCGCTGGGAGCGCGGTCGGCCTCCAGTGTCTCCTCCTCGTCGCCGCCGCATGCCGCGTGGTCGGCCTCCAGTGACTCCTCCTCGTCGTCGCCGCCGCCGCTGGGTGCGCGGTCGGCCTCCAGTGACTCCTCCTCGTCGTCGCCGCCGCCGCTGGGAGCGCGGTCGGCCTCCAGTGACTCCCCCTCGTCGTCGCCGCCGCCGCTGGGAGCGCGGTCGGCCTCCAGTGACTCCCCCTCGTCGTCGCCGCCGCCGCTGGGAGCGCGGTCGGCCTCCAGTGATTCCTTCTCGTCCTCGTCGCCGCCGCCGCTGGGAGCGCGGTTGGCCTCCCTCGTTGGGATTTTGCTTTGTGGCCCCTTGGCCTCTGCGGCCTCCTGAACTGTGTGTTTTTTGTTTTTGGATTTCCCACTGACTCCCCTGAACTGTGGACTGTTTTTTCCCCTGCTGTTTTTTGTTTTTTCATAGCTCCTGGACTGTTCCTTGTTTCGACCCCCTGTTTTGGACTGTCTCCGGCCTTGTGCCGTCGCCTTTTGTTCTGGTCCTGTGTTTTTGTTTTCTTCCGGTACGGGTTTGATTTGTTTTGTTCACGCCCTGTGATTTCTGTTTTGCTCCCTGTCTTTGTTTTGTTTCGGGCCCTCCCTCCTGGTCCCCCGCCTCCCGCCCTTGGCTGGGTTTGTTTTCTGGTTTTGGCCGTCGGGAGCCGGCCTTTGAGGGGGGGGGTACTGTCATGTCCTGGGCCGTTGGCCCAGCGTTTTGTGTTAGTTTATTTCCTAGTGTTGTGATATGTCTGCGTCTCTGTCCTGAGTCTGTGCCTGTTCCCCGTGTTTAGTCAGTATGTTCCTTGGTTTGTCACTTCCTGTTTATTTTGACAGTCTGGTTTTCCTGTGCTTTGTGTTCAGCTTTGCTTCCCCTGTGTAATTAGTTTCATTTGCCTCACCTGTTGTTCCCTGCTGTTTCCTCTTGCCCTGATTACCCAGTGTGTATTTAAGCCCTCAGTTTCCATGTGTTCCTTGTCGCGTCGTTGATGTTGTGTGCCCGTGTGTTCCCTGTGTTTGCCCGTCGTCTCCCTTCCAAGATTTTTGTATTTGTTTTTCCCCTGCTTAAATAAATCCCTTTTAAGTTACGCTGACTTCTGGAGTCCTTCGTGTCAGCCATTCCTCGCCTGTTTCCTCCCCGGCCATGACACATCCACTCCACGTCACAAGGAAAGCTACAACAGTCATACCCAGGAGCAGAGAATAACCGATGAGCTGAAAATATGAAACAAGAAATACAATAAATAACAGCATTATTGTTTATTTACTGTAATTTCATAAGACAATAATATAATAAGATACAGTGTATGAACAACAAAAATTCTCACCTTTGACTTGATTATCATTTCAGCTTTTTGAGCTTCTTCTTCTTCTGTGAGGGTCTCAGATATGTGGAAAAGTTTGCTCGTTTCTTCATCAGTCTTGCAGCAGCCATACCAGTTTGTAAAAAGCAACATAGCTACGACCCACAGCAGACCGATTAAAATCGCTCTGATAACGCGCTTCACTACAAGACACAAAAACGTGTCTGCGTGTTTCGCTGCGCTCCGAAATGTCTGATCTATCAGGAGCATTAAGAAGAACACTAAGAAGAATGGCACAGCCATGATTTCATTGCATTCAAAAGTTTGGCCTTTGCCCGTGCAAACAATGCCGTTCAGATAATAAACGAAGCCGAGCATCCCGATGACTGCCCCGGGGGGGCCGGCTTTGTCAGTACGAAGATATTTCAGGAGTTTTTTCAGCATCTTGATCAGTCAGGTCTCTGCTGAGGCTGCAGCTTCTCTAAAATCACAACCACGTTTTCCACACCAAGACTCACAATCTCTGTTAATTCAGCCTAATGTCTCAGCGCTGCAGGCAGTGAAATGAGCAGCTCCTCCAGCCCAGATGATGATATGAGCCCTTTCCTCCCACCCTCACAGAAGAACCGTGAGCGGCGCAACCGCAGCGTGAAGTCACGAGACGGCGTCTAAACAGCGCTCCGCTTCCACATCATTTGCGTGTCTGACATCTAACGTCCCCACGAACGTTATACTGTGGAGAGATGGCGTGTCAGGAGCAACTTTTTACTGGCAACACGGTGTTGAACCCAAACATCCCGAGCAGACACGGGTAAAGAGAGACAGAAGGATCGCAGCCAGACTGAAAGGAAAGGCAGAGCTGGAGGTGACAGATTAATGCTACTGTACTGAAGTCACTACAGACATGAGTAATAAGCGCACTGAAATGTTACTTTGAAGCTTTATTTCTTACAGTATGAGAGCGGGAAGCACCGCTGCCTCCTGCAGCCCTGATCACGGAGCTCTGACTTTCACTACATTAATCAAAGTCAGAGGCTGTTAGTTAAAACTGTCTAAAGGCTTCAGCTGCTGCTCAGGTTTCATTTCAAGTGCTGGCACATTTATCAGTCAGGTTTGTGGGTGCTGGTTGATTTGGCAGCATCTTACTCCGGATGCCCTGCTTGATGCCCAACACCACAGGAAGATAAATGTTTCCTGTTTTTCATACCAAGCATCACAGTCTCTGTTATCATTGTGTTGTCTTCATGGTTTTTGTTACTCATCGATTGTTTGTGGGTCTGGTGAACAGAGAGGATGTACCATTCTGAGAAACAAAAAAAAAAAATAATAAAAATCTGATTTTGATGGCAGAGGGTCGCGTTTACCACTGCATCGGTAACAGTCTGTAAACATCTGTGGACCGAGGAGAGCAGCTGCTGGACCTTTGGGAGAGGAATGTTGTCCCGCTCTTGTCTGATGGAGGATTCCAGCTGCTCAGCACGACTTTGTCTCCTTTTTCATTTCACAATGTGTCAAAAGTTTTCAGTTAAAGTGGAAAAGTGTTCTGTGGTCAGATGAATCGAAAATTGAAATTCATTCTGGAAATCATACAGCTCACATCGTCTAGACTAAAAAGTAGACACACTGTAGAAAAGGCCTCTAATGAAGGCGGGACTCTGTATTGTTCATTGACCCCGATTGGTTGTTGATTCATAGGTTGTGTGTTCCACCAATCAGCTTCAGGTGGGGTGAAGGGATGTTGCAGAACAATCTATGTTTTGTGACAGCTTTGCCTTATTTTGGGGGTGATGTGCACTTTGTGTGGGACAACACAACCACACCCGCTGTTAACCCCTTAATGAGCAGTAAAGAGACAGTGAGAGGAAAGTGACTGAATGTATTATCCGATCCCTCAACTGATATAAGTGACAGTGCCAGATCTAATCAGATGCCCGGTAGCGATTCAGCCTTCCACACCGGTGGAGTTTGTCAGCTGACACTAGCTGCTCTCCTCTGTCCACAGATGTTTTTTAACAGTGTTGCTCCATCAGCACTCCGTTGCTCTGGGGAAACAAAGTTTTTCTAAGCTCCATGCCCAGTACATCTGAACTTAAATGATGGAAACCAATCAGAATTATTTAAAAGTTATTAATTGTCAGTCCAACAACATGTTGGAGTCACTATCAAGCATGGTTTGAAGGCAGGACATCCTTTTCTGACACAATGTCCAAGGAGCACATGATGTGAGAAGAAGTTTATTACATTTGCCCTAGTGATCATTTAAAATGACATAAATCCTAAATATAAAAAATACAGGAGTGTTTCTGAAGTTGTAGAGAGGATTTTGTCAGGTTTTATGAATTTTTAAAATTTTGCTTTTTCAGAAATTCACTTTTTCTTTTCGTTGCCTCAGGACAACGTTGTGAAGTAAGGGGTACTTCTTGAGGAAGACTCATAGGCTTGGGCTTAGGGCACCTTAGGTAAGGTAATGTAACCCTAACACTCAAAAAAGTGGTACTACTGCTGTTACTTTGATATACATGGCAGAGGTGACATACTGGCTGCTCTTCAGACTAGACTGCAGCGGGAATGGGATGACAAAAAGTGACCACATGCATGTGCATGGATTCAAATCCCAGAAGAAGAAGAAGCAGGGACCCATGGCCCCCATTCCGAATGATGATTTCCACTTGGACAGGTCACCACACTGGCCAACAGTATGTGAGAATGGAGGGTTAATGGGTGCACAGGAACACCAAAATCAAAATGTAATGTGCACCTCTGTTTTCTAGCATTAAAGAACTGTTTTGTGAAGTTTCACACACAGAGTGACAGCAAGGTCTCACAACATGAAATGGCCCAATCAGTAAATGAGGTAGAATAATTTTCAGCATCACTGTGTGTGCAGTAGAGGGTTTCTCAGGATTTTCTCTGTTTAAACAGAATTTGTGCTGTTACAGTCTGTATCTGGTGTTTCTGACCCACTTTTAAAGAGTCACAGACTTTAAGTACAATTTTTTTAGTGCCAGAAGAATAAAGATGTTTGGATTATGATTTAAGAAGTTCACAGAACACTGTCTTGTAGATATCTTAGTCTCAATTGATGTATTTTTACATATATTTTAATGGCTGGATTAAAAACCAAAAATACAGTGGATCTAACAGACCCACAAACAATCGATGAGTAACAAAAACCATGAAGACAACACAATGATAACAGAGACTGTGATGCTTGGTATGAAAAACAGGAAACATTTATCTTCCTGTGGTGTTGGGCATCAAGCAGGGCATCCGGAGTAAGCTGCTGCCAAATCAACCAGCACCCACAAACCTGACTGATAAATGTGCCAGCACTTGAAATGAAACCTGAGCAGCAGCTGAAGCCTTTAGACAGTTTTAACTAACAGCCTCTGACTTTGATTAATGTAGTGAAAGTCAGAGCTCCGTGATCAGGGCTGCAGGAGGCAGCGGTGCTTCCCGCTCTCATACTGTAAGAAATAAAGCTTCAAAGTAACATTTCAGTGCGCTTATTACTCATGTCTGTAGTGACTTCAGTACAGTAGCATTAATCTGTCACCTCCAGCTCTGCCTTTCCTTTCAGTCTGGCTGCGATCCTTCTGTCTCTCTTTACCCGTGTCTGCTCGGGATGTTTGGGTTCAACACCGTGTTGCCAGTAAAAAGTTGCTCCTGACACGCCATCTCTCCACAGTATAACGTTCGTGGGGACGTTAGATGTCAGACACGCAAATGATGTGGAAGCGGAGCGCTGTTTAGACGCCGTCTCGTGACTTCACGCTGCGGTTGCGCCGCTCACGGTTCTTCTGTGAGGGTGGGAGGAAAGGGCTCATATCATCATCTGGGCTGGAGGAGCTGCTCATTTCACTGCCTGCAGCGCTGAGACATTAGGCTGAATTAACAGAGATTGTGAGTCTTGGTGTGGAAATCGTGGTTGTGATTTTAGAGAAGCTGCAGCCTCAGCAGAGACCTGACTGATCAAGATGCTGAAAAAACTCCTGAAATATCTTCGTACTGACAAAGCCGGCCCCCCCGGGGCAGTCCTCGGGATGCTTGGCTTCGTTTATTATATGAAGTTTTATTTCTTGACTTGCAACGTCCAAACTTTTGAATGCAATGAAATCATGGCTGTGCCATTCTTCTTAGTGTTCTTCTTAATGCTCCTGATAGATCAGACATTTCGGAGCGCAGCGAAACACGCAGACACGTTTTTGTGTCTTGTAGTGAAGCGCGTTATCAGAGCGATTTTAATCGGTCTGCTGTGGGTCGTAGCTATGTTGGTTTTTACAAACTGGTATGGCTGCTGCAAGACTGATGAAGAAACGAGGATGCTGTTCATCAAATTTGTACTTGAGACCACAGAAGAAGAAGCTCAAAAAGCTGAAGTGATAATCAAGTCAAAGGTGAGAATTTTTGTTGTTCATACACTGTATCTTATTATATTATTGTCTTATGAAATTACAGTAAATAAACAATAATGCTGTTATTTATTGTATTTCTTGTTTCATATTTTCAGCTCATCGGTTATTCTCTGCTCCTGGGTATGACTGTTGTAGCTTTCCTTGTGACGTGGAGTGGATGGAGAAAATACTTTATAAACAAATTCAGTTGTTGCAACAAGAAAACTTTTTATTACAAACTGATTCTGGAAGAGGAGAAAAAGGTTCTGGAGGAGCTTCTGAGGAATGAAGTCAATGAGACCTTAACTAAAGAGATTCAGAGCAACATAAACAGGAAAGACTGGGACGGCTGTTTTAATGTTGCTCAGCAAATGATCAATAAAGCCAAAGAACAAAAACCAACAGCAACAAACGAGGACTTCAAGTGGATCAGCGAGGGGAGCGCCACAGGAGGGGAGCAGGATCATGGAGCAGCACATCAGCAGGTAAAGTGCTGAGTGTTCTTTACATGCCAGATGTTACAGCTGCCAGACTCTGTCAGTCTGAAGAGATGGAACTAGTTTGTGTTAGTTTCTGATCTGCAGAGTCACCTTCACCATCATATGGACTCAGCTGACATGAATAAGCAATAAAACACAGTTTGTTGGTTTTATGGTTTTGTTAAAATTTAACTAAAGACCCAAAAACATATTTGTGCAGAAACAGGAGAGCTGCTTTCAGCTGTTGCTGTTTTTCCAATATGGATCTGCATATTTAATATGACACAGATTTTCATACAGGATGCCTTCCTGAGGTGTTCAGCATGTGTGCTAACCGCTAACACTGTGGAACAGATTAAAGAGGGAATAATTAGTGCACAGAGATCCTGTCTTTACTTTTTCTATCAGAACATGAACTTTTTACTCACTGATGAAAATCTTTTGCAGGCAAAAAATTATGAGCTTCATGCAGTGACACAAGGTAAATACAGCCACACTCCTCATTTCAGCTTACAGCTCTCTTAAGATCAGCTAACTTATTTTGACTGTGATAATACTGAAACCCTGCACATCCTGAAGTTCCTTCACTGATGTGTAGATAGGGCTCTGTACAGTAGCCACTGGAGGTCTCTGTTGTACCTGTTTTCACTACAACTGGCTCTCATCAAGCACTCAGTGCTTTGGCCCAGCTCCACACAGAGCAGGTTTTACATCCTCAAAGTGAGAACAAAGAGAAAGCAGACAATAAAAGTCTAAACTGAGTCACGGACAGAGACTCAGTTTAGACTTTTACTTCCTAAACTGAGTCCCAGAGGAATCCATAAAGTGGTGGAAGAAGTAGGCTTATAGATTATTTAACAAAAGTAATAATAATAATAATAATTATAACAATAATCCTTTTCAAAATGTTGAAAATGCTTATGTATCATCATATTTGAATTAATGAAAATTTAACTCAAAGACAGGTTCTTATTTTTACTCTTAGTGGTTGGAGTTCAGTTCAGTTGATTTTATTCCATTGTTTAACCGGCTACAGTATCTTACTATATAAAATAATGACACATTTTGTTTGTCATGCTTTCTTAAAATTGATGCTGTAATTTCATCTGCTGCACCTGAACCTGCTGAATGACACTTTTTTTCCTCCTCTCTTTTTCTAATCAGTCAGTCAGAAATGTGAAGATGTGGACACTGATTACAGTGACAAATTATCAGGTCAAAATCTTTGGTCTTCATCTTTTTGACTCTGTGGGTAATGCAGCTGTCAGCCTGTGGGGACAGTTTCCCTGCACTGGAAACATTTACTTTACATTACTGTAGCGACTTCGAGACCTAATTATAGCCGCTGCTGGCTGAGTAGGTTTTGTATGTGACGCGTCTCCAATAAGCCACAAGCTCCATCATCGTTTTGTGTATTTATTTCAAAACATAAACAAATACATCTTTGTGAGATAACGCTCTAATGACGGTGGCTAGGACTGACGGTCAACAGAAAGTTTGCCAAAACCCTCACCCAACTTCCTGTCGGCTACGCCCGGATCAGGTAAATAACATAAGGCCACACCCCTAAGCAATCACCTGAGGTGTAGAAAAAATCTGAACACCTGTGCCACCAAAACATAAACATTCACTTTGGCTCCTACAATACCGGCCCCTAATTATTATTCTTCAAATAATAATTACAGATAATGATGTTTTACAAACTTCTGTTGGTTTATAAAGTATTTCAATTACCCTTTAGTGCTATATTCATCAATCCCACAACCATAACACCACAGTGAATCTGTGAAGTTAATAGTCCATATGCAAAAGCAAGTCATTAAATGACAAGTAAGTCAGTCCGGTTAATCACATGTTCTCCGCTTCCTGTAACAGACAGACTTTATTTATGGGTCTATTCAGGAATCCAGACTTTGTCTTGATCCGAAGATGACGAACAAATCCCCTTCTGTCCGGAATAGCCTCTTCAATTTTCCCAGTTATCCAGGAGTTCCGTGGTGCTGATTCATCAGCGATGATCACGAGGTCTCCTGGCATGAAGTTCCGCCTCGGGTTGTACCATTTCTGCCTTTGTTGCAGTTGTGGAAGATATTCCTTGATCCATCTTTTCCAAAAAAGATCCGACATATATTGAACTTGCCTCCATCTGCGGCAAGCATATGTGTCATTCTTCTGAAAACATCCTGGTGGGAGTGATGGTGCAGTCTTAAGAAGCAACAGGTGGTTTGGAGTAAGTGCTTCAAGGTCATTTGGATCTGTAGAAGCTTTCGTAATGAGTCTGGTGTTCAGAATAGCTTCAGCTTCACATAAAACAGTTCTAAGACCCTCTTCATCGAGACTTTGTAGATTCAAAGACCTTCTCACAGACCTTATAAGTCTTTCCCATACACCTCCATGATGTGAGCCAGCTGGGGGATGGAAAGTCCACTTAATGCCCTTTTGCAGAAGTGCATCATGTATGTTACCTTGATTCCAATCTTTTATTGCCTCCTTCAGTTCACGATGGGCTCCCACAAAATTGGTACCATTGTCAGATCGCAGTTCTTTTACCTGACCACGTCTTGCAATGAAACGACGAAGGGCATTGATAAAGGAGTCTGTATCCAGCGATGATGCTGTTTCAATATGAATGGCTCTTGAGGCTAAACATGTGAATATCATACCATAGCACTTTACAATAGTCCTTCCACGTTTTACAGGAAATGGTCCAAAATAGTCGACTCCAACATATGTAAAAGGGGGTTCGTCAGGTGTTACTCTGTGTAAGGGTAAGTCTGCCATTTGCTGCTGTCCTGGTGAAGCATTTAAGCCCCGACACACAACACATTTAGCCACAATTTTTCTTATTAGCACTGTGACTCCGGGAATCCAGTATTTCTGGCGCAGTTTAGATAGCATGTGGTTACGACCTCCATGACCCACCTCTCTATGGACATGTTGAAGAATTAGGTTAGAAACGTGAAAGTCTTTAGCCAGAATAACAGGATGTTTCATCTCCTCTGGCATCGCTGCTCTGCTGAGTCATCCATCAACTCTCAGTACATCTTTTTCCAGGATAGGATTAAGCTTACAAATGTGACTGGTTCTCTTAACATTAACTCCTTTTGTTAAACAAGAAATTTCATCTGTAAACCTCTCTCTTTGGCAAAAGATAATTATGGCCATTTCAGCATTGTCCAGCTCTTCAACTCTGAGATTGCTGGTATCCAGAAAGTTCTTCTGTCTTTGAAGCTCGTGTTTGTGTACAGAGTCATTCTCATTCTGCCTCCTCGTTCTGCTGCGTTGCAGAAGCAGTGCCTTAACTCTTAGTATCCATGCCACTGCACGTTTCAAATGAGTCCAGGATGAAAAATGTTGAATGAAGCGGGAAACTGGATCCATGTCTTGTGCTGTTTGAACAGCATTTACAGTTATCTTAATCTCTGAGTCATTTGATGACATTTCTTTCACTTCATCAGGATTCTGAGGCCATTCCTCCTGTGGTAGCAGAAGAAATGGAGGCCCAGCCAGCCAAGTTTCTTTGTTCTTCAAAAAAGATTGAACTGTTAGACCCCGAGAAGCCAAATCTGCTGGGTTGTTACCTGTGTCAACATATCTCCATTGTAGAGCATTTGAAACTTTGGCGATCTCAGAAACTCTGTTGGCAACGAACGTACGGAACCTGGTCGTATTATTGTTGATATATTTCAGCACTGAGGTACTATCAGTCCAAAATACTGAGTCCTCAAGTTTCATGTGAAGCTCCTTCTTCCACATCACATCCAATCTGCTCGCTACTGTGGCGGTTTTAAAGGAGCGACACGTGCTTTTCCCATAACAAACGCACAGTGTCCCTGATCCAGCTCATCCTTTAGTAACAAGTAAGTTACTGTTCCATAGCTGTCCTCAGATGCATCTGCAAAATGATGTAACTGAGCAGTCTTCACACGTCCAAAGCTGCTGGGTTTAAAACAGCGACTAACTTTGAAGTCCTCAAGTTTATGGAGATCTTGCATCCAAATAGTCCATTCCTGTATGACTGCATCAGGTAATGCATCATCCCATCCAATTTTTCTTCGACACAGATTTTGCAGAATCTTCTTAGCGACTAAGATTACTGGTGCCACCATTCCCAGAGGATCATAAACAGAGCTGACTGCAGAGAGGATCCCACGTCTCGTCAGGGGTCGATCCTTCAAAATGATTCTGAACTTGAATACGTCAGATTCGACACACCACTGAATGCCCAAAACTCGTTCCACTGGAAGCTCATCGTTGATCAAGTCTAGATCCTTTATTTCTTTTGCTCTGTTAGCCTCAGGCATGACAGCCAGTACTTTACGACTGTTACTTATCCACTTATTCAGTAGAAAGCCTCCTTTCGAGCACAGTGCACAGAGCTCACGATAGAGGGCCATTGCATCTCTTTCTGAAGCTGTTGAGACAAGGCAATCATCAACATAAAAGTTGTTCAAGAGTGTGTCCCTGGCTTGAAGGCTAGACTGTTGTTCTTGATCTTCAGCACATTTCCTTAGTGCAAAGTTTGCACAACTGGGAGATGATGTTGCTCCAAAAACATGTACTGTCATTCTATATTCGACCATGTCTTGAGTGTAATCCCCATTGGGCCACCAGAGGAACCTCAACACATCCTCTTCGATCCTCTTCTGGTACTCTGACTTGATGAAACATTGCTTCGATGTCTGCGGCCATGACAATAGGTTCTTTACGGAATCTAGTTAGGACTCCAATCAATGTGCTGGTCAAGTCGGGACCCTGTTAGAGCTGACTGTTTAGTGACACTCCTTGGTACTTGGCGCCGCAGTTGAACACCACTCTAAGTTTTTTCTTTTGTGGATGCAGAACGCCATGGTGTGGTAAATACCATTTCTTGCCGTCATTACGCTCCAATTCATCATCTGGTACCCGTTCTGCATAACCTTCAGAGATTAGGTCTGACATAAAGTTGTTGTATTCCTGAAGAAAAGAGAAGTTCCTCACAAACTTTTTCCTCAGATTCTGCAGCCGTTGTACAGCAACACTTCTGTTATCTGGCATGCAGATATTTGAATGTTTAAATGGGAGTCCAATGTAATAATGACCATCCTGTAACTTAGCAGAATTGGAAACCATATCCAAAAAGTGCTGATCTTCCTTGGAAGGTTCCTTTTCATCTCTTGCACACTCTGGGAAATCAGTTTTAAACTGCTGATTCCAAACCTCATCAAGTTTCACTACAGCTACTCTGTTGACACTTATCTGTGGCTGATCTTGAGCTTATGCTCGTGTCTCACCCAAAGGTCCATTAACTGTCCAGCCAAGTACATTTTTGACAGCATATGGTCCATCTCCAACACTTCTGATGGCATCCAGTGGTTCCAAAGCCTTTGGCACGTTTGAGCCTATTAGCAAATCGATCTCAGACTCAATTTCAGGTAGATGTACAGACTTCAAATATGGCCACTGAATTATGTCGTTCTGATGTGGAATGTTCCCCTTATGCACAGGCATGGTGTTCTGAGTATAAAGAATGGGAAGATCACAAAATTCATTGCTGTCTAGTCCAGCAATTTCTAAATCGGAAATAATATCCGTTCCAACTACCTTATTTTGTCCCATAGTTCTCAGCAGAATGTTGGATCTCCTTCCTTGAATGTTCAGCTTATCCATCAGCTTCACTGTGCAAAATGATGCCTGTGCTTCCTGAATCAAGGAATGCATAGGTAAATACTGCTGTGTTTCCTTTCTTGGCCTTAACTTTCACTGGCACTATCGATAGCTTACATTCGTCTTTACCGGCCCCAGTCAGAGCACTCGTCTGAACAGCGACTACATTATGGTCTTGAGCCAGTTGCTTTGTTTCTTGTTCTTTGTTAATCTGTTTTTGATAGATGTGTAGCATTTGAGGATGTTTTAAACCACATATCTTACAGCTAAGACGCTTTCTGCAGTCTTTACTAATGTGTCCTTTACAAAGACATCCAAAACATATCCCATTCTCTTTTAAAAAAGTGATTTTTTCTTTATGCATTCTCTTTCCCAACTCTTGACACTTTTCTAAGACATGATCACCTCTGCAGAACAAGCAATTCTCCACTTCTGTGACCTTTTCCATTGGCTTAACCTTTTTATTTCCCTTTTCAGATACTATCACAGAAGTAGCAAATGAACTTTCTTTAAATCTTGCCCGAACTTGTGACGTAAGCTTTCTTGTGTCTTTGTTTGTCATGCAGCTATCCTTGATGTCTCCAAACACTGGGTCGGATGCAATCTTCACTTGTTTTTCCAAAAAATCCACCATATCCTCAAATGTAGCTTGACGATTATTTCTCTCCTGAAAATCACACACTGTCGTTCTCCACTTATCTCTTAGCCTGTAGGGTAACTTCTTAACTATGGCAAGCATGTTTGCAGGCATATCAAACTCATTCAAATAACTGAGATCTTCCATAGCATTACAACATCCCCTGAGAAATATTGTATATGCTTGAAGAGCTTTTGTGTCCTCTGGTTTTATTGAAGACCAAGAAAGAGCTTTGTTCATATATGCCAAGGCAAGTTTGTGTTCAATGCCAAAATGCTGCTTTAATAAAGACTTTGCTTTACTGAATCCTCTTTCTGAAGGCATA
The DNA here is from genome assembly GCF_007364275.1 of Archocentrus centrarchus. Taxonomy (NCBI): domain Eukaryota; kingdom Metazoa; phylum Chordata; class Actinopteri; order Cichliformes; family Cichlidae; genus Archocentrus; species Archocentrus centrarchus. Next base: position 3,692,145 of record NC_044352.1, on the reverse strand, counting down.
TGTAGGCAACTCCTTACCAGTTCTCTTGGTTGTCCTCTTGTGTGTTGTTCCAGATAATAAAGACAATCTCCAGGATTTTTATTTCTGCTTTCAATGTTATGTTCAAATGATTTAATGAAAGTCTGGTACTGAAGTGGATCGCCATCAAAAACTGGGATCTCTTTTTTAGGTAATGACGAAAGACCTTGCTGTTGAATTAATAAAGCAGTGAGCTCATTTTGCCTACTCATGACAGATAAGATGTTGCATTGTTCTTCGTGACTAGAAACTTGAGATGTCACGCATTCATTTTCCTGTGAATTTCTGGTGTTTGCCTGGTATCTCAAAGAATCTGCAGAAAGAATCTGTGGTTGAGTTCTAACCCTGCATCCAGGTAAGACAGCTTGTGAATCTGCAACATTGTGATCCTGAAAAACATGCACATGTTCTTTTTGTACACCATCAACTCTAGCATCCCACACTTTTCTTTCCTTTCGCCCCTTTTCAAAATACGACTCCATACCATCAGATATTTTTGATAATTTACTTTTAATGCTGGATCCGTTTGAATCCCTCAAAACTTTCATTTTTGCAACTGTAGCAGATATTAGTTTCCAGCTCTAGTTGCTCCCGCTGTCTCCTTAACTGTGCTTCCTGTTCCTCCAAAGCATGTTTATCTTTAAGCAGTTTGTGTCTTACTATCAGTGCAGCTGCTTCAGCTTCAGCCATTATCCGTGCTGATGTTTTACTTGAGACTCTGGAGTTTGAACCTGAAGAACTTCCTTTACTCCTCCTGCTTCCTACATTTGAAACACTGTCACCTGGTTGTATTTCATCTTGCATGTCAGCTGTTGATTTACACTGCCGTGAGGATTCTGTAATGTGTTGATCATCTGTGGAAGAAATGGTAAATGGACTAGTTCTTATATAGCGCTTTTCTACTCAGTCAGAGCACTCAAAGCGCTTACACAACATGTTTACATTTACCCATGCACTCACATTCATACAAGCACTTCCATGTTTATACTAAGCTAAGTGCTTTAATTAACTAGCATTCACACACATTCATACTCCGACAGGATGGTCGGAGAGCAACTTGGGGTTAAGTATCTTGCCCAAGGATACATTGGCATGTAGCCTGGAGTAGCCAGGAATCGAACCGCTGACCTTCCGATCAGTAGGTGACCTGCTCTACCTACTGAGCTACAACCACCCCACTAAACCACCTCCTTTGATTTAACAACCTCCGAAACAGGTACATCTGAAGTAGCAGCAATAGGAGTATTCTTAACTTCGTGCCTTTTTTCCACAAAATGTCTTCCAACTTCAACAAGCCACTGTTTCACATCTTCAACAAAATCAGCATTACATTTTGTTATGCATCCAAACCAGTCAATATGAGGTTGTTGCTCATCATTAGGAATCAATAAAATGAATGCATCATGAGCTGCTTTGGCATTTTCGTACAGATCATTCAGTTTCTCTAAGTGAAGCTGCACCTCTTTTGCATTCTCATCATTTTTCATCAGTTCTTTAATGTCACGTGTTAACCCTTTAATTTTATTCACGTGGGCTTGTCGCTCCTTCTGTAAAGCTTCCATTTTATAAGAAAGCGCTTTGGCCGTCAGTTTTGCAGATCTTTTTTCTTTCAGTTCATGTTCGGCATCTTTTATTTCACTCATTGTCACTTTCTCACATGCATCAAACACAGCATCAGAAAATTTCACAGAGCTTGAAACACCAATCACAGTCAATGCTTTTCTTCCTTGCGGCATCCACAGCGTCACAAGCCGTCATATTCAAAGCAATTACTCCAGCTTGCCAAACCAAGCGTAACTGCGCACACAACACAAGCCAACTAATGTCCCCAATGGACAAGCGATAACACTTCCAAACTGTGTTCAAAACGTCCAGCAATACACAGAGTGAATCAGCGTTTCCTACCGCTTCTGATGGGTGCGTTGCGCCGCGTTCCTTCGTGCGTTGATCAGCTGCGGCATTTCCAATAACATGTCAAAAATCATCCGCTCCACAGATAACACTCCAAAAGCTCCATCCACAAATCCTCTTCATTGTTTTGATGCATGCGGTTAAAACACTGTTCAAATTTTCTGTTGACTAAATGTAGCGACTTCGAGGCCTAATTATAGCCGCTGCTGGCTGAGTAGGTTTTGTATGTGACGCGTCTCCAATAAGCCACAAGCTCCATCATTGTTTTGTGTATTTATTTCAAAACATAAACAAATACATCTTTGTGAGATAACGTTCAAAGTGACTGTGGCTAGGACTGACGGTCAACAGAAAGTTTGCCAAAACCCTCACCCAACTTCCTGTCGGCTACGCCTGGATCAGATAAATAACATAAGGCCACACCCCTAAGCAATCACCTGAGGTGTAGAAAAAATCTGAACACCTGTGCCACCAAAACATAAACATTCACTTTGGCTCCTACAATTACTGTAGCAATCGCTGTTTGAGCCTTACACACTGTTCACATTCTGTGCCTTCACTTCAGTTCAGTTTTATGTATATGACACCAAATCACAACAAACATATGCCTCAAGGCTCTTTATATTGTAGGTAAAGACAGTACAATAATTACAGGGAAACCCCAACAGTCAAAACGACCCCCTATGAGCAAGTACTTGGTGACAGGAAGAAACCTCCAGCAGAACCAGGCTCAGGGAGGGGCAGCCATCTGCTGTGTGGGGTATAAACAGAGTGAAAAGAGGTGAATGAAAAGAAACACTCAGTGCATCATGGGAACTCCACAGCAGCCTAGGCCTACATCAGCGTAACTGTGTTATGTGTCGCCGAGTGGAGAAAAACAGTTAGAGTTGGTGGTGATCCGGAGGCTTCTGTTTAGGACCACGCTTCGTCCTCACAGTCACCCAGCTGTCCTGATTTCCCTGCTGCTCGGCATCTGCTGCCAAGCTAATTTTATTTATAAAGCACTTTAAAAACAGCAAGTGCTGACCAAAGACAACAGGACACAAGAAAAGTGCAGATCAAAATGTAACACCCAAGATAAAAGTAACAATAAAATACATAGTTTAGCATAAGTCAAAAAAATAAAATAGTGTAAAATAAGTAGATAAAAATAAACAAGAAATAAATACACAACAACTAAAAATCAGCCTCTCAGGTCTGGTGAAAAGCCAGGAGAAATAAGTGGGCCTTAAGAAAAGATTTAAAAGTGGTCAGTGAAGAGGCCTGTCTAATGTGCAATGGCAGCGACTTCCACAATTCTGGGGCTGCCACAGCAAAGCCCCCCCCCCATCCGGGCACATCCAAAAGCAGTTTGTCAGCTGATCTGAAAGAGTGGGAAGGGGAGGTGCAGTAAGAGAGGTACAATGGAGCAAAAAACAAATAAAAGAATTTAAAAATGAACTCTAAAATAAACAGGTAACCAGAACAATGCAGATAAAACAGGTGTAATGTGCTCCCTCTTACGTATTCCAGTCAAAAGCCGTGCAGCGGCATACAATGGGATCCAACAGGCCAGATACCCACGATAGTTAGATCCACTCTCCCTTCTTACAGATGGGGACCACCACCCCAGTCTGCCAGTCCATTGGCACCGCCCCAGATTCAGACTAGATCAGGCCCAGAACTCATCTTGATCTGATTGTTTACCAGCTCATCCCATCCAGGTCAATCTGTTCAGGGTGGCTCTAAAATAACTTTATTATTCCTTCCTGTTTTTTAAGTTAACACCTCGATCCACAGCGTTCAGATTCCTTGGTTCATTAAAATGTTGCCATGGTGAATCGTGGTATCTGAACTCCACTGATGATGGATTTCTTTTTCTACTCACGCAACTTAACTCAGGGTGAACACACTCAGAGCTCAGCCATCTTTGTCGCAGTGATGACTGAAGGCTCCTCAGGTTGAGGGTGTGTTGAGTTAAAGTGACAAATTCTTAGATGTTTTGTTTCATTGTAAATTTTCATTTTTCAGTTGTAGTTAATTATTAACAGTTAACCCATCCATCCATTTGCTTCCGCTTATCCTGGTCAGGGTCGCGGGGGGGCTGGAGCCTATCCCAGCTGTCATAGGGCGAGAGGCAGGGTACACCCTGAACAGGTCGCCAGCCTGTCACAGGGCCAACACTGAGAGACGAACAACCTTTCACACTCACATTCACACCTATGGGCAATTTAGAATAGCCAATTAACCTAACCCCAGTAAGTGCATGTCTTTGGAATGTGGGAGGAAACCGGAGTACCCGGAGGAAACCCACGCAAGCACGGGGAGAACATGCAAACTCCACACAGAGAGAGGGAGAGGCCTGGGCCAAGGTGGAATCGAACCCAGGCCTTCCAGATGGTTTAACAGTTAACCGCCTCGTTTTATTTTTCTGACTAGTTTTAGCTGCAGTAACTTTGCTCTCTACACACAATTCTGTGTTTTCTGACACAAATATTTTTCTCCCCACTAGGGTTCAAGGACACCGTGCCATTATTTCATGAAAGGTACAGAAACAACGCAAGTGACCGCAAAGAGTTTATGCTCGTCCAGCCTCCATTTCCTGCTGCTTATCTGGGTCCTGGTCCAGGTCCTGGTCCAGCGGTCTAAGCAGAGACATCCTGACCTCCATTTCCCTGCCACCTCCTCTAGGATGGCACTGAAACATCTGCAAGTCACCTGAGAGATGCAGTTTCTCGTTTTTTTAGACTGTATAAAGTGTCTGTTCTTTGCTGTCTGCAATGATAAATCTATAGAAAAGTTTCTATCATGCTTTTAATTCTCTGATAATTCAGCTTTCTCATTAATAAACATGTAAATTGAGTGCTGTAAACAATTATTATTCATTAAAATAAACTGCTGTGCTAAAAAAAAAAAAGGTCACACTAATATTTTGTTGGATCAGAGTCTTTATGCCATAAAGACAGGAATATACTGCCTCAACAAAGACCTCACCTGACCCTGTTCTTCAGCAGGCAGCAGTGATAGGTCCATGTCCTGAACCTGCTGCTGTACAGTAGGGGCAACTGTCCGAGATTACAGTAGCTACACCAGATGGCACCTCTGACTCCTGAAGGAAGGCTGAGCACATTTACTGTGTGCCAACCACAGTACGGGGATATAAGACAACCTCAGTGGACCCTATATTAATCACAGGTATATAGGCTGTACCACACAAACCAGGGCGGGTGAAGCAAGTCGTCCAGCAGGCAAACCAGAGTCCAAAGGCTCAAACAAGACTCTAGAGCCTGAATACGCTACAGAAAAGGTGGCTGCCACAATCTTCATGACACCACCAGGAATCCCCTGACTTTTGCTCTCCCTAGACTGTCCTGTGGGGACTGAGCACCAGCACATTGGCACTGCTGCATTGCCTGCACCATAGGATTCGGGGCCTCAGAGACACAGTGCTGAGAAAACCAGGCCAACCCATGCTGCCCAAAAAGTTCTTGTAGCACCTACGAATCACATTCACCCCTAAAACCCCAGGTACCTGAGCAGGCACACCCCCAGGGGCATCCTTGACAACCAGCACTCCACAATGAGGCAACTGCCTCCCACAAAGCTCCAGCTCCAAATACCCTTTTCCTGACACCACAGCTGAGTGGGATCATTGACAAGGACTGGATGTGGGTTGTGCAAAATGACCAGGCTAATTACAGCGCTGGAATATTATGGGGCCGGTACGTGAGGGACGATGATGCTGATGAAAGCTCTGCAGCTGAGCCAGACGTTCAGTGAGCTGATTAAGCTGCTCCTGCTGCCTCTTTAACATCTCTCTCATCTGATGCATGTCCGACAATGATGGAAAAAGAACAGCATTCGAAGAGCTGCCCTGAACACCATACTGAACACCAAACACTGAGGAACTGAATGACTGCAGCCGCCAGATAATCCTTCCCGGTCCCATCAAATGGCCTCGACCTTAAGATCAAACAGGGTGTAGTTAGGTTGCCTACACACCAACTGCTTTAACTCATGGCACAGAGAGTCATCTGACACATGTTCCACAAACTGGGCTCAGGAGAACCTCAGGAGAACCTTTTACCCAAAGGTATCAGCTGTGACTGATCTGCATATGTGCACACAAGCTCACACGTTTGCGAGGTCATACATGTAACTGGCCACTAGGGGCTGCTGTTACATCATGGGGTTAATGTGGGCTTAGACGCTGATGGTCCCAGAGGAGGAAAAGTTTATTTATAAAACACTTTAAAAACAGCAAACACTGACCAAAGTGCTCTACATTAAACACATCAGGACGAGAGAAAAATAAAATTTACAAAGGTAAAAATTTAAGACTAAGAAGTTAGACACAATTAAAAACAATCAAATGCATAGATTATGCTAACAATAAATAAATAATACACACAATTAAAACCAATGATAAAAGTGTAATCTTACCCTAAAAAAATTAATAAAATACAAAGTAAAAAATTCATTAGACAGCAGCTCATACTAATCAAAGGCCAAACGAAAGAAATGTCTTAAGACCAGACTTAAAACTGGCCAATGAAGAGGCCTGTTCAATGTCTAATGGCAGAGCGTTCCAGCTGCCACAGCAAAGGCTCTGTCTCCTTTAAGCCTCCGCTGTGTCCTCGGCACATCCAGGAACAGCCGATCAGCCGATCTGAGTGACCGGGAAGGAGCATATACTGTAGGTGAAGCAACTCGGAAAGATAAGGTAGGGCAAGGGCATGTAGTGACTTAAAAGCAAATAAGAGGATTTTAAAGTGAACTCTAAAACACACAGGCAGCCAGTGCAGTGATGATAAAACAGGAGTAATATGCTCTCTTTCACGATCAACATATAAAGCATTGCAGTAATCCAGTCTAGTTGTAATAAAAACATGGATCACTACTTCAAAAGTGAAACGATGCATTTTGACATGATGCCAACAGTTTTACATTTAAATATTGAATTAGAAGTTGAACCTGTTATTCGCACTTCTGTGCTGACTCGGGTGTGTGTTTGTGTTCTGTGTAAAACTCCAACTAATCTGTGTCTGTTTTTAAATTTAAACAGAAGGAAAACCTAATGAAGGATGATGTTCCCCCAACAACAGTCTGAGGAAATTCCTTCATTCAGGTCCATAAAGAAAATCTGCATATATATTACAAATGAAAGGACAATGTAGTAAAACTGCTTTGATTAAGCTCATAAATCACAGCTGTTTTTGATGTTACATGAGTGTAGATTATTAATGGTGCTATTTAATACACATTTCAGAAAATGTTTGAATGACGTGTCACAAATGTAAACATCTCATAAGGGGTGTCCACACAGGAAGCACTTCACTCACTGTGCATCACTTTGCAGCTGACAGTTGGTCTATAGGCAACTTTCCAGGTTACCTAAGTAGCCCTCTAAGATATTTACCATCCTTTCATATTTCAATCAACTGCAATCTTCACTCTCATTGGCAGTCGCTTCATCGCTCGCCTCTAAGCTGAGAAAAGTTTAACTTGGGACCCGCCCACTTCACTTCTCCAGTGGTTATTTTTTCTGCAGTTGCTTGAAGTTTCTGTGGTTCCCGGCTATAAACGACGCTTTCCAGAATTTTAGAAAGAGAGGGGAGCCTAGAAATAGGCCTAAGATTAGACAATACAGTGGGATCCAATCCAGTTTTCTTGATCAATGGTAACACTGTCACATGCTTAAAAGAATAAGGAACCACACCAAATGACAGGCTGCTGTTAATAAGAGCAAGAACAGCTGGGCCTAATACAGGAGGGGGGAGCTAACGGAGGCTAAGCTACCTTGGTTTGCACCAACTACAATTCACCACCATGGCCTCCATGGTCCTACTAGGAGATTTGTGGGGGGGGTGGAATACAAGTAGTCTACTGTACATATTCATAAAGTTATTACTATTACTGTAACATTTCATGGCACCTATATACATAAGACATGTTCATATACAGTTAAAGAAGCAGTGAAGAAATGATAAAAATTAAGCTTTTTTTAGTCTTCATTAATCTGTCACATTTATATAGAAGTGGGAAAAATGTGGGTTTTGAAATGCTAAGATGATATGTTTTTCCTGCAGGACATTTACACCAAGCAGTGCAGGCTGAGGGCCATGAAGATCCTAAAACAGCCCAGCCACCCCGGACACTCTCTCTTCTCCCTGCTCCCATCAGGCCGTCGTTACCGCTGCCTGAGGACTAAGACTGAAAGGTTGAAGAAGAGTTTTTACCCACAAGCCATCCGTCTGCTCAACTCTGAGCCCTAACTGGACCATTATTGCACAATGTAAATATTATAATTTATAAAAGTGTGTATAGTGTATAGTATATAGAGTATAGTGTATAGTGTGAATTACTTTTTTATTTTTATTTTACTTATTTATATGTGTGTGTATATATGGTTGCAGGTACAAAATACATTTCACTGTGCATTGTACTGTGTATAACTGTGCATGTGACAAATAAACACTATCTTAATCTTAAATCTTATCTTAATCTTAACATTACTTTGAAATAAAATGCAAAAATCAAAATGGTAATGTGTGTTTGTACTTAAATTAAATAACAAAAATAAGCTTTTTATTTTGCCATTTTGTTCTTCCCTTTTTCTCCACTGAACTTTTAGAGTTTTGTACTATTTGTCTGGTAAGAATGTCTTCTAACGTGGAGGAGGGGGTGGAGTTTATGACCTACATGCCTCCACCTCACTGTGTCCTGCACATGAAACCAAAGTAGGGCTGCAACGATTCATCGATTAACTCGATTAAATCGATTCTAAAAAAATTATCAACACAAATTTACTGTGTCGATGCTTTGTTTAAACTCTGCAGCGCTCAGCTGTCTCCGTGTAAGCGGCGCTCCTCACTAGCATTAGCAGCATTAGTGCTCCGTCATCTTTTTGTGGGTTTATTGGTGGCTGGCAAACCAACATAGAACTGCATTACCGCCACCTACTGGACTGGAGTGTGAATCACGCACACACACACAGATTCTAAAAAGCTCTCCGTTTCTGCGATAGATTTCCTTTAACACAGAGTGGATCATCTAGAGTTCCCACCGGTGTCCTAAAATACAGAACCCCGTATGTTACGGGACTCCGTGGAATACGGCTCCGTTACATGTGGGGTTCCGTACTTTACGGGACGGGTGGCAGCTATCGCTGACATGCATTTCCACGCCTCCACTGCTCTCTGTGTGTCTGTGTGTGTTGTGCTCGCTGAGAATTTCAGCTGTTATTTTTGTCTTTACTTCAGCTGTAGCTACCAGAACTGGTTTGCTAGCGAGCGCGGGCCATTAGCACTAGCGGTGGTTCGGTACCGGAAGGCCCCCCAGGACCGAGGGGCTCCGTCAAAATATTTTTTATACTTTGATCCCTTATTAGTGACTAAATATAGACCTGCAGTAGAAATGTATTCTCGAGAATGCTTGTGAATACAAAGCATTACAACATTACTCACACATGCGCCATGGCTCCCACAGCCACTAGTTTTTCAAAACACTCATAGCAGGCAGCAGTTTGAACTGCGCAAGCGCAAAGAGGCGAAGCTGTTACAAAGACGGTGAGCTCAAGTAGTGAAAAAGGAAACATTTTTCCAGCGTCCAAAACAGCAGCTTTTTCTTTTATTAACCACCATTAAAATCTTTACTGCAAAACAGCTGGAGGTCCTTCATCAAGCACCTGATCAGCAAGAGTTAAGGTGAAGAAAAGAGAACTTTGTAGCTGCTCCATCCACCGCTGTTTGTTCACAGGCGAAAAACTGCATTACAGAAGTTAAAATATGCACATAAACTGTTAATCAAAATAGTATTTCTTATCCGATTAATCGATGGAATAATCGATAGAATACTTGATTACTAAAATAATCGATTTATGCAGCCCCAAACCAAAGTATCTGAGGGGTCCCTCTCAAACGTTCAAATTTAAAGATGATGTACTTTAGTTTAACTATGACCAGTGGTGGTTTCTGATATGGGTGACATGGGCAGCTGCCCAGGGTGGCTTTTCATCTAGGGAGGGATGACCCCCCCACAACGCATTGGCAGACGGGATTCTCTCGTCTCGGTTGCTGAGCCTAGAATTACGGAACCCCGCAAGGGACATGGGGAAAAAAAAAAAACACGAGATAGAGGGAAAAAAAAAACTTTTGCGAGATCTCGCAAAACTTTTCAATATTAGTACATACGCGTGGAAGCAAAAACTTTTGCGAGATCTCGCAAAACTGCCTCTTTTTTTTTCCCCCCATGTTCCGTATAGAATGAATCTGTGCATCTAATAAAATTAGACCATGGCAGAAAGCTACATGCACCACACAGCAGGTGCTCAATACCCCCAAGTGGAGTAGTGTGGTGGGCGCTGCTGCGGCGATCGCTATGGGGGGGGAGGGGGGTACTCGCCCAGGGCACCAAATTTGGTGCCCTGGGCGAGCAGGCTAGGACTGCCACTGCCACTGACTGCCACTGACTATGACTTCACTTTTAGGCTCTGACGTAACATTACCCCAAACATGGGATGTGAACTGTGGACATCAGTCAGAGATGGTAATTTTAAAAGGGCAGAGAAATATGCACGTTTGGGGAATTAGTTATTTATTGCAGGAATTACTGTGTTATTGTCAGAGGACTGCAGGCCCCAAACATGAACTCTATGGGAATATCAGACCAAAGTTTAGGAAGTGGGATTCCAGAGTGTGGCTGAGAACAGGATTTATTGTTTGAGCAAACTAACAGGCTCATTTCTTTGCTCCTTTTGGGCCAACAAAACATGTCTGTAATACAGTAATAGTGCGACTCACACTGGGATGGCAAGCAAATGGTACCATACTCACACAGTGGACCAGAATGTCCTGAGGTGGGGAGATATAGTACCATTTCTGATTTCTTATTTTTTTGGCCATTTTTCATACTTGTAGGTTTCAGATCATCAAACAAATTTTAATATTAGATGAAAATAACTCAAGAAAATACAAAATACAGTTTTTAAATGATGACTTCATTTATTATTGACAGAAAACCATGCAAACCTACCTGTCACTTTGTGACCTGATTACTGCCAGAACTGCTAATTCAAGAAATCACTTAAATACAGAAACAAAGTGAAGCAGATTCAAAGATCAAACAGAAACACATCATCATGGCGCAGTCTCTAAAGACGCAGATGAGAAACACAGTCACTGACATCTGTCAGTCTGAAAGGGTTACAAAGCCATTTCTACGGCTTTGAAAGCACAGAGTCTGAGGAAAATTCAGTCTTTTAGGGTCTGAATATAAGTTGGATTTTAACAGTTTGTTCTCTTTCTTTCTCTCTCGATGGTGACTGGGTAACGTGTTAGCAACAAAAGGATTCCACATCATTAGATGGAAATGAAAATTATCAACCTACAGTCTTGTTGCTCAGCGTCCCCAACCAGTGTCTGCACTCCTCTAAGGCTAACACTGTAATCCACATCAATAACTGTACTCTGCCAGCAAAAAAAATAAAAATAAAATACACATAGTTTGAAGTGCTGAGACAAGACCCTAATGCCTGAAGCATCTACAATGAATTGTAGGCTGGGTGAGGACAGGTGCTGTAGAGAACCTTTCCTTAAGACACTGAAAACACTTCAGTCTCTGGGAAACATACAAAAGACAAGGTGGGTGAAGTGAGCTTAGTCAATGTTTCCAAAATGTTATTACCGTCCTTTCTCAAGCTCCTGCAGAGGTTTTCAAATCTGCGAAATCTCACTGCAGCTGACATCTCTGCACCCATCTAACCCCAAAATGCACATTTCTCCACTTTTACATACAATTTGTTGCACTTTCTTTAAAAGTTGTTTGTGTTTCCCTGGGTCTTTGGGGAAAATGGGACTATTATCTAAAAATGAACAGATATTATTTAACAGTTAGTGAGAAAGTATTTATAACGTCTGAAAAATGTGGTAGTGAAAGTGGTTTTCCATCTGCTTTCTTAATCTGAAGCAGATGTTGAGCCAATCTTGGAGCACGTAGTTCATTGTCAGATTACTCTGCAGTGGGATGCAGTCTAATCACAGAAGTTATTTAGGGCCAATTCTGTTACTCTGCTTAAAGAAACAGTAGTATTTTAAAGCTGTTCCAGTGAGTCAGTGCATATTTAAAAGTACTGATGAAAGAATAATAAAACCTCTTTCAGACAAGAACTCTTTGTTTATCCGATCTGAGAGAAAGGGGCAAACTTACTGATGACACACGTACTGCACAAAGGTGCAGCCATCGATATCGTCGCGTCGTTTGTGGTTTTCTTTCTGAGCAGATGCAGCTTTCTGCAACATCTCTTCACTACATCGTGTTTATGTACTAAAAGAGAAATAATTTCTCTGTTACTAAAACCGATTCTAAAGTATAGTTTCACTAACTCGTAACACAAGACGGTTTGGAGACGGTATGGCAGACGTGGCGTCGCACTTGTTTGACTTGAAACGACAACTTTAAATTTTCATATTTTGATTTTTTTTCTCGAAATTTTGACTTTATTCTCAAAATACACAGTTTATTTATTTATTGTGTTCTCAGTGTGGCCCTAATACTCCGTCGTACCATCTCTTCATAGAGGACAGTCTGTGGAAAAAAATTCACGAGTTTACACGAGAGTCGAAGCGATCTCAGAGTGGATGTTATTTAAATGCCTTCTCATGACTGCACGTTGCGGTTGCGTCCTTCCACCTGTAGGGGCGCAAATGTTCATGTGGTTCTTATTTGCGGGTCGGAGAATCGGACTCGCCACTTGGGCAGTCTGCTGCAGGACTGATACTGAGGCTGAAACTGTATTTAGCTTGATAGAAATTGTGATTCACGGGGTGAAAAACAGGAAATATGGACAAGATGAGAAATGAGTTAACAAACTGTTTGCAACATGTTCCTCCTGGCAGCGCTGCTTCCATTGGGATATTCATCCTGATAATTTTCATCTCTTTTTACTACAGTTACCTGACGTGCAGCTGCGATGGCCGAACTTTTCGATGCAATGAATTCATGGCTGTCCCATTTTTCATCGTGTTCTTCCTCATACTCCTGATAGACCGGACGTTTCGGAGAACAGCGAAACACGCTGCGATCCTTTCAGGTGTTGTAGTCAAGCGCGTCATCAGAGCGATTTTATTTGGTCTGCTGTGGGTTGTGGCTGTGCTAATTCATGGAGACTGGTACTTCTGCTGTAAGATTGACCAAAAACACATCACGCTGCCCTGCAAAACTAATCTCACAACTGAAGAAGCAGCCACAAAAGCTGAAACCATAAACACATCGAAGGTGAGTCTTTTTTTTTCCATGTACAGGAATCTCATTCTTTTCTTTATGAAATTAAAGTAAATGTACAGAAATGCAGAATTTTATTATCATTTGTATGTATTTGTTGCTTCTTTTTTCAGATTACTGGTTACACTTTGTTGCTGGGTATAATTGTAGCAGCTTTGTTAACATCATGGAGTGGATGGAGACAAGTCTGTGAGAAAAAGCTGGGCTTGTACAGCAGGAAAACTCTGTATTACCAAGTGGTTTTGGAAGAGGAGGAAAAAATTCTGGAGGAGCTTTTGAGGAGAGCCGTAAATGAGAACTTGACCAAAGAAATTATGAACAACATAAATAGGAAAGACTGGGACGGCTGTTTATATGCTGCAGAAGAGATGATTAACGAGGCCAAACAACAGAAACCAAGAGCAACAAAGGAGTACATCAGGTGGACCAGCGTGGAGAGCGCCACAGGAGGGGAACAGGCTGAACAAAGAGCAGCACATCAGCAGGTAAAGTTTCCAGCTTCTGATGGTCTGAGTCACTCGAGTCGCCATCATATCGACTCAGTTTGACCAGGAATGAATTTTAAAGTTTGTTATGCAAAAACACATTTGTGTGCAGAACAAAATAAAGAGAGAATAAGCTGTGTTAGAAATTAATTTGTTAGAAATTAATTAATTTTAAATTAATTCTACCATTTCTTTTTTTTTTTATATTTCAAAATGAACTTTTTACTCATAATTTAAAATCTTTTCCAGGCACAAAGTCTTGAACTTCAGTCAGTGTGAGAAGGTAAATACACCCACACTCCTTAACTCACCTCACAACTCTCTGAAGCAGAGTTAACATCTCTGCTGCTGTGATAATGAGAAAAATCACTGAGACACTAAAGTGTCTCCGTTCAGCTGAACGAACCACCCTTTTTAGGGCCATGAAGTCCTGCTTGGTGCAGTTTCCCATCCAGGTGGTGATGCTCCCACGCACAATGCTCTCGATGGTGCAGGTGTAAAAGTTCCTGAGCACCTTGAGTGGGAGCTTGAAGTCTCTCAGCCGCCTGAGGAGGTAGAGACGCTGTCTGGCCTTCTTCACAGTGATGTTTATGTGATGAGTCCAGGACAGGTCCTGTGAGATGGTCACTCCCAGGTATTTGAAAGTGTCCACTCTTTCCACCTCAGCACCACTGATGACAAGTGGATGGTAGTCCCTCTGCTGCTTCCTGCTGAAGTCCACAATCAGTTCCTTCGTTTTGCTGACGTTGAGCAGGAGGTGGTTCTCCTGACACCAGTTCTCCAGGCGGGAGACCTCTCTCCTGTAGGCTGTCTCCTCATTGTGGGAGATCAGTCCCACAACAGCAGTGTCGTCAGCAAACTTGATGATGACGTTGGACTCTGACGTGGCCTCGCAGTCATGGGTGTACAGTGAGTACAGCAGAGGGCTGAGCACACAGCCTTGGGGGGATCCAGTGTTGAGGGTGAGGGAGGATGAGGTGAGGTGACCCACTCGTACCACCTGTGGTCTGCTGGTCAGGAAGCTGTGAACCCACCTGCACAGGGATGGGCCCAGGCCCAGGTCCAGCAGCTTAGAGACCAGCCTGGAGGGAACTATGGTGTTGAATGCTGAGCTGTAATCTACAAACAGCACTCTCACATAGTTCCCCTTACCAGTGTCTATGTGCGAAAGGGTCTTGTGGAGGAGGAAGGATATGGCGTCATCTGTGGATCTGTCTGGCTGGTATGCAAACTGTAGTGGGTCGAGGGTGGTGGGCAGTGAGGAGGTGATGAATGTCTTGATGAGTCTCTCAAAGCATTTCATCACCACAGAGGTGAGCGCTATGGGCCTGAAGTCATTGGGGCTGCTGGGGTGTGGTTTCTTTGGGACAGGGACTATGATGGACTTTTTTATTTGGTTGTAATCAGTCAGCCACACAATGTCTACTCTAGTCAGCATGTATGTATTCATGCTTTGGCGCCTTGCTCGCAGCTTTGAGCAAATCCACCCACATCAACGGTTTCTCGCTCTGATAACATCTCCCTCTGGTGTTCCAGGAGTCCAGGAATGACCGACCCTGTCTGGGCCTCCAGCTTTTTTCAGAGGTAACTGTGCTCCAAACTGCAGCATAAAAACCTTTGCACAATTCATTTAAATATTTTCAAAATCAGTTTGTAGCTACAAATGAACTCACTTGCTGAACTGACTTTATGTAATGCTGCCCGCAAACAAACGTTATTTTTGTCTGAAAGTAACAGTACAACAAGCTTATTACATTTTTCTGCACTGAATTTAGTACAGTGGCATTAATCACATTAGTTATGTTATTCAGTTATGTTACTACTTCTGGCACATTAATTCTTCACTTATCTGTTTGATGGTTGGTAAAAAAAAAAAAAGCTTTTACATACTTATTTGAGAAAAAAATCATTTGAGGATGATTTAGCATGCTGAGCAAGAAGATGAAAGCCACTGCTGTAACGGGTCACGCTATGGCTGGACCACATTACTGTCAAACCAAGGCTGCTGCATTCTGGTCCAACAGCGGCACCAATAGTTCATCTGCATCAGAGTGCAAAAGAAAGTTTACCTGCCTTAGAGGCAAAGGTGCACACATACATGTCTATGAGAGGTTTATCAGCCTCACCGATTAATCCAATAAATTTCACAAAATGTTAACAGGAGCTAAAGTTGTATCTAGCTTCTTGGCAGTGATGTCAGTAACGCGCTACTTAGTAACGCGTTACTCTAATCTGACTACTTTTTCTCGGTAACGAGTAATCTAAAGCGTTACTATTTGCAGTCCAGTAATCAGATTAAAGTTACTTATCCAAGTCACTGTGCGTTACTTTTTTGCATTTTCCTCAGTACAAAGATATATTTTTGCTTTCTTCTTGCATCTCGGGTAATGACGTCTGGCAGATGCGACAGTTAAATCCCGTTTTCAGCATGAGGACAATAACAGCACAGCGACACAAATGTAAACAATGGAGGGAGGAGAGAGATGCGCGTTTTCTAGCTGAAATACAGACACTATAGTGAGTCTGTGTCAGCTAAAGATGACAACATCAAGGTTAGCTGTGCACTTTGTGCTGGCGACAAAGTGCTATCTAGCTTCAAAAACACTACGTCAGACATGAAGTAACATCTGGAGTCACGGCGCAGTCAAACTTACAGAGCGAGTCGCAACAGTGGCGAAGCAGAGCTGCGGCTAATGCAGGAGCCCCCCAGCACCCAAGTGGGGGAGAGCTGAAGAAGTTGAAAAGCCCTCTACTATAGTATGTAGTAGAGGCTGGTATTGTGCCAAAAAGTGATCGTCTGCCAAACAGCAATTTTCGGTATTTGCCAAAAAAAATAAATAAATAAAAATCATTGCCTGTATTTAAACGGCTGTAAATGACTTGTTGACCTATAATCTGTGAAGTATATATCAAACACATCTCTCATGAATGATATCAGGTGATTCATGACCACTCAAACTGAGTGGTAGATGCTCCACTCAGTTTTTGGCAAAGTGATTCCTATATATTCGTTTTTTTTTTTTTTCCCAAGGTAAAAACTGTCTGACATTAAAAATATCTTTTTAAACAGAAATCTGGCTCAGAGGCTGCAGAAATCACAACAAATATAACATCACAGTTATATAATGATATTTGAAGTGGCCAAGCCACTCATAAATCATGTTGACTGCACTCAGTTTAGCAATATAAGCAAAGACATTACACATAAAAGCACACAGAAACATCTGAATCACTTTATGACAGACGATCACTTTTGGCACAAGACCGGCAGCTGTTGAAAGTAACTAATAAAGTAACTAGTAATCTAACTTAGTTACTTCTAAAATTAAGTAATCAGTAAAGTAACTAAGTTACTTTTTAAAGGAGTAATCAGTAATCAGTAGTCGGACTACTTTTTCAAGGTAACTATACCATCACTGCTTCTTGGCCACTCATTCCTTTGTTGTTCTTCCCTTACATGAGTGGCAACTTCACTGGTTATTCATAACTATTAATGACATGTATGACTTTGGCAAGGTCCACCTCAGAAAGCTGAGGCAGGTACTTCATTCATCTGACACTGTCACTGTCATTCACGCTAAGCTGTCACAAAACAGGTGGTTACCAATTTGATAAGTCAACTCAGAGTTTTCTCAACCAAACAAAGAAGGCACTTCAATAATGAGAGATCATCTGAAAGAACTGAACATAATTTATTGAATTACAGAGTTTAAGTAATAAAGTTTGACTCTGGTGAAGCTACAAAGCAAAGCAAAGTCCAGCAGAGAGATGGCTGGACAAAGCTGGGCTGAAGGATAGCACAGAGGCACCAATCATGGCAGCACAGGAACAAGTTCTAAGCACAAAATTGATAGAGGCTGGGGTCTACCACACAAGGCAAGACCCCAGGTGCAGACTGTGCAGAGATGCCTCTGAGACAATCCAGCACAAACAGCAGGGTGCAAGATACTTGCAGGCAGGGCATCCATGGAATGCCATAACCAAGTGGCTGGCATAGTATACCGGAACATCTGTGCCAAGTATGACCTGAAAGTCCCAAGTTCAAAATGGGATGTCCCACAGGTTCCAGATACAGACAAACTGGTGATGGTTAACCAACCAGACATTGTAGTGGTGGACAAGCAGAGCTTGTTGCCCAGAACAGGACCACAGTAACCTAAAGCACTTTCAGCATACTGAGATCTACTTGTAGGAACATTTAAAAGATCTGCATCTGATGACCTGAGAGGTCTGATTGGGTTGCAGGCAGTGAGTAAGTCAGAGATGTACTAGAGGGCCAAACCATTGAGAGCTTTGTGAACTAACAAAAGTGTTTTAAAGGTAAGAGACAATGAACTGGTATTATGATCAAATTTTTGTGTACCTGTAAGAACTCTGGCTGCAGCAGATCTAAAACTGCTGAATGAAATATAAAAGCTTTGACCCTTTAGATACGATGAGAACCAATCAAAAACCCACCAGTTAAAGCAACTGAGTCATGAAGCCTTTGGATTAGAATTTCATGATCAACAGTGTTGAAAGCAGCATTGAGACCAAGAAGAACTAAAACTGAGTCGTTGTGAGTCACTGGTGATCTTTAGTAAGAGCTGTTTCTGTTTTGGATCTGAACCCTGATTGGTACTTATCATAAAGACTGATTTGAAAGGTAGTCATTCAATTACTTGTAAACAATTTTTTCAAATATTTTACTGAGAAATGAAAGATTAGAAATAGGTCTATAATTATTATATACCAATTAATGTAAATGATTTTTCTTGAGTATGGGTGTGATTTACAGCACATTTCAGAGAAATGGGGAATATGCCACACTGTAGAGAGCTGCTGATAATATTTACTCAGTGATTTTGGAATATTATCCCCTTTATCCTCTCAAGGATATTCAAGTGCGCATGGGAGTTTGCCCAACCAGTCTACATGTGCTTTGTGGACTTGGAGAAGGCATTCGACCGTGTCCCTCGGGGTATCCTCTGGGAGGTCCTGCGGGAGTATGGAGTGTCTGGCCCGTTGTTGCGGGCCATTCAGTCTCTGTACAACCGCAGTGAGAGCTTGGTCCGTATAGCCGGTAATAAGTCGGATTTGTTTCCTGTGGGTGTTGGACTCCGCCAGGGCTGCCCTTTGTCACCGATTCTGTTCATAACTTTTATGGACAGAATTTCTAGGCGTAGCCAGGTGGCGGAAGGCGTCTTCCTTGGTGGCCTCAGAGTCTCATCTCTGCTCTTTGCAGATGATGCAGTCCTGTTGGCT
The DNA here is from genome assembly GCF_007364275.1 of Archocentrus centrarchus. Taxonomy (NCBI): domain Eukaryota; kingdom Metazoa; phylum Chordata; class Actinopteri; order Cichliformes; family Cichlidae; genus Archocentrus; species Archocentrus centrarchus. Next base: position 3,673,228 of record NC_044352.1, on the reverse strand, counting down.
TCATCAGGGGGTGGCCTCCAGCTCGCAGTGGAACGGTTCGCAGCCGAGTGTGAAGCGGCCGGCATGAGAATCAGCACCTCTAAGTCTGAGGCCATGGTCCTCAGCCGGAAAAGGGTGGAGTACCCTCTCCGGCTCAGGAACGAGTTCTTGCCCCAAGTGGAGGAGTTCAAGTATCTCGGGGTCTTGTTCACGAGTGACGGGAGAAGGGAGCGGGAGATCGACAGACGGATCGGGGCTGCTTCTGCAGTAATGTGGACGCTGCACCGGTCTGTCGTGGTGAAGAGGGAGCTTAGTGTAAAAGCGAAGCTCTCGATTTACTGGTTGATCTACTTTCCTACCCTCACCTATGGTCACGAGCTTTTGGTAGTGACCGAAAGAATAAGATCGCGAATACAAGCGGCAGAAATGAGTTTCCTTCGAAGGGTGGCTGGTCTCTCCCTTAGAGATAAGGTGAGGAGTGCGGCCATCCGGGAGGGGCTCAGAGTAGAGCCGCTGCTCCTCCACATCGAAAGGAGCCAGTTGAGGTGGCTTGGGCATCTGATTAGGATGCCTCCTGGCCGCCTCTTGGGTGAGGTGTTCCGGGCATGTCCCAGCAGGAGGAGGCCCCGCGGCAGACCCAGGACCTGCTGGAGAGATTATATCTCTCGGCTGGCCTGGGAACGTCTTGGGGTCCCTCCGGATGAGCTAGAGGAGGTGGCTGGGGAGAGGGAAGCCTGGGCTTTGCTTAGGCTCCTGCCCCCGCGACCCGGCTCCGGATAAGCGGAAGAAAATGGATGGATGGATGGATTTTGGAATAAAATAAGATACAGAATATTGATGAGCTGCCATATTTACTAATACTTGTTTCAGTTTACCACCTCAGTTTAGTTTCCAGTCTGGTTTTAACTCCAATACTTTTTTATGCACTGACACAATTCTGTGCTCTCTGACAAAAATGTTTCTCCTCCAACAAAGATCAAAGACGCTGCACCGTTATTCAGCAAACCGCCTGAGAAGTACATCAAATGATGCAGCGACAGAAGCAAAGCAAGGAAAATTGTCCCCATCCATCCATCCATCCATCCATCCAGTTATTCCACCTACCTAATTCTTCCAGGGTGACGCTGCAGTCTCTCCCTACACATTGTTCAATACTACGTAATTTGTATATATATATATATATATATATATATATATATATATATATATATATATATATATATTAGGGCTGCATAAAACGATTATTTTAGTAATCGAGTATTCTATCGATTATTCCAGCGATTAATCGAGTAATCGGATAAGAAATACTTTTTTTTATTAACAGTTTATCTGCATATTTTAACTTCCGTAATGCAGTTTCTCGCCATGTGAACAAACAGCGGTGAATGGAGCAGCTACAAAGTTCTCTTTTCTTCACCTTAACACTTGCTGATCAGGTGCTTGATGAAGGACCTCCAGCTGTTTCACAGATTTAATGATTGTTACTAAAAGAAAAAGCTGCTGTTTTGGACGCTGGAAAAACGTTTCCTTTTTCACTACTTGAGCTCACCGTCACAGCTTCGCCTCTTTGCGCTTGCGCAGTTAAAACCGCTGCCTGCTATGAGTGTTTTGAAAAACTAGTGGCTGCCGGAGCCATGGCGCATGTGTGAGTAATGGTGTAATGCTTTGTATTCACAAGCATTCTCGAAAACACGTTTCTACTGCAGGTCTATATTTAGTCACTAATAAGGGATTAAAGTATAAAAAATATTTTGAAGGAGCCCCTCGGTCCTGGGGGCGGGCCTTCCGGTACCGAACCATCGCTAGTGCTAATGGCCCGCGCTCGCTAGCAAACCAGTTCTGGTAGCTACAGCTGAAGTAAAGACAAAAATAGCAGCTGAAATTCTCAGCGAGCACAACACACACAGACACACAGAGAGCAGTGGAGGCGTGGAAATGCATGTCAGCGACAGTTGCCGTATTCCACGGAGTCCCGTAACATACGGGGTTCTGTATTTTACGAGACAGGTGGCAACTCTAGTGATGATCCACTCTGTGTTAAATGAAATCCATCGCAGCGACGGAGAGCTTTTTAGAATCTGTGTGTGTGTGTATACGTGAGTGATTCACACTCCAGTCCAGTAGGTGGCGGTAATGCAGTTCTATGTTGGTTTGCCAGCCCCCAATAAACCCACAAAAAAACGTCAGCACTAATGCTGCTAATGCTAGTGAGGAGCGCCGCTTACACCGAGACAGCTGAGCGCTGCAGAGTTTAAACGAAGCATCGACACAGTAAATTTGTGTCGATAAATTTTTAGAATCGAGTTAATCGAGTTAATCGATGAATCGTTGCAGCCCTAATATATATATATATATATTTTTTTTTTGATACTGCTGTTTGTTATAATACATCTAAATAAATGTATCTATCATACTTTTTATTTGTAGTGTCAGGTCGTGGGTTTTAAAGAAAATACAGGACTTCTTCATGGTTAATATATGATGAATATTCAGGCTTTATGCCTCAATTTAAACCAAAACACTTGGGAAAAAAGAGTCAACACAAAGTGTTTGTACTGGGCTCCTTATATTCAGAGAAGAACAATCAGCTCCTCCGTCTCTGTCAACAACAATTATTTCCCATTTTGTGTACAAATGTTTGTTGTCTTTGAACAGTTACATATTTTAAATGTGCCTACACATGCTACACACAGCAGGATTGTTGGTTTGTGTAGCCATGCTTTGTTTCTGTTTTGTTTATTCCTTATAAATTCATTTTTTCCAGGTATTGTTTGTTTTTCGTATGCTTTTTTTCTTCTTTTACAGGTGCAGCAGTTGATGGACCGTTGTTGTTTATGTGCTTGTGCTCTGTTGTCTCTATGTATATGTAAGGGGAAAATAACACAAATAAACAAATAAACTAAAAGGACAAACATTAACCAGAGGAGCCTATAATCTATAGAGCTCATCTTGGAAGAGTAAATATGTTTGACACAGCAGTGCATTCAGATCGCAATTCTGTTTGCAACATCTGCCAGACATGACAGGCTTAAAAACAAACAAACAAACCCACATGCTTCACTTTGATTTTGCCAGCTTTTATTTCTTATTATGGGGCGTTTGCTCAGCGTTTTGTGTTTGTTTTTTATGCTCTGTTTTCATTTGAGATTCTTCTCTTGTGTCACAGTTTTCATATATTTTTGATTCTTAGTTCATTATAGCTTATAGGTCGTGTTATTTGTTATAGTTATTTATATTTAATCCCTGTTCCCGGTGTTGTCTTCCCCGCGTCTCTGTGCTCCAGTGTCTGTTCTGTCCCTATGTCTAAGTCTCTTGTCTTGTTGGTTTTTGTATTCAGTTTTGTTCCCAGTGTTGTGTTACATCGGCATCTGTCTCAATATTCAGTTGTTTGCTGTTTTACTTTGTTAGTCTTAGTCTTGTCTGCCTTGTATTTAGCTTGCTTCCTGGTCCTGTCTTGTTTAATTATTCCCAGCCTTGTCTCCACCTGTTCCTGATCCTCTCGTTACCTTGTGCCTGTATTTAAACCCTTAGTCTGGGTCAGTTCTTTGTTGTATTGTTGTCAGTGTCACCCTGTGCCATAGGTTTGTTCTGAAACTTGTCCAGCCTCCAGTTTTATTATTATTATTATTTCCTGTCATATTCTAAATAAACCACATTAAGTTCAGTCCCACACTGAGTCCTGCATTTTTGGTCCTACCTTGCCTGCCACACTGTTCACCATGACAGATAGACAGTATCATAAATACAAGACCTTCAACCGTAAAGTGGATAAGGTACAGGGCTCTGAGGCCTAAAATGTTATCTTGACTATGTAGAGCAAACCAGTAATTATGTGAGTCAATATATGAGAATATATTCTTCCAGTGTTTATGTGACTAACAAACTCCCAAATAAATACATCCACAGAGTATAATACAATAAAAGCATAATGTAGGAGCCTCTCCCAGCTGTCATACAAGTCAAAAACAGTCTTACAGTATATGAGTCAGACAGTATAGGTAAAGAATTTCTGGTCAACACAGTCAAAATAAGTCAGTGCAGTAAGTCAAAACAGCAGTCACTGTTTTCATCTGATTCAGTTTTATTTATATAACACCAAGGTGGTCTTATATTGTAGATAAAGACCCTACAATAATACAGAGAAAACCCAACAGTCAAAACGCCCCCCTATGAGCAGCACTTGGTGACAGTGGGAAGGAAAAACTCCCTTTTAACAAGAAGAAACCTCCAGCAGAACCAGGCTCAGGGAGGGGCAGTCATCTGCTGAGGGGGGGCTGAGAGGAGAGACAGAGATTAATAATAACTAATAGTGGGGTATAAACAGAGTAAAAAGAGGTGAATGAAAATCTGCTTAATATGTGTACTGAAAGACATATCTTGGTCGAAAACAACTCCAAGATTTCTCAGTGTTCCTGGAGGTCAAGTAATGCCATCCAGAGTAAGAATCCGATCAGGCACCATGTTCCTGAGCTTTGTGGGGTTTGTTCAGTTTTAGGGAAACTGTCTAAGGGAAGCATTATAGTGTAAATATAACTGGTCCTACCACAGAACCCTGCTGAACTCCAGAATTAACCTTAGTATATGAAGGAGACTCACCATTTAATGAACAAATTGCAGTCTATTAGATAAATAAATGTTGTTTGTGTAGTGCTGGGTCTTTCGAATAAATTGTCATGATTTGCCATGTAGCTGTTGAAGGATAGATCCAGGACTTGAGCCAGAACTTAATTAAATCCTGGCACAAATATGAAGCTGGATCTATGCCCCCAGGCAACAGGTGGCAATAAGGAACCACAGTAATGTCCCATCATAAGGAGACATAATAACATTAACGGCTGATACAAAGCAATATATTTACTCAAAAGAAATGTCCGTCTGTGTATGTGTATACACACACACACACACACACATACATACATACATACATACATACATACATACATACATACATACACACACATACACACACATACATACACATACACACATACACACATCCATACACACACATATATATATATATATATATATATATATATATATATATATATATATATATATATTATAATAAATCAACTTTTTCATGATATTTTAATTTTATGACCAGCACCTGTATATGCTCATCCCACCTTGGAAAAGAACAGTCCAGAGAAATCAGCAAAATTATCCTGACATTCATGCCCACGATGAGGGGATGTAAATTTGTGAGAAAATCTATATCTTTCCTAAATAGAGTAAAACACAATGATGATGTAACCAGCCTTTATTTTTGTCTTTTGTCACATTAAACTTTCTCTGTGATCATTTTTTTAAATGCAGGTTTTCAAACACAGCACAGCTGATGGATTTATACTGATTTTGTCAGCTGATGTACTAATTATAAGGCTTTTATCAGCAGCTTGTCAGGCAATAATTAGAATTTGTTGCATTCAGCTGCTTTGGTTGCAGCAGCTGTGCTGTTTGCAGTCTGTTTTTAACCACTTCATATTTATATAGTTTGAGACATCCCGAGTTACTTGTTCAACAGCTGCTTGAAATAATCTCACTCTTCATCCCCAGAGAGCTGAAGAACAAATGTTGAATCTCTCCAAAACAGCTTCTTTTGTAACCCCTCTCTCTGCTGGTGTGGGAGATTCTAAAATTGATGGAAAATTCCAGTCACAGATTCTCATCCACAGCCCCGTGTCCACATGCACACTTTAACACTGCCGTATTTGGTATTTTCACGCACATCCTCCCTCATATTATATTCTGCTGGGATTCCCACATGAACTTTTACCTACATGCATTAACTTGACACACACAGACCAGTACAGCTCATATTCTTAACTTTAGACGCTCTCATTTGTTATATTAATTACAATTATATTTGATTAGCATTATGTATGATTAAGTATTAGCAAGATCACATAAGAGTATACTTATTTACAGCCTTCTATGCCACTGCAACTATAAGAAGTTTCTAATCATTACATTTCTTTTATTGAGAATAATTAAAGAATGATTAGTCTTATACAATGCATGCAGAACCATTTATATGTTAAACTAAATCTAAAACATCCATCCATCTTCTTCTGCTTATCGGGGGCCAGGTTGCGGGGGCAGCAGCCTAAGCAGAGAAGCCGAGACCGTGCTTTCCCCAGCCGCCTCCACTAGCTAACCCTAACCCTCCACCAGCTTATCCAGGGGACCCCAAGGCATTCTGAGGCCAGCAGAGAGATACAGTGGGGAAATAAGTATTTGTTGATTTTGCAAGTTTTCCCACCTACAAATAGTGGAGAGGTCTGTAATTTTCATCGTGGGTACACTTCAACTGTGAGAGACAGAATTAAAAAAAAAAATAAAAAAAAAAAATCACATTGTATGATTTTTAAATTATTAATTTGCATTTTATTGAATGAGAAGAAGAAGAAGAAGAAACAGCCTTTATTGTCCCACAGAGGGGAAATTTGGGTGTAACAGCAGCCGCAGTTATTATAAATATAAATAAAGATATAATAATTCACACTATTAAGAAAAGAATATATATAAAATCAACAAACAAGATTAACCTTAATACTACTAATAATAACACTATATACAATGTACATGAAATAAGTAATTGATACAATAGAAAAACAGAAAAACAGAACTTAGTATTTAGTAAAGAAATCTTTGTTTACGATTACAGAGGCCAGATGTTTCCTGTAGCTCTTGAATCACACACACTGCAGCAGGAGTTTGGTCCACTCCTCATACAGATCTTCTCCAGAACGTTCAGATTTCGGGGCTGTCGCTGAGCAACATTGAATTTCAGCTCCCTCCTAAGATTTTTTTATAATGGGTTTGGGTCTGGAGACTGACTAGGCCACTCCAGGACCTTGAAATCCTTCTTATGGAGCCACTGCTTAGTTCTCCTGGCTGTGTGTTTCAGGTCACTGTCATGCTGGAAGACCCAGCCATGACCCATCTTCAATGCTCTTACTGAGGGAAGGAGGTTGTTGGTCAAAATCTCGCGATACATGACCCCATCCATCCTCCCTTCAGTACAGTGCAGTTGTCCTGTCACCTTTGCAGAAAAGCACCCCAAAGTATATTTCCACCCCCATGCTTCACAGTTGGGACGGTGTTCTTGGGGGTGTACTCCATCCTTCTTCTTCCGCCAAATATGGCGAGTGGTGTTGATACCAAAAGCTCTATTTTGGTCTCGTCTGACCACATGACCTTCTCCCATGCCTCCTCTGGATAATTTAGATCAGGGGTCAGCAACCCGCGGCTCCGGAGCCGCATGCGGCTCTTTCAGGCTTAATCTGCAGCTTTGTGCGGCTTGTGGAAGTAAATTATCCAATTGAAGTGCATTTTATTTTTGTCAGTTCGGTTTTTGTTGTAGTTTTAAACTGGAACATTATTGTGATCTTGAAATATTAAAATAAAATCGTTTTATTTATTTATTTCTTTTCTTTTCTCAAAATATGTGTCACTCGCGGTAGCCGCTACTGGCTACCGCTAGTATTTGCAGCTCTCACTGTTTTTTGCATGGAAGCCGGGTTCAAATGGCTCTTTCCGGATTAAAGATATAGATGGTCATTGGCGAACTTCAAATGGCCTGGATATGTGAGTTCTTCTGATTCTTTAATAGATTAAATGTTATCATTTTTTAGTTAAAGTGTTTCAGGTGTCTTCCTTCACAAACAAATGACACTACCTGTCAATAATCTCTCCAGCAGGTCCTGGGTCTGCCCTGGGCCTCCTGGTAGGACATGCTCAGAACACCTCACCAAAGAGGCCCCCAGGAGGCATCCTAGTCAGGTGCCCGAACCACCTCAACTGGCTCCTTTTGATGTGGAGGAGCAGCAGTTCTACTTTGAGCCCCTCCTGAATGGCTGCTGTCCTCAACCTATCTCTAAGGGAGAGGACAGCCACCCTTTGGAGGAAGCTCATTTCTGCCGCTTGTATTCGCTGTCTCATTCTTTCAGTTACTACCCAAAGCTCATGACCATAGGTGAGGGTAGGGATGTAGATCGACTGTTAAATCGACAGCTGCGCTTTCACTCTCAGCTCCCTCTTTACCACGACAGACCAGTGCAGCGTCTACTTCCCTGTAGCATTAACAATGCAGTTCACTTACTTTGTAAATGTAGCCCCAGTCTGTCTGTCGATCTATGGGAAATTCGGCTGTTAAGTCTTCTAATCGTTACATTCTTTACCTCAGAATCATTGTAGAATGGTTACTCTCATTCAATGCATGCACAACCATTTATATATTAAACAGTTCATGCAAAAGTACATTAATGAATACTAAGATGCCAGGTGTGTGTGTGTGTGTGTGTGTGTGTGTGTGTGTGTGTGTGTGTGTGTGTGTGTGTGTGTGCCAAGCACCAAGACGGCGCCAGGCAGGGTCACTTCCACAGAGAGCAAATCTAAAACACCACAGTCTTCTCTCTCTACTCTTCTGTTGTTGCATTTCCAGCAAATTAAGCATTAGCACAATCACACATTTATTTCTGAACTCTGTGATAACACATAATAGTTGTTGAACTGGGAACTCCTTTGACACAGTGTTCCATAAATATGTTTATATTAACATGTAGAATATTCCCATTGGTCCAGTACTATCAAATGTGAGCCTATACATTTACTGTGCCACCTATCAATGATAATTTGGTTCCCTACCCATGATCAGCCGTGAACACAGGGTAGGATTAAGCCTGTTTTTAAGTATTTACAGTGAATCACTGAAAAAGCTTGAACATGCTTCTGCTTTGTTAAATAGAATAACAGAATACCTCCTAAATATGTTCTAGGAGCACACAATGAGCAGACCATATACCACTGGAGATAAATCTGTGAGCCTGACCCCAGTGTGAACCACACACTCTTGGTTTTTCTTTTCACTACGCTAGCTCTGTGGAATGCACACCATCTGGCTTAGATTAAGGACGAGGTTGGTGAACTACTTTTACCACCCTACTGTTGAGACATTGTGAATACATTCTATGTGATTTGGACTCACAGCACACTGTTCTTCAGTTTTTTAACTCAATCTGTTTTGGGGTTTTCTTGTTGTTGTTTGTTTTATTTTGATGACACTCCCATTTGGTCCTGCCGGTGGCCCAGTGTTTTGAGTTCTTTTAGTGAATTTCTCTTTTTGTTTTGTCTCTGGTTGTGTTTATTGTTTTTTCTTACTGTTTAGCTTTTCAGTTTGTTGTATTGTGTATCAGTTTTTGTTTAATTGGTGTTTATTTCCCCAATTCCTTTGTCTTCCCCATTTAATCACAGGTTTATATTCCCTCTGTGTCAGCCTCCTTTGTCAAGTCTTCTGTGTTATGTTTATATTTCATGAGTTCACTTCCTGTTTTATTTTGCCAATCCCCCGTTCTGTGTGTTGTGTTTAGTTTTGGTTCCCCTTGTCTCATTAGTGTAAGTCTGTTCACCTGGTCTTCCCAGATCAGTGCATGCCATATCCAATCTAGAGGTCATAGGCTTTTTAGGAAATACGTGATTTATGCACCTAATTACAGGCTCATAAATAAGCCAATTGTAATATGTAAATAATAATTATTCAGCATACAGAATAGCTGAAAATCAATGGAATAATACTGAACACAAAGGGTCAGCAACTGGGATCAGTGCTACAAGAAGTGCGGGAAATATGTTATTATGCTGTTAAAAGATCATAACAGGTAACTAGACACAAGAGGAAGCCTTAAACTACAACACAAGGAACAGAGACCGGGGCTAAATTAACGTAACAGGAGAACAAACCAGAAACAATAAAACACCAAACAGAACCGGGACCACAGGAAGCTAAGAACAGAACTCCGATAACTAAACCAAGAAGCCTGAGGATATAAACAATGAAACCAACCGGGAATTACCAAAAAAACAAAAATTAAAAACTGCAAAAACTCAATAAACTAGGAATCAAACTGTAACAGTAACAATAGAAATAGAAAAATGAAAGTCCTAAAACTAAAAACACTGGGTTATAGACTCATGAAAGTAAAATCCAAGCAAAATGTACATGAACTAGAAACACACTGAGGACGGTGACACAGGCTCACAGCTTGTTTTTTCATAGAGATATCATTGAAAAAAACGTATTGTAACTGCTCATGGAAACATACCTTTGTCTTTTTTCTCTGATCTTCTCTTTTTCCTCCTCTCTGCCCCAGAGGGACAGCTCCTTTCTGTCTCATTTCTCTTTCGTAGCTTCATCCACAAACTGATCATCAGGTCAGAACTGCTGATGGATGCCTGCCCAAACTACCTGAATGCACGCTGATGCACGAAGTCAGTGTAGCCTACTCATTAAATTAGCGTTGTTACAAGTGTACAAATCTGGACAGTTGGAATAGCCTCTTCTTTCTTTTAGGACATTGGCAAATGTAAAAAATGAAAACAAAAAAGTTTCATGATAAATGTGCGTGAGCTTGGGGGCCCCCTGGTGGCGCCTCAGGCCGGCTCTGACCATGATGCTGACCCAGACAGAGGAAGAGATGGTATCAAGACAAACACTGGAAATAAGAAGGGTATCACTGAGCTCAGTGAGAGAGAGGAGAGGGTAAAATGGGAAAAAAAAAGACAGACAGTCGAGTATCCTGCTGCCTTAACTTACTGTGGGAGAAACTACATCAGTACAATTGAGAATTTTTTAAAGTCTTTCTCAGACATCAAACATCCTTGTTTCTACGAGATTATGTCGGTCAAACGGCAACTGGACACAAGCAAACAGTCACACAATTTTAAGAAAAAAATGCAGGAGAGAAGCAACATGTTTACTCCAACATTAAGCACGCTTACAGAGCCAAACCCCTCCCCCACCTCGGCCAGTCCGACCATCTTTCCCTGCTGCTCACCCCAGCATACACCCCCCTCAGACGGAGAGCCAGGCCTACTGTAAAAACCATTACAACCTGGCCTGAAAACGCACTCTCCGACCTACAGGACTGCTTTGCATACACAGACTGGGACTTATTCGAACACGAGGACCTAGAAACATTCACAGGGACGGTACTGGACTACATTAAGTTCTGTATCGGAAATGTGACTGTCAGCAAAAACATCCGGGTTTTCCCTAACCAGAAACCCTGGATGAACAGCCAGGTCCGTTCACTCCTCAAAACCTGTGATGCTGCCTTCAGGTCAGGCGACAGAGCTCTGTACAGCGCTGCTCGAGCTGACCTGAAAAGAGGAATTAAAAAAGCCACAACGGACTACAGGAGGAGAATAGAGTCCCATCTGTCCAGCAATAACACACGGGAGGTGTGGCAGGGCATTCAGAACATCACAAACTTCAGAGGCTGTGATGTGACTGCAGGAGACCTGAGTGTGTCGCTAGCAGAGGAACTTAACTGTTTCTTTGCTCGCTTTGGGATGCCTCAGGACCACCCATCTGCTCCAGTCCTGCCCCCCCCCACCAGGCTGCACCCCACTCACCGTCCAGGAGCATGAGGTACGGCGCGTGCTCCTGGCAGTGAACCCCAGGAAGGCTGCCGGACCAGACGGAGTACCTGGCAAGGTGATCAGAGCGTGTGCCCACCAGCTCACCCTGATTCTCACCAGGATTTTCAACCTCTCCCTGGCCCAAGCAGTCATCCCCCCCTGCCTAAAAACAGCCACAATCATCCCTGTGCCCAAAAGGTCATCTGTCACCAGCCTAAATGATTACCGCCCTGTGGCCCTCACACCGGTAATCATGAAGTGCTTTGAGAGGCTGGTTCTCCAGCACATCAAAGACCATCTGCCCCCCACTTTCGACACCCATCAGTTTGCATATTGTGCAAACAGATCCACAGAGGACGCCATCGCTGTAGCTCTCCACTCTGTGTTGAGCCACTTGGAGCAGCAGCAGAGCTATGCTCGCATGCTCTTTGTGGATTACAGCTCAGCGTTCAACACAATCATCCCAGACATTCTCACCACCAAACTGCACACCCTGGGCCTCCCCCCTCTCACATGTTCCTGGATCAAGGACTTCTTAACCAACCGGCCCCAGACTGTGAGACTTGGCCCCCATCATTCCTCCACCCGCACACTGAGCACTGGCTCCCCACAGGGCTGTGTGCTGAGCCCCCTCCTGTACTGCCTCTACACCCATGACTGCAGTCTGGCCCACAATAACAACCTCATCGTCAAATTTGCTGACGACACCACAGTGGTCGGACTCATCTCAAAGGGAGATGAGGCAGCTTACAGAGAGGAGGTCCTGAAGTTGACAGCCTGGTGTTCAGAGAACAACCTGGTACTGAACACCATGAAAACCAAAGAGATCATCGACTTCAGGAAGCACAGGACTGGCCCAGCTCCCCTCTACATCAACGGCAAGCGTGTGGAGAGGGTCCACACCTTCAGGTTTCTTGGTGTCCTCATCTCTGCTGATCTTTCTTGGTCAGATAACATCACAGCTGTTATCAAGAAGGCTCAGCAGCGACTTCACTTCCTGAGGGTCCTCAGGAAGAACAACTTGGACTCAGACCTGCTGCTGACCTTCTACCGCTCATTCATTGAGAGCCTGCTGACCTACTGTATCACAGTATGGTACGGCAGCTGCACTGAGGCAGACAGGGTCAGGCTTCAGAGGGTAGTCAAGACAGCACAAAGAATCGTTGGCTGCCCTCTCCCCTCCCTGATGGACATCTACACCTCCCGCTGCATCAGCAGAGCCAGGAACATCATCAAGGACAGCTCACACCCTGGCTTTGACCTGTTTGACCTGCTGCCCTCTGGCAGGCGCTACAGGTGCATCAAAGCCAGAACAAACAGACTCAAGAACAGTTTCTTCACCAGAGCAATCACCACCCTGAACTCACACACTCACCCACTGTGACTGTGCAATATTATATTATTCATACTGAACAATATCTAACATTCCTATATTGGTAATATCCAGTATTCATTCACTAGTGCAATATTCATCATCTTCATTTTTATATGTATGCACTTATTTACTTTTCTTACAATGTACAGATGCACCAATGTATGTATATATTTTTATACATTCTATTTTTTGTATATTTTATACATTGTTTATTTTCTGTATATTTCTTGATTATACTAGACTATAATATTTTTATTTTTTATTTTAGAGAATTTGATTTTCTATTGCATGGCACTGAACAGGAGTGGCCCTCCTATCTCATTGTACATCCTGTATAATGACAATAAAAGGCATTCTATTCTATTCTATTCAAATGCTAATAATAATAAAAATAATTCAATTCAATTCAATTCAATTCAATTTTATTTATATAGCGCCAAATCACAACAAACTGTCGCCTCAAGGCGCTTTGTATTGTGGGTAAAGACCCTACAATAATACAGAGAAAACCCAACAGTCAAAACGACCCCCTATGAGCAAGCACTTGGCGACAGTGGAAAGGAAAAACTCCCTTTTAACAGGAAGAAACCTCCAGCAGAACCAGGCTCAGGGAGGGGCAGTCATCTGCCGCGACCGGTTGGGCTGAGGGGAGAGAAAGACATACTGCATTTCTGTACATTTACTGTAATTTCATAAAGAAAAGAATGAGATTACTGTACATAAAAAAAAAAACACTCACCTTTGATGTGTTTATCATTTCCCTTTTTTTGGCTTCTTCAGTTGTGAGCTCTATTTTGCAGGGCAGCGTGATGTTCTCCTCATCAGTCTTACAGCAGAAGTACCAGTCTCCATGAACTAACAGAAGCACAACCCACAGCAGACCACATAAAATCGCTCTGATGACGCGCTTGACTACAACACCTGAAAGGATCGCAGCGTGTTTCGCTGTTCTCTGAAACGTCCGGTCTATCAGGAGTATTAGAAAGAACACTATGAAAATGGGACAGCCATGAATTCATTGCATCGAAAAGTTCGGCCATCGCAGCTGCACGTCAGGTATTTGTAATATAAAATGATGCCATATATCAGGATGGATATCCCAATGGAAGCAGCGCTGTCATGAGGAATATATTTGTAGCAGTTTTTCATATCCATCACCTTTCCCTCCACTGAGAATGCAGCATCAATCAAATTATAGCAGGAAACAAATGTTTCCTGTTTTTCACACCGAGTGTAACAATTTCTATCAAGTTACACACAGTCTCAGCCTCAGTATCTCAGTCCTGCTGCAGACTGCCCAGCCTGATAATAATGAATTACCATAGTCCAGCCTAGAAGGAATACATGCATGAATTAACTTTTCAGCATTACTCTGAAACAGGATGTTTCTAGTTTTAGAAACTAAGCGGAGAAGCCCAGACCTCCTGTTTGGAAAAACTCTGGAATTTTATTAAGGATCGCCCCCACACACCAGTTTCAGAATAAGAGCTTTTAGTCCTGCAGGAAAAACACTTGAATTCAGCTGTGCAGTCAGCTAGACAGCTTCGAGGGAATGCACACAAAAACCATACAATGAAATTTGACACAGTTTACAAGCTATTGTACTGTCAGTGCTGTTTCCAAGCCCTGATAAATGGGAGTGCTGCATCGCTGTCTATGCCAAATGAAACATGCGGTTTCCTGTAGTGAAAGCTTGAAAAGCCAAAGTTTATATTTGAAAAATGTCTGTGTCAGCCTTAGTGAAGACTGAGGACCCCAAATCCAGACTCTCAAACAGTGAAAACACTGTTTGTGGTTCACAGAAAATGAACCCAAATCCATAAAAACACACAAACAGTGGCGAAAAACTAGCTAGGAAACTAAAATAAACACAGGAAATAATATGGAACAGGATGCATAGTAAACAGGAAGTTGCTGTCAGTGAGAGGCCGTGAGCTGGGGTGGGTATTCTTGTATCCCCTCGGCTTCCTGTCTGTATGTCGGGGTTTTCACTGGTGGACGGGAGGATTGTTTTGCGCTTACAGTATGCACCAAATGACAGTTGAGAGTACCCACTCTTCTTGGAGTTGCTGGGCGGGGTATTCGAGGGTGCTCCATCCAGTGACTTCATCATCCTACTGGGTGGAATGGCCTGCCTGCCTGATCTGAATCTAAATTGTTGTTGGACCTCTGTGCAAACCACAGTTTGTCCATAACAAACACCATATTCAAACATAAGAATGTCCATAAGTGCACGTGACACCAGGACAACCTGGGTCACAGGTTGATGATCGATTTTGTAATTGTATCATCAGATCTGCGTCCATGTGCGTGCTCTGGACACTTGGGTGAAGAGAGGAGCTGAACTGTCAACTGATCTCAACCACTGTTGCCAACTCCTCAGTAAGGAAAGTAGCTATTGTCTGTCCTAAGAGTCACTAGAAGTCACTATATGATGTCAACACCTAATTTGCATAATCGGTCATTTGCATGTAGTTGTAATCGAGGCTGTACGAGAGAGGAATAACATCTTTAAAGAGACAAAAGTGAAGAAAAACGAGGAATAAGCACACAAAGATGACCCACTTCCGCTATTAAGGTCACGTGACTTCTGGTACAAACCAACTTCTGCTATGGAGTTGCAGTATACCGGCACTCTCTTGCCTGAGATATGAGCACTACTGAGTGCCCTTCTAGTTTTACTCACTGAAGTTAAGATAACTGAGATTAAATGGCACCTAATGCTCTCTTGCTTTTATATAACAGTTAGTCATACTGACCAATCAAAGAGCTTTGAACTAAAAATCACACTTTAATTGTACATTCAAATAGCACCTCATCTTCATGACCGGTTTAGAATAACAAGTTAACCTAACACACAATCCTTTGGATTGTAGGAAGAAGTCAGAGTACCCTGGTGTTTTAACTGATGTCAGGCAGGCAAACAGAAAGGCCCCAGGCAGGATCTGAACCACCGTTCTTCTTACTATGAGGTAGCACTAACCAATCAATCATGCCACCCTAACTCAGTGCCTCTGCCTGTTTTAAGGCATCCTCTAGCCTCTCCTGTTTGGAGATTTCCCCATGATCCGTCAAAGACCAGAAAGTATTTGTCTCTACAGGAACTTTGGCAACAGTGTTGGGAATGCAGACAGTTCTCATTCAAGTGTCAAAGGCCCCCTTGAACTTTGTCAGTGTTGTCCCATAAAATATTCACACAGACATGTCATGTACAGATTCAAGATTCCCTGAAATGACATTTTTCCTTAATTTGGCCCACAGAGTTGTATCTAAACTTAAAACCTCAAATTTAGGATGTTTTTTTTTACTGGTGTTAAATGTCAGAACAGGTCAAAGTTGACCCAAATTGTATGTAAGACGTCACTCAATCCATCAAAGCTTGGTATAAACTTCTTCCATAAACAGGAAGGGCATGGCTTCGTGTTACAGTCACAACTTATAAGCAGCAGCTTTTAGCAGAAGCCGTCTCTTGCACTCAAGATGAAGAACTTCTTGCAAGACATTGCTCTGCACCTTTGTTGCACTGATTTATGATTTAGGTCACAAATATGTGCTTGCCAGGGCTATGCAGTGCACTTGCACACATGAAGATGTAATTTCCTGCAGTCTCTACTTGGTTATACTTTTTTTAATTTTAATTTTTTTACAACTCCGGACAGAAAAGAAATTTACGAGACTCTGTAACTTTTTCATGGTTTTATTGTATCACATCATGAAAGCATTTTGCATTGGTCTGCTTTGGATATTGGCTGTTATTTTGATGGCGACTGGTATGATTGCTGTGTGGATGCATACGAAATGATTCATTTTGGATATGCCTGCAAAACTGAAAAAACAGATGAGGACAGAGAGCTCACTGCACTCCTGACAAATGAGTCTACGGTGAGTTTTTCTTGCTTATACACATTATCTCAGTTTGTCTTATTCTCTTACTGTTGTCTTTAACTCTGTCAGATTGACCTGTGTATCTGTATCCCGCTGGGTTAAGGATATCAATGTCATTATCATTATTTTATTCATTTTGATGTTATGACCCTTAAAAGCTTTAGAAAATGAAAATCTACATCTGAGACAGATTTTTAATACTGTGTGAATTTCAGTTGGGATTACAATATATGTTCTACTGGCTACTAGTATATACAATATTTTACTAAGTTAAAAATATAACAGGGTGTGCCTAAACCCCTGAGGCCGGTCCATAATGCCAACACTGCTGACCTGTTACCCCAGTACTGTGCAGGCAAGAGTTTTCATACAATCAATCAGTAAATCAATAAATATATGTTTTTAAAAAGTAAGAAAAAGCATCCATTTCTTCAGGTGATCTATTTCTTACCAATTCTGATGACAAATTATTTGTTTTTTCCTTTTTTTTATTCCCACTGATGCTTCTGCTGTAACTATCTCATAAACAGCAGGAAAAAGGTTGTAGGTTCAGTGTAAAAAAACCTCAGACTCACTGGGCAAAACATCACACCAATACTACCAGTGATGGCATAGTTACCCTGAAAAAGTAATCTGATCACTGATTACAAAGTAACTTAGTTACTTTACTGATTTACTTAATTTTAGAAGTAAATAAGTTAGATTAGAAGTTACTTCATTAGTTACATTCAACAGCTGCTGATGTGCCAAAAAATGATTGCCTGTATTGAAACAGCTGTATTTAAATGACTTGTTGGCCTATAATCTGTGAAACACGTGTCAAACTTATCTCTCATGAATTATATCAGGTAATTTTGAGTGAGAAACAGCATTTCTATCACAAGGTAGAAACTGCAATCAGTTTTTGGCAAAGTGACTTTAATATATTCTTTTTTTTTTTTTTATCAAGGTAAAAACTGTCATTGACGTTAAAAATATCTTTTTAAACAGAAATCTGTCTCAGAGAGCTGCAGAAATCACAACAACTATAGTTGTTATATAAGGATATCTGAAGTAGCCAAAAAGCCACTTCACTTCATCATGTTGACAACTCTATTTACCAGTATAAGACATTACACAACAAAGCACATAGAAACATCTGAATCACTTTAGAAGATCACTTTTTTTGCACCTGCCTGCCCTCCTCATCAGAGCTCCCACAGCAACCACACACCCCGGATACAGCTTCTGACATAAGATATCTGTCATGAGTCGGGGCGGGCCATGTTGTTGGGAGTGTTTTCTGTCTTCCAGGTGGTTCATTGGGGAAGGCAGCTGTTCCCGGTTACTCATC
This sequence comes from Archocentrus centrarchus, assembly GCF_007364275.1. Taxonomy (NCBI): domain Eukaryota; kingdom Metazoa; phylum Chordata; class Actinopteri; order Cichliformes; family Cichlidae; genus Archocentrus; species Archocentrus centrarchus. The sequence goes on along the minus strand of NC_044352.1, from coordinate 3,655,232 downwards.
AAGGTTAGGAGTATATAGGAGGGGCTGAGACGCTGACTCATCGCCAGATTGTTGTTCTACTCTCCGTGGTAGTAATCCGGCTACACAGGATAAAACTAGTTACAGTTGTATTCTTGTACTTACCAGCCTTGCCTTCTTCCCGTTTAGTGATCCTCCCGAGTGAACCAGCCCTCGCTTCCCGGCTCTGGATTCCTACCTGTGATCGGCGTTTTCACCACCACACCGGAACCCCTTCACCCGGTCCAGCTCCTCCTGTCTTCCCCTGCCTGCCTGCCCCTCGGACCACCTCGCCCTGACTCACTCGCCAGCCTCATCCCCGACCTGACCGTTAAGGTTGAGAGCCCAATTCTCCGTACTTGCCAGAAAGCCCTCACTAACCCCTCTTGTCCCTGTCAGTATTATTTTCTATTAAAGACTCTGTACTGTTCACTGTTGCCTCTGCGTCTGGGTCCGTTTTCTGCCGGCCATCATGACAGAACAATCTGGCCAAACCGTGGACCCAGCAGACGTAACAGTCCTCCACACAGCGATCACGCGCCAGGGTGCGATCCTAGGTGAACATGATCAGGCTCTATCAGTTTTGGTACAACAGACCGGGCAAGTTTCTCGTCACCTACAGCAATTAGATATGTCTCTACAAAACATCCTGGCACGGCTTTCACTCACATCTGAAACCCCTTTAGCAGCCGGGGCTGCGCCACCGGTTGCTCCACCCCCATCTCCCGCGTCTTCGGTAGCAGTGGCGGCTGAGGCGGTTCGCGACTTCTCCTCTCCCAACCCAGAGCCTTTCCGGGGGGAGTTAGGTCGCTGTCAGGATTTCCTTTTGCAATGTTCTCTTCTGTTTAAAGGCGCTCCGGGGCGGTTTGCCAATGACTACGGTAAGATTTTGCATCTTGTGAGTTTGTTGCGTGATCGCGCTTTAACCTGGGCGCGTGCGTATCTCTCTGCTAATCCTGTTGAATCTATTTCATTTGATAACCTCATCAGTGCCTTTAAGGCAGTTTTTGATCATCCTCTTCGGGAGGATGAGATTGCTCGTCGGCTTTTTGCACTCCGCCAGGGAGATAAGTCTGTGGCGGAGTTTTCCATTGACTTCCGCGTTTTGGCCGCTGAGTCCGGGTGGGACACAAGACCCCTAAAGGGAGCGTTTTACCAAGCCTTGGCTAGTCCCATTAAGGATGAATTGGCTACTCGCGATGAGCCCGCCACATTAGAGGAGCTAATCGCACTTGCGATAAGAATAGACAACCGCTTGCGGGAACGCGCGCGGGAACGCGGCTACAAGACACGATCACCACGCTCCCGGGTTTCCCTGTCGGATTCGCCCCGCGTTACCGCCTCCTGTTCCGCGGTGGAGGGGATGCCACTCCTCCCGGAGGAACCGGCTGGGGAACCCATGCAGCTAGGCCGGGCTAAATTAACCCCAGAGGAACGGCAACGCAGGCTGTCAGCGCGGCTCTGTATTTATTGTGGTTCACCGGGTCATTTTGTGGCAACCTGTCCTGTGCGGCCAAAAGACAGGGCCCGCCAATAGTCACGGGGATATTGGCGGGTGGTGTGCAGTCCATGACGACGTTCCCCCGCATGCAGCTTAAGGCCACCCTTAGTTTCAACCATACGGATCTGCCTTTGTTAGCGTTGTTAGACACCGGTGCTGAGCAAAATCTGTTGGACTCTCAAGTAGTTAAGCAGCTAGATATCCCCACAGTTCTCCTCGATCAGCCTGTATCGGTCATTGCTTTAAACGGTCTTAAGCTCTCCTCCATTGCTCGCCAAACTGTCCCCATTCCTCTCACGCTTTCTGGCAACCACAGAGAATCTATCCAGTTTTTTGTTTTTGACTCCCCCCAAAACCCTCTAATCTTAGGTTACCCCTGGTTCGCTTCCCACAATCCCCATATTGATTGGCAACAGCGAAGAGTCTTGAGTTGGAGCCCCTTTTGTTCCTCTCGTTGTTTAGGGTCAGCCATTTCCCCCGACTCTCCCATTCAACCTACTCGGGAGACCACTGTACCAGATTTAGCCTCAGTGCCCCCGGTTTATCACGATCTCGCCCCTGTGTTTAGCAAGGCCCGTGCACTGTCGCTCCCCCCTCACCGTCCTTACGACTGTGCTATTGACCTTCTCCCTGGAGCACCTCTTCCTTCCAGTCGGCTTTATCAGCTCTCCGGGCCTGAGCGGCAGGCCATGGAAAGTTACATTAAAGACTCCCTAAGTGCTGGTATCATCCGTCCCTCCTCGTCCCCTCTTGGGGCGGGGTTTTTCTTTGTGGACAAGAAGGATAAGACACTAAGACCTTGCATAGATTATAGGGGCCTGAATCTCATCACCATAAAGAACAAGTATCCTCTCCCACTATTGAACTCGGCCTTTGACCCTCTTCATCATGCTACAGTGTTTACTAAGTTGGACCTGCGTAATGCATACCATTTAGTCCGAATTAGGGAGGGGGATGAATGGAAGACCGCATTTAACACTCCACTAGGACACTTCGAATATTTAGTAATGCCTTTTGGACTGACAAATGCACCAGCAGTGTTCCAGGCGTTGGTTAATGATGTGCTGCGGGATTTCTTGAACAAGTTTGTTTTTGTTTATTTGGATGACATCCTGATTTTCTCCAGGAACCTCGAGGAACACCGCGGGCATGTGCGGCAGGTGCTTCAGCGCCTCCTTGAAAACAAACTATTCGTCAAGGCAGAGAAATGTGAGTTTGACACTAACAGCATAGCTTTTCTGGGCTACATCATTGAGGAGGGACAAATAAAGACAGATCCAACCAAGGTCAAAGCTGTAGTAGAGTGGCCTACACCCACCTCTAGAAAGGAGTTGCAACGCTTTCTGGGCTTTGCTAACTTCTATCGACGGTTCATCCGCAATTACAGCCAGACTGCGCTGCCTCTAACTTCTCTCACCTCTGTTTCCAGGCCCTTTGTGTGGACTCATGAGGCTGACCGGGCCTTTCAGTGTTTGAAGGAGAGATTTTGCTCTGCACCAGTGCTTGTTCACCCTGACCCCGACAAACAGTTCATCGTTGAGGTGGACGCATCTGAATCAGGAGTGGGTGCTGTCCTCTCTCAACGTGCAGACCCTGGGGGTAAGCTGCACCCTTGTGCCTTTTTCTCCAAACGCTTAACTCCAGCTGAGAGAAACTACGACGTTGGCAACCGTGAGTTACTGGCTATTAAGTTGGCACTGGAACAGTGGAGACACCTATTGGAAGGAGCTGTGCACCCTTTTATAATTTGGACGGATCACCAAAATCTAACTTACCTCCGAACTGCAAAAAGACTGAATGCTAGACAGGCCCGGTGGCAGTTGTTTTTAGGGAGGTTCAATTTCTTGCTCTCATACCGTCCTGGTTCTCGCAATGCTAAACCTGACGCTCTCTCCCGTCAATTTTCCACAGACTCCAGCCCTTCGGTGCCCGAGCCCATTCTACCCCCCTCATGTGTGGTCGGGACACTCACCTGGGAGATCGAGAACCTTATCCACCAGGCACAAGTAGGGGAACCGGATCCAGGAACTGGGCCTCCGGGCCGGCTCTATGTGCCACAGTCTGCCCGTTCTAAGGTAATACACTGGGTCCACACCGCCCGGTTTTCTTGCCATCCTGGTGTAAGTCGTACCATCTCTCAGCTTAGGAGACTGTTTTGGTGGCCCTCTCTTGAAAGAGATGCTCGGGCATATGTGTTGTCTTGCTCCATCTGTGCCAGCAGTAAGTCGAGAACTCAACCCTCGTCTGGTTACCTTCATCCTCTCCCCGTTCCGGGCCGGCCCTGGTCCCATATTGCACTAGACTTTGTCACCGGGCTTCCACCCTCAGCAGGCAACACAGTGATTCTCACTGTCATTGACCGGTTCTCAAAAGCGGCCCATTTTATTCCCTTGCCTAAACTACCTACAGCACTGGAGACAGCGCAGTTAGTTGTCAACCATGTTTTTCGTCTACACGGCATACCAGTAGATATTGTGTCAGACCGAGGGCCACAGTTCTCTTCCCAAGTGTGGAAGGCATTTTGTAAGGCACTGGGAGCTTCAGCCAGCCTTTCCTCCGGCCATCACCCACAGACAAATGGCCAAACTGAGCGCGTTAATCAGGAGCTGGAGGCAGCGCTTCGTTGCGTCACTGCCTCTGAGCCTACATCCTGGAGCACTCATCTTCCCTGGATTGAATACGCACACAACACCCACACCTCCTCTGCCACGGGATTTTCTCCATTTGAGGCATCATTAGGCTACCAACCCCCTCTGTTCCCCTCACAGGAGAGCGAGCTCAGTGTGCCTTCTGTCCAACTCCACCTCCGCCGCTGTCATCGGGTGTGGCGGAAGGCTAGAACGGCCCTCCTCCGTACGGCTGACCAAAACCGCCGCATTGCGGACCGCCGGCGCGCCCCGGCGCCCAGGTATCAAGTGGGTCAGAAGGTTTGGCTGTCTTCGCGGGACATTCCTTTAAAGGCCGCTACTCGGAAACTGGCACCCCGATTTCTCGGCCCCTTTAAGGTGGACAGGGTCATCAACCGGTCTGCAGTTCGCCTCCAGCTGCCCCCCTCCTTGCGGGTGCACCCGACATTCCACGTGTCCCAAGTGCGGCCGGTGTCCTCTAGTCCTCTGTGCCCTCCTGCCGATCCCCCGCCTCCCGCCCGGTTTGTGGATGGGGACCCGGTCTTCACGGTCCGGCGGGTGCTGGATGTGCGTCGCCGGGGGCGGGGCTTCCAGTATTTGGTGGACTGGGCCGGTTATGGCCCGGAGGAGCGGTCCTGGATTCCCCGCTCGTTCATTCTGGATCCATCTCTCCTCGCTGACTTCTACCGGCGTCGTCCTGGGGGGCCCGGGCGGCCGCCGAGTGGCGTCCGTTGAGGGGGGGGTGGTGTCATGAGTCGGGGCGGGCCATGTTGTTGGGAGTGTTTTCTGTCTTCCAGGTGGTTCATTGGGGAAGGCAGCTGTTCCCGGTTACTCATCAAGGTTAGGAGTATATAGGAGGGGCTGAGACGCTGACTCATCGCCAGATTGTTGTTCTACTCTCCGTGGTAGTAATCCGGCTACACAGGATAAAACTAGTTACAGTTGTATTCTTGTACTTACCAGCCTTGCCTTCTTCCCGTTTAGTGATCCTCCCGAGTGAACCAGCCCTCGCTTCCCGGCTCTGGATTCCTACCTGTGATCGGCGTTTTCACCACCACACCGGAACCCCTTCACCCGGTCCAGCTCCTCCTGTCTTCCCCTGCCTGCCTGCCCCTCGGACCACCTCGCCCTGACTCACTCGCCAGCCTCATCCCCGACCTGACCGTTAAGGTTGAGAGCCCAATTCTCCGTACTTGCCAGAAAGCCCTCACTAACCCCTCTTGTCCCTGTCAGTATTATTTTCTATTAAAGACTCTGTACTGTTCACTGTTGCCTCTGCGTCTGGGTCCGTTTTCTGCCGGCCATCATGACAATATCAGCTACCTGTTGTTTCTAATAGCCAAGCCAACTTTATTTATATAGCACTTTGCAAATAGCAAGTGCTGACCAGTGTGCTTAACATTAAAACACAATAAAATATGAAAGCATTAAAAACATTAAACATAAATAGAACTGATGAGTAAAACAAACGCGTAAAAGTGAATAAAAGTCAACTCTAAAACAGTTGCCAGTGAAAAAAAGGTGGGTCTTAAGAAGTGACTTAAACATGGACAGTGAAGAAGCCTGTCTAATATGGAGTGAGTGAATTCCACAGCCTAGGTGCTGCCACAGCAAAAGCTCCGCCCCCTCTGAGCCTTCATTGTGTCCTCGGCCTGTCCAGGAGCAGCTGATCAGCGGACCTGAGCGACCGGGAGAGCGAGTAGGAGCTCAGAGAGATAAGCAGGGGGGAGCAAGACCATTTAATGACTTAAAAGCAAATAAAAGAATTTTAAAATGCACTCTAAAATGAACAGGGAGCCAGTGCAGTGAGGCCAAAACAGGAGAAATATGATCTTTCTTTCGTACCAGTCAAAACATGAGCAGCTGCATTTTGCACCAGCTGAAGACGGGACAGGGATGACAGGGATGACCGGGATGACTGGGAAACCCCATAATAAAGAGAATTACAGTAATCCAATTGTGACGTAACGAGCGCGTGGATTACGATTACGAGTCCTGTTTTGAAAGGATCTGTTTGACCTTAGCTAACTGTCTGAGTTAAAAAAAGCTGGACTTCACCACTGCACTGATCTGCTTATCTAGGTTAAAAACACTGTCCATTCTGACACCCAGGTTAGAAACAGTAGGTTTTGAGTATCGTGTTAGAGGCCCCAGAACTACAGGAGAGGACCCACCAGCAGTACCAGGACTGACAACCAAAACCTCTGTCTTCTTGTCATTAAAATGAAGAAAGTTTTGCGCCATCCAGGTTTTAACTTCATCAAGGCACTTAATCAAAGATTTTACAGAATAAGAGTCTTCTTGTTTAAAGGGGACATACACCTGACTGTCATCAGCGTAAAAATGGAAAGCACATTTGTGCTTTCTAAAAATGGAACCCAAGGGAAGAAGATACAATGAGAATAGCAGTGGCCCAAGGATGGAACCCTGGGGTATCCCACACAGCAGAGGAGAACATGAAGACTTAAAACTATCAAGACTAACACAGAATGTTCTCTCAGCCAGGACCTCAACCAGCTCAGGGCAGTGCCATGAATGCCTGCACAATGCTCTAAACGAGAAAGTAAAATACTGTGATCCACTGTATCAAAGGCCGCTGTTAAATCCAGTAAAACTAGGATAACATAATCCCCAGAGTCTGTAGCTAAAAGAATGCCATTAGAAACCTTTAATATACAGATTCTGTGCAATGGAAGGGCTTAAAACCAGACTGAAAAAAACTCAAAAATGTCATGTGACTCTTAAAAACTCTTAACTGTATATAGACATTTTTTTCCAAAATCTTTGAAAGAAAAGGCAGCTTGGAAATTGGTCTAAAGTTTGAAAGCACAGTAGATCCAAGCCAGCCTTTTTAATCAGAGTTTGCACTGTTGCATGCTTCCAGTCTTAAGTTGTTTGAACTCAGTCTGAGAACAAACTGCTGTTAATAACAGCAAGAACAGATGGCCCCAAAGTGGTAACCACCTCTTTAAATAGTCGTGGTGGGACTGCATCTGTAGGGGACCCAGAGGGCTTCATATGACCAACAACCTCATACAAAAAAGGGAAAGTCACAGGCTCAAACTGGGGAACAGTGAATGATGGGTATATAACAGTGATATCTGAGCTCTCACAGTAGCCACCTTGTTCACAAAGAAATTTAGAAAGTTTTCACATCTCAGATGAAGGTTCAATGCAGACACTCTGTGGGACATCTAGAACAGTGTCTACAGTTTTAAACAATATATTAGGCTTATTGCAGTTTGAGCTAATTATGTTTGACAAATATCTCCTTCTAGCGTCTCTCACGGCTGCCTGATAGTGATACCAGCAGTCCTTCATGATTTGAAATGAAACCTGGAGCTTATCTTTCTTTCACTTTTGTCCAGCTTTTCTACACTCGCGCCTAATAGCACGAGTTGTTTATAAACCGTTTCTAATCAGTTCCTGCCTTCTTGTCCATGTGTGCGCTTGGGTCCACCTTGTAGCTTCGGCTGTAGGCCATGACAGTACACTCTGGGCAAAACTGGACCCAGCCGACCTGGTTAAGGCGGCACTGGCTAAACAGGGAGCTAAGCTCAGTGAACACGAACAAGCATTACGATTTCTGGGAGAACAGCAACTAGAATTGAAACAGCGTCAGGATGAAATCATTAGACTGATTCAAACCATTAACAATAAACTGCCTGCTAGTCCTCAGCGCACTGTTCACATACTTGTTACCGAAGCTAACACGATACCTGTGGCTACACCACCACCCGATTTAACTCAGCTAAGGGAATCTCCAGAGACCTCAGGGTTCATGAAAATTGCCTCGCCTCCTCCTGAGCCTTTCAATGGTGATTTGAATCTTGTCAAAGGGTTTTTGCTGTTCATTAGCCATGGCCTGATCATCGAGCTCCTTTCCTAATGAGGCCATGAAACTGTCATTTTTTTGTGAGCCTTTTGAGGGGTAATGCGTTGGCCTGGGCCGAGGCCTTTTTTGTGCATAATGATATTGGGTCTCACCCATATGAGGAACTTTTGGGTGAGTTTAAAAGGACTTTACTTTAACACATTACAAGGAGTCTTTTTTCAAGCACTGAACAAAAGAATGAAGGATCAGCTGATTGTTCGTGATGAGCCCACGTCTTTTGTATCCTTAGAGCTCAAGGTAGACAATCAACTGTGAACAGAGTATTCTGAGAGACTCAGGCTTGTCCAGCCGTCTTGCTTCAAGTGACATCGATAGGTCACATGACAGGGGATCAGGTATCACAGTGGTAATGACCCACACCATTTTTCATGCCTTGGGCCTTGTGATGATGCACATGAATGATAACGGGTCAGTGACCCCCTCCAAAGGGGACGTCCCCCACTAGAGTTTAAAGTGGAAAAGTGTTGTGTGGTCAGATGAATCGAAAATTTAAATTCATTTTGGAAATCACAAACTTCACGTCCTCTGGAATAATGAGTACAGAAAAAACCCCAAATGAATTCATTGCCCCTGATTGGTTGTTCAATCGTAGGTTGTGTGTGCCACCAATCAGCTTCAGGTGGGCTGATGGGGGACGTTACAGCTGAGTGGGAAGGGTGTCCCAGACCTGGCAGAGAGAGAGAGAGAGACCAGTCTATGCTTTGGGACAGCTTTACCTTATTTGGGGGTGATGTGCACTGTGCGTAGGACAACACAACCACACCCACTGTTAACCCACTAATGAGGCAGTAAAGAGACAGTGAGAGGAAAGTGACTGAGTGTATTATAAGTATATTATATTATATTATAAGTGTATTATAAGTGACAGCGCCACTTCTAATTGGACGCCTTGTAGCACTTCAGCCTTCCACACCAGCAGAGTTTGTCAACTGACACTATTTTAAAGACAGCATCCAGCATCCCATCAGTGCTCTGTTCAGAAGCCTGCATCTCTGATAGCACAGGGCTGTGTTAGTGCCTATGGGACCGCCAGCTTGCACATGTGGAAATCTTTTTAGCACCATCAGTGCTGAACGTGATATACAGGATTTAGACAAAGATGTGCTTCGATGCTGATGATGTTTTTGTTTGTTTTAGCAGAGAAGGTGTTGGAGGTTTTGTATGTCAAAAAACAAATACCTAAAAGCATAATAGCAGACATCCACATCTTGCAAAACAAATAAAACAACTGATTCGGTAATAGAGTGTAGACATGTTGCGATTTCTCAGTCGTAAGTAATCCTTTTTGTGATCTTTTTTAATTTTTTTGATTTATAGTAGTAACCATTATATATTAGAGGGGAAAAAAAAGAAGTTTTGATATACTTGTATCTGTTTTTTATGAAGTATCCATGTGCATAACCCATTGTTTTAAAGCATGCAAAACTGTTTAGAAGCAGGATAGGGACAGAAATGAGGGGGAGACATAAGTGTGCAGCTGCTACTGCACTTTCTGTGTGTGTGAAGCCAACCACAAGAGCACAGGAAGTCAGAGGTAGCAAGAGGCAGAAAGTTGCTGAGTAGGAAAAAGAGAGGAGACTCATACTGTGCCGATGTATTGCTTTATCCTTTTGTTTTACTGTTTTTATTTTTCTCTTATTTTTTACCAATGTAATCATTATTTGATCTATATGTGATGTGAGAAAAAAATATATAATTCTTTTATCTACATCTTATGTACATATATCCCATGTACACCTTTGCGTGTGTGCTGACGTAAAAGAGGAAGACGCCTCCCTATAAAGAGAACTGATGCTGAAGATACGGGGCAGTTGGGCTTTTTGGAGAACAGTGGTTTTTGGAGGTTTGTTGAGTCAGTAAGAAAGGAGTGTATTAGTTAGAGCAGAAGTTTTCTGTTTTTTAATTTTTTTTTCCTTTTTTGGAACATTGTACCAGCGACTGTCAAGCCTTCTTCATAGTAAGTGCGTTTTATTGTAAGCTTGTTACCTATTTCTTGAATAAATAGGAGAGGAATTAACTCTCTAAAAGGTTTTTTTTTTGTTGTGTTGATTTATTCCCGCTGGTTTCTTGTGGTCCTGTGATACTTGAGGGTGAGAGCTTGAAAGGGGTAACTTCAGCCCCAGCTCTAGGGAGGAGAAGAGCTGCTCTCTCTGCTCCACTTTGGGAATAAAGGGGATAGAGGCTCTGCCCAGGGCTTAAATATTCTATTTCAGTGAGCAGAATCACAGTTCCTGGTGAGCGGGTCGCCGCACTCAGCTCACTCAGGAAGGAACACCAGGGGGCTTAATGGTCTGAGAACCTGATAGGGCCCAGGGTCTTGACCAGAAGGTCAGGTGAGCAAGTCGGGGTGCCCCCTGGTAGCAGTTTGCTGTACCCTTGCATTATTTTTTTTTGTAATCAGCTCCAAACTTAAGATCAAAAATTACCCTGCGGTCTAGAGAAGGCCTGGATATTTCAGCAAGAAAATGTTAAACTGTAAGTTGCATCTCCTACAGCATGGCTTCATAACAGAAGTCAGAACTGCTCTGCCTTCAGTCCAGACCTTTCATCACCTGAAAACATTTGACACATTGTGAAATGAAAAACATGAAAAAGAAGACAAAGGACTGCTGAACAGCCTCAATCCTCTATCAGTGGTTCCCAAATTATTACACTTGTCTGTAGTGACTTTAGTACAGTAGCATTAATCTGCCTCCTCCAGCTCTGCCTTCTCTTTCAGTCTGGCTGCGATCCTTCTGTCTCTCTTTATCCGTGTCTGCTCAGGATGTTTGGGTTCAACACTGTGTTGCTCCTGACGCGCCATCTCTCCACAGTATAAAGTCTTGGGGATGTTAGATGTCAGCAGAGGTGGCAAAAGTACTGATATTCTATACTTAAGTAGAAGTACAAGTACTTGTGTTTAAAAAAAAATACTTTGGTAGAAGTTGAAGTACTGGTTCAACTTCTTTACTTAAGTAAAAGTAAAAAGTACAGGCTCTGATATGTACTCAAAGAAAGTAAAAGTAGTTCTTTGGAGGACGTTTCTACCTGCTGTTTTTCTGTAAAGCTAACTGAACCTCATATATTAAATATATAATATTATAAATAATATAAAATAATACATGAGAATAGAAACGTTATTCCAATCTAAATTTAAATCCTAATGAATGCACTCAGTGTGGATGCACTCACTGTGTGGATGAACTGAACTCACAAAGTTGTAACCCAGTATTTCACAGCTCTCTGAGCTGATCTCCATCCCCTACACTGACAGCATACAGGCTGCAGAAATGTTGGATTCAGTGAATGAATCTCAGCATCAGCAGCTTTGATTCAAACTCATCTCTGCTGCACTGATGTAACCTGTAACTCTGACCATGAATACAGCCTCTGTATGTACTAAACTGCAGTATTTTCATGCAATCTTTGAATAACACAACGTCAGCATACTTCAGTTTGTTTTGCAGTCCTTACCTTTAAATCTAACCTCTCTTCTTCCTCTCCTGTCCTCTTCCTCCATCTCTGAGTGAACTTCTCTCTCTTTGCTCTCCCTGAAATACAGCAGCTCTGCTTTTAGCTCGCAGACACACTGTGTGACAAACTGCACACACTTTGTGTGTTTGCTGAAATTTGTTGAGCATTTAGAAACGTTGTATTTACCTGTCACACGTTACTCCCTTCATGCTCGCTCCTCTTCAGTAGCTAAGCTGTTTATGTCCCACGAGCACAACTGTAACCCCTGATTATAGCGCTATAAATGATACATAATTATATGGATTTGCGTATTTATCCCTTTTGTACGCGATAAGCTCCGGTGATGGAGGATACGCCAGTACGATTGTCTCTAATATGTTATTTTCCCTCCGTTTAGGCTCAGATCTTTGGTGTTTGACGGAAATGCAAACTTTTCTCAGACGTGTTAAACATAAAGTAACGAGTCTGTTTGAAAATCGAGGAAGTAGAAAGTACAGATACTTGTGTAAAAATGTAGGGAGTAAAAGTAAAAAGTACTCAGAAAAATAAATACGAAAGCAAAGTATAGATACCTGAAAAATCCACTTAAGAACAATAACGAACTATTTGTACTTCGTTACTTCGCCCTTCTGGATGTCAGACACGCAAATGATGTGGGAGTGGAGCGCTGCTTAGACGCTTCACGCTGCAGTTGCGTCCTGCCACCTGCAGGAGCGCCGCTCACGGTTCTTCTGTGAGGGTGGGAGGAAAGGGCTCATATCATCATCTGGGCTGGAGGAGCTGCTCATTTCACTGCCTGCAGCACTGAGACATTACCAAGATGCTGAAAAAACTCCTCAACTATCTTCGTAGTGACAAAGCCGGCCCCACCGGGGCAGTCATCGTGATGCTCGGCATCGTTTCTTATATGAAGTTTTATTTCTTGAGTTGCAACGTCCAAACTTTTGAATGCAATGAAATCATGGCTGTGCCGTTCTTCTTAGTGTTCTTCTTAATGCTCCTGATAGATCAGACATTTCGGAGCGCAGCGAAAAACGCAGGCACGCTTTTATGTCTTGTAGTGAAGCGCGTTTTCAGAGCGATTTCAATCGGTCTGCTGTGGGTCGTAGCTATGCTGATACTTACAAACTGGTATGTTTGCTGCAACACTGACGAAGAAACGAGGATGCTGTTCCGCAAAGATCGACTTAAGCCCGAAGAAGAAGCTCGAATAACTGAAGTGATAATCAAGTCAAAGGTGAGAAATTTTGTTGTTCATACATTATTATTAACTTACATTAAATAAATATTAATGCTGTTATTTATTGTATTTCTTGTTTCATATTTTCAGCTCATCGCTTATTCTCTGCTCCTGGGTATGACTGTTGTAACTTTCTTTGTCAATTGGAGTGGATGGAGAAAATACTTTATAAACAAATTTAGTTGTTGCAACAAGAAAACTTTTTATTACAAACTGATTCTGGAAGAGGAGAAAAAGGTTCTGGAGGAGCTTCTGAGGAAAGAAGCAAACGAGACCTTAACTAAAGAGATTCAGAGCAACATAAACAGGAAAGACTGGGACGGCTGTTTTAATGTTGCTCAGCAAATGATCAATAAAGCCAAAGAACAAAAACCAACAGCAACAAATGAGGACTTCAAGTGGATCAGCGAGGGGAGCGCCACAGGAGGGGAGCAGGATCATGGAGCAGCACATCAGCAGGTAAAGTGCTGAGTGTTCTTTACATGCCAGATGTTACAGCTGCCAGACTCTGTCAGTCTGAAGAGATGGAACTAGTTTGTGTTAGTTTCTGATCTGCAGAGTCACCTTCACCATCATATGGACTCAGCTGACATGAATAAGCAATAAAACACAGTTTGTTGGTTTTATGGTTTTGTTAAAACTTAACAAAAGTCAGTAGGACAGTTTGTGTTTCCTGAAACATGATCTGTGTTCAGCATGTGTGCTAACCACTAACACTGTGGAGCAGATTAAAGAGGGAATAATTAGTGCATAATTAGATCTTTACTTTTTCTATCAGAACATGAACTTTTTACTCACTGATGAAAATCTTTTGCAGGCACAAAATTATGAGCTTCATGCAGTGACACAAGGTAAATACAGCCACACTCCTCAGCTCAGCTTACAGCTCTCTTACAATCAGCAAACTTAACTTTTACTGTGATAATACTGAAACCCTGCACATCCTTAAGTTCCTTCACTGATGTGAGGATGGAAATCTGCACAGTGGCCACTGGAGGTCTCTGTTGTACCTGTTTTCACTACAACTGGCTCACATCAAGCACTCAGTGCTTTTTCCCAGCTCCACACAGAGCAGGTTTTACATCCTCAAAGTGAGAACAAAGAGAAAGCAGACAATAAAAGTCTAAACTGAGACAGACACTCAGTTTAGACTTTTACTTCCTAAACTGAGTCAGTTATTAGAGGAATCCATAAAGTGGTGGACAGTGATGTCAGTAACGCGCTACTTAGTAACGCGTTACTCTAATCTGACTACTTTTTCTCAGTAACGAGTAATCTAACGCGTTACTATTTGCAGTCCAGTAATCAGATTAAAATTACTCATCCAAGTCACTGTGCGTTACTATTGTTGTCATTTTCCTCAGTACAAAGATGTAATTTTGCTTTCTTCTTGCGTCTCGGGGAGTGACGTCTGGCTGATGCCACAGTTAAGTCCCGTTGTCGGCATGAGGACAATACCAGCACAGCGACACAAATGTAAACAATGGAAGGAGGAGAGAGATAGGCATTTTCTAGCTGAAATACAGGCACTATTGTGAGTCTGTGTCAGCTAAAGATGACAACATCAAGGTTAGTTGTGCACTCTGTGCTGGTGACAAAGTGCTATGTAGCTTCAAAAACACTACGTCAAATATGAGAAACATCTGGAGTCAAGGCGCAGACAAACTTACAGAGCGAGTCGTAACAGGTGGAGCGAAGCAGAGCTGCAGCTAACCCTTACGAAAATCCACTATAGTTAACTATGGTTTTTATGCCGTAACCATGATTTTACCTTGATTACTGCATAAAAACCATAGTTAATCATACTCGATTTTCGTAAGGGAATGCAGGAGCCCCCCAGCACCCAAACAACAAAAGCTGGACTTCGCTACAAACCAGTAAGTGGGGGAGAGCTGAAAAAGTTGAAAAACCCTCTACTAGAGTATGTAGTAGAGGGCTTCATAAATCATTTTGATAAATCATTTTGAGAAATCATGTTGTCTTTGCTCTATTTACCAATATAAGCAAAGACATTACACATAAAAATACACAGAAACATCTGAATCACAGACGATCACTTTTTGGCACAACACCGGCCGCTGTTGAAAGTAACGAATAAAGTAACTTGTAATCTAACTTAGTTACTTCTAAAATGAAGTAATCAGTAAAGTAACTAAGTTACTTTTTAAAGGAGTAATCAGTAATCAGTAGTCAGACTACATTTTCAAGGTAACTATACCATCACTGGTGGTGGAAGAAGCAGGCTTATAGGTTATTTAATAAAAGAATAAAAGTAATAATAATTATAATAATAATAATCCCTTTCAGGGCCACTCCTATTCAGTGCCATGGAGTAAGAAGTCACACTTCCTAAAATATAAAATAGAACTTCTAAAAATATGCATAAAATAAAACAGAATGTATAAAAATATATATACATTGTAAAAAAATAAGTGTATACATATAATAATGAAGATGGTGAGTATTGCACTTGGTGAATGAATATTGGATATTCCACAATATAGGAGTGATAGATATTGTTCTGTATGAATAATCTAATATTGCACAGAGATGTGGGTGCTGCACAGTCACAGTGGGTGAGTGTGTGAGTTCAGGGTGGTGATTGCTCTGGTGAAGAAACTGTTCCTGAGTCTGTTTGTTCTGGCTTTGATGCTCCTGTAGTTCCTGCCAGAGGGCAGCAGGTCAAACAGGTCAAAGCCAGGGTGTGAGCTGTCCTTGATGATGTTCCTGCTCTGCTGATGCAGCGGGAGGTGTAGATGTCCATCAGGGAGGGGAGAGGGCAGCCATCGATTCTTTGTGCTGTCTTGACTGCCCTCTGAAGCCTCCCCCTGTCTGCCTCAGTGCAGCATTCAGGATGAAAACCGCATTGTTTCTCTTGAAACTGAGGTTTGACTAACTTCCCTTTAGAGCACCCTGGCATAGACCTTATGGGGGAGGCTGAGGAGTGAGATCCCCCGAGAGTTAGAACACACCTTCAGTCTTATATTTTGTTTTTCTGTAATTGTTTTCATTTCTAGTTTATTTTTAACCAGTTAAGCACCTTGTTTTATTTTTCAGACTAGTTTTCGCTGCAGTAACTTTGCTCTCTACACACACAAAAATGGGTTTTCTGACAAAATGTTTTTCTGCCCAATAGAGTTCAAGGAAAATGTGCCATTATTTGGTCAATCTGCCTAAAAGAAAATCAAGTGACGCAGCTACAGAAACAAAGCAAGTGACCACAAAGAGTTCATGCTCATCCAGCCTCCATTTCCTGCTGCTTATCTGGGTCCTGGTGCAGGTCCTGGTCCAGCAGCCTAAGCAGAGACGTCCTGATCTCCATTTGCCTGCCGCCTCCTCCACCTCCTCAAGGATGGCACTGAAACATCTGCAAGTTAGCCGAGAGATGCATTCTCTCTTTGTCAGAGTGGATAAAGTGCCGGTTCTTTGCTGTTGCTGTTTGTAATGATAAAACATATCATGTTTTATATTTCTGATATTTCAGCTTTCTTTTAATAAACTTGTAAATCGAGTGCTGTAAACAAATATTCATTAAAATAATCTGCTGTGCTAAAAAAAAATCAAAGGCTCTGACCTTAGTTCATTTTGGCCTGGCAGTGCACACTGTAAACCCAGATTTTGATTTGACTTAAAAATATGGAGTTCATATTACTTAAAATTGCCTAGTGTGTGAACATTACTTGTTAATGCTGAGTAAGCTGAGCTGTTTCATGTCCTTTTTTATTGGAAGTGTGTTTTTAAGTCCAATCAACAGCTCCTACTGAAATAAACTGAGCTTCTATTACTTAAACATCTGTCATTTTGAAACATGACTTATTAATGCTGAGTAGACTGTACTTTTTGATGGTCTACCTGTAATTATGTGTTTGAGATCAAACAACTTAATATCATCAGGTTTTGCAGCTGCTAAAATTCTAGTTTATACCGTTTTTAACAGACTGGCATGATGAGCAGTAGCACGGTGGTGTGGTGGTTCACTGTGCTGCCTCACAGCTGGAATGACATCTAGAAGGTCCGGGTTTGATTCCACCTTGACCTGGGCGTCTCGCTGTGTGGACTTTGAAAGAGTAGATATTTGGTCTTTGTGTTTGTTTTTTGGTCACCCTCTGGTTCTCTGTACAGTTTTTTATTGTTCTATGGACAAATGTCATTTGTAAATGTTAATGTACCATGTTCAGCAGGGCTGAGTTTGATCATGTTTGTTTATTTACCAAATTTAAACAGACACAGCTCAACATTATAAAAACTATTTTTGCTACAGGCAGCATGGTGGCGTGGTAGTTAGCACTGCTGCCTCACAGTTTAATTCCACCTTCTCTCTCGCTCTGTGGAGTTTGCATGTTCTCCCTGTGTCTGTGTGGGTTTCCTCCCACAGCCCAAAGACATGCAGTTACTGGGGTTAGGTAAATTGGTCACTCTAAATTGCCCACAGGTGTGAATGGTTGTCTGTCTCTCTCTGTTAGCCCTGCAACAGGCTGTCAGCCTGTATGAGGTGTACCCTGCCTCTCACCTTATGTCAGACATATTTTAATTTTTACAAACTATAACAGATAAGTTTGATCAATTAGAACAAACAATTTAGTTCAGTTGGTAATGGAGTAGTGCTTACTTAACAAGCTGAGTTAAATCAATGGGTGGTGAATGATTGCTTAAACTAAGTATCTTCAGTTACTGAAACTCTGTTATTAGTACATTTGAGTGTGAGTGGGATCTTTCATTCCATTCCAAAAGGGCCTCGAGTACATTGAACATAGTCCACTGGAATTATTCATCTAATGCTTACTATTCTTACTTGTAAGTAAGTAATGCTCACTTACTAATGCTTATATGTTGCTTACTCTTCACCTAATGAATTACCTTGTTTTGTTTTTTTACGTAGATTCAATTTATCCGGGTTTACAGTGTGTAATGTTTGTAAATAGTGTTTACATGTGTTTAAATTGTGTTTAGTGTTTTACAGCTGGTTTTATTTTCTCACTGCTACTTCAGCTATTTGGCTAAATGAAAACTGAAAGAGTTAAGAAGTTAAAACTGCGCATCCTGCAGTGGACTGTTATATAAGTGAAACTATGTGTTTGCAATGAAAAAGTGAGTGCTGAGAGCTTCAGACCCTGAGTGTGTAACTGGAGCAGCCATCTTTACACAAAGTCTATGGCAGGGGTGTCAGACTCAAGGCCCAGTATAACTATATACAGCCTGCAAATAGTGCTCCCACTACTTGTAATACAAATCCCACTATGCATTGCAACAGCTGCTCTGTAGGTCCAGACCTGTGGGCCTTGCTGCCACTGACACACTGATCAGTGATCAGCGGCTGAAAGCATCAGTCAGCAACATTTAGCCTCAAAAATACCAACCAAAAAGTGGACTTTGAAAACGTGGGAGGCAGAGGAGCTGCTCACTGACACCAGAGGAAAACCTGTTTGCCTTGTCTGTGGAGCTAATGTGGCCGTAATTAAACAATTTAAAATAAGACGGCATTATGAGACAAAAAATCAGGACAAGTACAAAAATGTACAGAAGTTACAGAAGGCAGAAGAGTTTAAGAAGAGTCTGGTGTTGAAGCTCTGTTCACAAAAGGAAAATCCCAAAGTGAAGCTGCCGTCAGTGTGAAAGAAAGTTTTGTAGTGGCAGAAGAAAGAGCCACATCTGTGGAAACTTCTTTCAGCCACTGGAAAAAATAACAGTTTTTTCCATTATAACTTCAAGTTAGCGCTGCCAATCAGGAAGCTCCGTGAAGGAAGTCATTTCCTCGTTACCTGGAAACAGATGACGCAAACACACACACTCTCAAAATCACCTTTGAACCTTGGAGCCCACTGGCTGCTGTCTGACAACAATGAAGCACTGCACACACACACACACACACACACACACACACACACACACACACACACACACACACACACACACACACACACACACACACACAGAGTGTTTCATAGAGATTGTGTGAGCACTCAGTTCTAACAGCTTGTTTACCTTTTAACTGTCACCATGGACACCATGGACACCAGTTTGCAGTACTTTAAATGAGTGTTGTAGTACTCGAGATCGGTCTTGGTCCTGACTCGGTCTTGGACCCTAAAAGTCTTGGTGTTGTCTCGGTCTCGGGTTAGGTGGTCTTGACGACAACACTACTTTAAATATTATCAAAGCAGTTCAATGTTCCCAGTGAGCTCATCACGCTCAGGTTTGACTAACAGACCAGATGCTTCCTGTTCCTGCTCGTATCACTTCTTCCCCTTTATTTGTGTTGAAAAGAAGGTTGTTCTGGCTTTACCCACTCAGCTAAAGAATTTCCACAGTGGAGATAAGATTTTTTTTTAAAGAACAAAAAACAGAGGCAGAGAGGGAGTTTCTTCCTGCTGCTGCAGAAACAGGAAACAAGTTTCCAAATCACAAAAAACAGTCGCCTCAGAGACAAACTGAGGTTAGCATCACTCCACCTCAAATTATCAATTTTTTGGAACATTTCTGCTTGATCGGGTCCAATTTACTGAAAACCTTTAGGGTCCAAAGTTTCAAATCTGAGGCCATGTTTGAACATAAATAACTGAAAACCTATTAAAGATACAAGCATGAAACACTCGTTTCTTACCATAAAAAATGAATCAGGACTAATTTACAAAAAAAAAAACATCTAAAAACATGTCTGATTAGTTCAAACATGAAGAAAAAATTCAGGCTGTTCTGTTATATTTCCTTAAGTAGTGAATGATTTGAGGTGGTGGTACCACAGCAGATAATTTATTTACCAAGTTAGTAACTGTTATAACTGTTTTTGATATGTGTAAAAGGGCAGAACAGGCACAAGGAAAATTAACATCAATTTTCTTACATAAACTGCAAATGGAAAAACTGAAAATATTGGAACAATTAAAAAATACTTAAAAGAAAAACTCAAATAACTAAAATAGAAACTTCATCGAGAAAGCTGCTCTTCACTTGCAGAGATGGATAAAAATCTATCCATGTTATAATAATAGTAAAATATTATAGCAGACTCTAATACCTCAAAGGAAATTATAAGCAAAACACTCAAAGCAGATCTTATTAAATAAAATGACCTAACTGAGGTACAACAGTGGTGGGAACAGCAAAGAACCTAAAATAATGAGCATGAAGTAAAACTGTAATCAGAGCCTCGTTTATGAAACAGGAAATCTGTTTCTCAGAGTTTCCTGTGACTCGAGCGGGAACAAGAACCAGCTGAGGATCCAAGGACCTCACATCAGTCTGTGACGAGTTCAGGTTACACTTCAGTACAGGAAAAAAAAGTTCATGATGCTTCTGTTTAACGTCGCTGTAGGTGAATAATTGTGATGATACCGTCATCACTGATGGAAACACACCTTTATTCTGCTGTTCCTTCACCTTCAGTGTTTTCATTTTGTTTTCATTCATCATCATCTACTAGCAAACAGTTACAGTGTGAATGGGCCCAGATCTGACACTTTTAATGACATCATACACACAGGATACAGTAATACTTCTTTTTCTTCTACCCAGAAACATGACAGAGTAAACGCTTCATTCACTCTCCAACCAGGTACAGAAGAGAGTTTGTTTTAAAAAGGAATTTTTTTTTATGATCTGTTTTTTGTCCTGCTGTCCTTTAATCAGTTTACTTTGAATCTGTTTTACTCTATTTTTCACAGAACTCTTGTAATGTAATCCCAGTCCAAATTCACACACTATGAAAAACCTATTTCACATATAGATTTTCATTTTCTAACACTCTTAAGGATCATTAATTCAATTCAATTCAATTCAATTTTATTTATATAGCGCCAAATCACAACAAACTGTCGCCTCAAGGCGCTTTGTATTGTAGGTAAAGACCCTACAATAATACAGAGAAAACCCAACAGTCAAAACGACCCCCTATGATCAGCACTTGGTGACAGTGGAAAGGAAAAACTCCCTTTAACAGGAAGAAACCTCCATCAGAACCAGGCTCAGGGAGGGGCAGTCATCTGCCGCGACCGGTTGGGCTGAGGGGAGAGAAAGACATGCTGTGGAAGAGAGCCAGAGATTAATATCAATTAATGATTAAATGCAGAGTGGAGTATAAACAAAGTAAATAAGGTGAATGAGAAACAGTGCATTATGTGAACCCCCCAGCAGACTAGGCCTATAGCAGCATAACGAAGGGATGGTTCAGGGTCACCTGATCCAGCCCTATAAGCTTTATCATAAAGGAAAGTTTTAAGCCTAATCTTAAAAACAGAGAGGGTGTCTGTCTCCCGAATCCAAGCTGGAAGCTGGTTCCACAGAAGAGGGGCCTGAAAACTGAAGGCTCTGCCTCCCATTCTACTCTTAAGTATCCTAGGAACCACAAGTAAGCCAGCAGTCTGAGAGCGAAGTGCTCTGTTGGGGTGATATGGGACTATGAGGTCTTTGAGATAAGATGGTGCCTGATTATTCAAGACCTTGTATGTGAGGAGAAGGATTTTAAATTCTATTCTAGATTTAACAGGGAGCCAATGAAGAGAAGCCAATATGGGAGAAATCTGCTCTCTCTTTCTAGTCCCTGTCAGTACTCTAGCTGCAGCATTTTGGATCAGCTGAAGGCTTTTCAGGGAGCTTTTAGGACAGCCTGATAATAATGAATTACAATAGTCCAGCCTAGAAGTAATAAATGCATGAATGAGCTTTTCAGCATCACTCTGAGAAAGGATGTTTCTAATTTTAGAAATATTGCGCAAATGCAAAATAGCGGTCCTACATATTTGTTTAATATGTGCATTGAAGGACATATCCTGGTCAAAAATGATTTCAAGATTTCTCACAGTGTTACTGGAGGCCAAAGTAATGCCATCCAGAGTAAGTATCTGGTTAGACACCATGTTTCTAAGATTTGTGGGGCAGAGAACAAGAATTTCAGTTTTATCTGAATTTAGAAGCAGGAAATTAGAGGTCATCCAGGCCTTTATGTCTTTAAGACATTCCTGCAGTTTAACTAATTGATGTGTGTCATCTGGCTTCATTGATAGGTAAAGCTGAGTATCATCTGCATAACAATGAAAATTGATGCAGTGCTTTCTAATAATACTGCCTAAGGGAAGCATGTATAATGTAAATAAAATTGGTCCTAGCACAGAACCCTGTGGAACTCCATAATTAACCTTAGTGTGTAAAGAAGACTCCCCATTTACATGAACAAATTGGAATCTATGAGATAAATATGATTCAAACCACTGCAGTGCAGTACCTTTAATACCTATAGCAAGCTCTAATCTCTGTAATAAAATGTTATGGTCAACAGTATCAAAAGCTGCACTGAGGTCCAACAGGACAAGAACAGAGATGAGTCCACTGTCAGAGGCTCTAAGAAGATCATTTGTAACCTTCACTAATGCTGTTTCTGTACTGTGATGAATTCTGAAACCTGACTGAAACTCTTCAAATAAACCGTTCCTCTGCAGATGATCAGTTAGCTGTTTTACAACTACTCTTTCAAGAATCTTTGAGAGAAAAGGAAGGTTGGAGATTGGCCTATAATTAGCTAAGGCAGCTGGGTCAGTGATGGCTTTTTAAGTAGAGGTTTAATTACAGCCACCTTGAAGGTCTGTGGTACATAGCCAACTAATAAAGACTGATTGATCATTTTTAAGATTGAAGCATCAATAATTGGAAAGACGTCTTTGAACAGTCTAGTAGGAATGGGATCTAATAAACATGTTGCTGGTTTGGAGGAAGTAACTATTGAAGTTAACTCTGAAAGATCAACTGGAGCAAAAGAGTCTAAACAAATACCAGCAGTGCTGAAAGCAGCCGAACATGAAGAATAATCTTTGAGATGGTTATGAATAATTTTTTCTCTAATGTCTAAAATTTTATTTGTAAAGAAATCCATGAAGTCACTACTAGTTAACGTGAAAGGAATACTCGGCTCTACAGAGCTCTGACTCTTTGTCAGCCTGGCTACAGTGCTGAAAAGAAACCTGGGGTTGTTCTTATTTTCTTCAATTAATGATGAATAGTAAGATGTCCTAGCTTTACGGAGGGCTTTTTTATAGAGCAACAAACTCTTTTTCCAGGCTAAATGAGCATCTTCTAATTTAGTGAGATGCCATTCCCTCTCCAGCTTTCGGGTTATCTGCTTTAAGCTGTGCGTTTGTGAATTATACCACGGAGTCAGGCACTTCTGATTTGAAGCTTTCCTTTTCAGAGGAGCCACAGTATCCAAAGTTATACGCAGTGAGGATGTAAAACTATTGACGAGATAATCGACCTCACTGGGAGCAGAGTTTAGGTAGCTGCTCTGCACTGTGTTGGCACATGGCACTGAAGAGCATAACAATGAAGGAATTAGATCCTTAAACTTAGTTACAGCACTTTCAGAAAGACTTCTACTGTAATAAAACTTATTCCCCACTGCTGTGTAATCCATTAAAGTAAATGTAAATGTTACTAAGAAATGATCAGACAGGAGGGGGCTTTCAGGGAATACTGTTAAGTCTTCAGTTTCTATGCCATATGTTAGGACAAGATCCAGAGTATGATTAAAGTGGTGGGTGGGCTCCTTTACATTTTGAGAGAAGCCAATTGAATCTAACAATAGATTAAATGCAGTGTTGAGGCTGTCATTCTCAGCATCTACATGGATGTTAAAATCACCCACTATAATTATTTTATCTGAACTGAGCACTAAATCAGATAAAAAGTCTGAGAAATCAGACAGAAACTCTGAGTAAGGACCAGGTGGACGATAGATGATAACAAATAAAACAGGTTTTTGATTTTCCCAATTAGGATGGACAAGACTAAGAGTCAGGCTTTCAAAAGAATGAAAACTTTGTCTGGGTCTTTGATTAATTAATAAGCTGGAATTGAAGATTGCAGCTAATCCTCCTCCTCGACCTGTGCTTCGAGCATTCTGACAGTTACTGTGACTCGGGGGTGTTGATTCATTTAAACTAACATATTCATCCTGCTGTAACCAGGTTTCTATAAGGCAGAATAAATCAATACGTTGATCAACTATTAAATCATTTACTAATAGGGACTTGGAAGAGAGAGACCTAATGTTTAATAATCCACATTTAATTGTTTTATTTTTTGGTGCAGTTGATGAAGCTGTATTATTTATTGTTTTTGAATTTTTATGCTTAAATAGCTTTTTGCTGATTTTAGCTTTGGTTTTTGGTGGTCTGGGAGCAGGCACCGACTCTATGGGGATGGGGTTTTGGGGGGATGGCAGGAGGAGAGAAGCTGCAGAGAGGCGTGTAAGACTGCAACTCTGCTTCCTGGTCTCAACCCTGGGTAGTCAGTTTTTAGGAGGGTTAATAAATTTGGCCAGATTTCTAGAAATGAGAGCTGCTCCATCCAAAGTGGGATGGATGCCGTCTCTCCTAACTCTCTTAACCCAGCATATGTTCAGATACACAGGCTGAGCTGAACAGCACAGACTCAGATAATGTCTATAAGAAAGAAAAACTCACCATGGATACATTTTTCCAACCTTTATGTCGTCGTCTGTTTTTACATGTTTGCAGGTTAAGTGTGATTGAATATATCATTACAGAAAACAAAGCAGTCAAATAACACGGACAATACCCAAAGTTGACCCAAAGCTGACAATCGCAAATAGCCTTCATAATGTGATGCAACAAAATGCCACATGATTAAATCCAGATTCTCTTTTTGCCAGCTTCCTGTGGTGCCTACTCCTCCAGCACCACTGCAACCCTCCTCTTACACCCCCACTGACTCAGATCCACACCCCAAAGACAACAGATTAGACAACTCACATTTTAATATGTCCCCAGAAGATCACGTCTTCAGAGGCCTCCATTTGTATTTGTCTGTTGTGTGGCGTCAGGCTCAGTGTGTTTTGCATCTGAAAGATTTCTGAATGTGTGAATGACCATCAACGGTGTTTGAATTGTAATGGGTGTTTACTGATTTCAGAAATGCTGGATTAAAGGAACAAAGGCAGCTCAGCTACTGTTCGGTCAGTGAAACGAGAAGCTGGAGACACCAGCAAGCCAGAGCAGGGGACATAGACAGAAATCTGAAATTACAGTTTAAGGGTAAAAATTGATTTGGCATGTTTGGAGTTCACGTCGACAGTGACATCACGTTACTCCAATCACTCAAGATCACTAAAAGTAAAAACGAATCAGTGTATAAATCAGCCAAATCAGTGTCTGAATATCATTGTATTTATAGACTAAAACCAAGAGAGTGTGGTTCACACTGGGGTCAGGCTTACAGATTTCCAGTGGTATATGGTCTGCTAGTTGTGTGCTCATAGAATATATTTAGGAGGTATTCTGTTTAACAAAGCAGAAACGTGTTCAAGCCTTTACAGTGAGTCAGTGTAAATACATAAATACAGGCTTAATCCTACCCTGTGGCCAAAGCACTGATCATGGGTAGGGAACCAAAGTATCACTGATTGGTGGCACAGTAATTGTACAGACCTACATTTGACAGTACTGGACCAATGGAAATATTCTAAATGTTAATATAAACATATTTATGGTTCCCAGTTCCCAGAAGACTTAACAGCTGAATTTCTCATAGTTGCAGCGGCATAGAAAGCTGTATACTCTTATGTGATTTTGCCAATACTTAATGCTAATAAAATATCATTATATTGTAATCAAGATAACAAATAAAGCGTAAAGGTAAAATATAATGTGGGAATGGCAGCAGTATATGAGGGAAGGTGTGTGTGAAAATACCAAATAAGGCAGTGTTATGGTGTGGGTCAGTCTGGGAGTGAAAGGTCCCATCAATGTAAAAGTCTCACATAGAATTTCCACGCCCACAGGGAGAGAGAGAGGTTACTAAAAAAGTTGTTTTGGAGAGATTCAACATTTTTCTCCAGCTCTCCGGGGATAAAAAGGCAGATTGTTCCAAACAGAATCTCCTATTGTTTTTGTATCCAAAGTGTGGGTCGCTGCCCCCTGATGGGCCGCAAAGGTACCGCAGGAGAAATTACTCATGTATGCATAGTAGCATATTTATTAGTGGTGGGACTCGATTAAAAAAATTAATCTAATTAATTAGGAGCTTTGTAATTAATTAATCGAAATGAATCACATTTTAATTGCATTTAAATATTTAACATGATAAATAATAATTTAAGTTTGGTTGATGAATGAATCAATATAAATAAGTTTAAACTTCAAAATTTTTTTTATTTTCCCACCAGTCTACTACACAGACCAACGAAGGGTGGAAGTGCTCCTGTGATAAGCAAACTCCTGACATTAAAGTTAAGCATCATAACTGGATAGTTTTATTCAACATTAAAGTCTCACTTAATATAGTTGGAAATTAATCTTTCGCTCAGCTGTATTCCTTGATGCTGAAATGTGTCAAACTTATTTTAACAGCTTGTTTTGAATTAAAGATTTAAAATTAAACCACAAAAAGGAGAAAAAGTTCGTTCTCCGTTTAACAGCTGCTTTTACACAGCTGTGCTTCACACTCGCGGTTGCTAGGCGACATGAGCTACGCAGAGGTGAGGGCAGGTGATGCTGATATGAAGGTTAGACCGTCCACTTTCACAGCCGCTCACTCAGTATGCAGTCAAGTTCTCCAGAGTCCTGCTAATGACTTCTATATTTGACTCAGGTGTGTTGAAGCAGAGACACAAAGTTGCAGGACACCGGCCCTCGAGGCCTGGATTTGCAGACCCATGGTCTGGAGTCAAACAGAGAGAAAGGACAAAGCACACAAACAGATCTGGAGACTATTCCACAGGAGCCATTGTTCTGTTGTACCAGATGTCTCCACAAGGCCAAACAACAAGCACACAAACACACACAAAGGCATGCACAGATTAAAATACATGCTATGTGGAAATGATCGCTATATTTGGTCTCCACAGTCCCTCTCCGTTGGTAGTGAACACACATAAACACACTAATGCCACCCACTCGCATAAACTCACGTGAACACATCCCAACTGACTCAGACGTGCCCTTGGCATGTGTGAGAACCTATAATTCTGCACTGTTTACAGGTTCAACAGGGCCCTGAAGACAGAGAGGAAAGACTGTATCTCTGTACAAACACACCCATCCTGTCTGCCAGGGAAAATGACCCCCACACCCCCCTGGGGGTCCACAGTGTTATGTGTGAATACATCCAGCCTGACCTGACTTCTGTAGCAAGCTGCTAAAAGACAATATGGTGAACGACAGTGTTTCAAATTCAGAAGAAACAGAGAGACTCTGACCTCCCCCAGACTTTCAATTACAGTATGCAGTCCTCTTTGGGAGCTGCTAACTCAACTAGCCTGTCTCAATTCAGTTAGTAGACTGTATCTTTGTGTCGAATAATTGTCATGTAGTGCTGTGGACCCCAATGCAGGACTCACAAGATGAGGAGCTTAACTTAAAATTTAAGCTTTAATAGCAAAACTTGGTGTGACTAAACATAACATGAACTTAAGACGTAACCTTGAAGCATAAATGATGAACCAGCGATGACACAACAAGGAACAAGGGGAAATGCAGCCGCCTTGCACCAGGCTGTCCTGTACATGGACAATTACAAAACAACTTTACAGTGAACAAAAATCTTACTTTACTTGAAATTGAACCATTCAAATATTTCTCAATCTCTCTCCTGTTTTCTCACAGTTTAGCATTTCTGTGTGATCTCCCTTATTTCTCTTTTCCTGTCTCTTTATCATATTTAGCTCACTGTTTAGCATCACGCTCTCTTTTTTCTCTCATCTGTTAACCAACATCTACAGACATGTTTAATCCACAGAAGCTTAGTCAACCACATGCCTTCTCTTACAGGGTTCTAGTCAGCGCTTGATTGCCCGGCACTGTGCCATGCTGAGGTGCTGTTGCTAACTGTAATTTAATGGCACATTATAGACAACACGTTCTTTCTTGTTGTTGTGGAGCTTTCACTTGTAACAGTTAAGGCCTCATAGGCAGCTGTGAAAGTTGCCATATCTTCTCCCAGAAATGATATGTAATACTTGGTTCTGAAAATGGTCAAAATGTGGGTTCATTGTTAAAAGGTACCAATCAAAACTAGGTCAGCACTGGTGCTGAAACAAGGTATACAATTCAAAGTCAAGAATTAACTCTGAATATCTGTGAAGAGACCTGAAAAATTTAGATGCTTTGTATCTGATCTTGAGAAAGTCTGAATAAATTAAGTGATGGCATGTTTCTGTTTCCTTTTCAGCCCCGCCCTTCTCCATCTGTCTAGTGTTATCACCCCTGGTTCCAGTAACCTGACACAATGAAGGAAATGAAGGGAAACTTGTTGCATCATTCCCAAGAAGACTCATGGCTGTACGAGCTCAAAAGCTTCTACTCAACACTGAGCAAAGGGTCTGAACACTTATGACCATGTGATATTTCAGTTTTTCTTTTTTAATAAATTTGCAAAAATTTCTACATTTCTGTCTTTTTCTGTCAAGATGGGGTGCTGAGTGTACATTACTGAGAAATAAAATGAACTTTTTTGATTTTTGCAAATGGCTGCAATGAAACAAAGAGTGAAAAATATAAAGGGGTCTGAATACTTTTTGTACCCACTGTATGTTTCATCTTGTTCTCACAGCTCCAGTGTCTTGAGTCTCAGCTTCACCATTTCACACATACACACACACAGCTCACCTGTCATGTCCTGCTCCTCATCTTCGCCACAGCAGCAACCACTGCCAACTAGTTCACCATCACCACAGCTGCAGGAATTACCTCTGTGCTGCAGCCGGACTTCCTCATCAGCGGCTTCTACTCTGCCTAAGCTTCCATAATTGAGGGTGGAGAGGTTCTGCCTGTTATCAGCTGCTCACTCTCTGGCCTCGCCACTTGCTGGCTCCTCTCTGGTGCTGCCACCTACGTCCCACGCTAGCAAGAGGGGCTCTTGATGGCAGAGGAATGACTGTGAATCCGAGACCTGCAGCATCTCAGCTGAGATTTCCCTTGCCAGGTACCTGGGGATACTAGACTTGAAAAATAAAAATCAACTCATTTTGATCAGCCCTCCCACCATGAGGACCCCCAGAGATTCTGCTTCGGCGACACTGACTGGCTTGTCTGAGGTTCTGCGTCTGGGCCTGTCAGGGGCATTCACTGCCCTTGCTCCTCAAGCCCCCTCTTTGCAGTCACACCTCGACGCTATTGGAAACAGCTTCCTGTCTCCAGAGAGAATAAAGTTTTGAGTCGGCTGATTTGAAAATTGTGAGTTCTGTTTCTGAGTGAGCCTGTATACTAAAGGACACTGCTAATACTGTTACTTGGTCAGAGATGTAACTTGTGTTTTTAAGCGAGCTCAAGTCTATGTTTGGCTTCCAGGGTCGACTAAATATTGTGTTTGCCAGCCTGCAGAGTCAGAGACTCTATATTGTGCATGCCTGCAGGCCCCTCTAGTTTGAGCATCACTGTCTACCTCTCCTGAGACTGTTCCTCCTCTCTGGGCCTCCCCAGAGACTAAGCACCCTGCACTTGTTACTGTTCCCAGGGTGAGGATGGCCAGGCCCCAGCCTTAGCTTCAGCCTTCAGAGATGGCTCATGTCCTGTGTACGCTGCACAACCCCAGCACACAACCTGTGCTACTTGAACCTGCTGGTGCAGTCCCAGTCGTCAGAGCAACCTGTGTATCTTGAGCATTTTATTCATTTTGTGAAACTCAAGCATCCTGTCCCTCAGCTTTCTAAGCCTGTCACCTGAGCATCCTGAGCTGCCAGAGCCTGCCGAATAGCTCCATCACCTCAGCATCTCGTGTGTCCAGTGGCAGTTGAGCTGGCTGTGAGCACTGTGTATATTAAGTATCCTGTGCAACATGTGCAGCCTCTGCAACTTGAATATCATGAACAACCTGAGCTGGTGCTGCTACACCCCCATTGTCGGATAGGACTGTGCGCTCTGCACAGCTCTGCACAGCCTCAGCCAGAGAATTCGGAGGGTCCTGTGGATCTCATCACCACAAACTTCAAAGGGTCCTGCTGAGCAGCCTCCGTGTAAGCCAGAGAGTGTGGAGCCAGTGGGTCCTGCTCTGCCTGAGCCTGGAACCAAGGGTACTAAGCTGCCTGAAGGTCCCCATCTTCACAAGTCGCTTTCAAGAGTCTCCACCTTCACTTTTGGCCTCCAGCCAAGCAAACATGATAAAACATCTTTGGGTGAATTAGAGCGGAGACTGTGAGCCAGGCCTTCTCTCCAACATCAATGTTTGGCCTCACAAATGTGTTTCTGGAAGAATGGTCAAAAATTCCCATAAACACGCCTAAACCTGTGGAAAGCCTTCTGAGAAGAGCTGAAGCTGTTATAGCTGCAAAGGGTGGGCCCACATCATATTAAACCCTCTGGATTAAGAATGGATGTTACTCAGGTTCATGTGTGTGAAGTATATGTTCAGCATAGTAATGAGGGCACAACCTACAGAGAGAAGTCAGGCACCTATAGAAGCAACTGTGCTTCTATACAAATTATATTTTAAATCAAGATTCAAACAAGCCAGTGTGGCTACAACAAACTTCATATAGAGTCACCTCTGCAGCTAACACAATCAGTGTAGTCATCATCTGCATGGAGTTTACCTGCAGTAACTCCTGGAGGACTCTGTGGCTCGTGGTACGGATCGTTAGTCTTTACTGCCAAAACAAGCTTCACCACATTCCATCCATCCAAATTTTATCCATTAACAATTTGTATAATAACTATTAGCTAAGTTAGTTAGAGTTAGTAAGCTAACTTTAACAAGCATTAATTAATATCAGCTGCACTAAGAAACTAATTTAGACACATATTACAAGTTTGATAACTTACCTAATTTTTCTTCCAAAGAGAAAATGAGCCCCCCCCCAAAAAATGCCCAAAATACAAACAATCAAATAGTCATTATTTTATATGCTACACAGACTGCCGCCAATCTTTAGCCTGAGACAGTGTTGCCAACTCCTCAGTAAAGACAGTAGCCATTTAGTGTCCTAAAAGTTGCTAGATGTCACTACATGGTAATCACCTCATTTGCATAATTAGGTGGAGAGAGGAATAAAATTCTTGGAAAGATGAAAACTGAGATTAAAAAAACACCCTAAATGAACAGCAGCTCTACATTCAACCCTCCTCCTTTTTCTTGGCTTGGGACCAGCAAAGTGACCCTAAGAGAGAAACTCTGGCTAACTGGGTGGGTTCAGTGGTGGGTTCATACACACGTGATTCATTTGCAGTGTATATGCGTAATAGTGTGTGTGGCTCTCCTCTGTGGGGATTGCTGT
The DNA here is from genome assembly GCF_007364275.1 of Archocentrus centrarchus. NCBI lineage: Eukaryota > Metazoa > Chordata > Actinopteri > Cichliformes > Cichlidae > Archocentrus > Archocentrus centrarchus. Next base: position 3,624,305 of record NC_044352.1, on the reverse strand, counting down.
GCGACGCTACTGTGACCACCTTTCAGCGCGTTGGGACTTGGAAGGGCTCACGGCAGCACCAGCTGCTCAACCGCGGTGAAGTTAGTTTCAAGTTGGATATTGGATATTCAAGCTCCGTGGAGTTAGCGGCATCTAGCTCACAGTTGATCCGATTCAGGGACTCAGATTTCGGCCAGCCGCTCTCTCCCGCTCCCTCCTCTCACCCGCGGAGGTTCACTTAGGGACCATCAATAAATTTCCGATCCAAACACTCTTGAGAAACAAAAATAAATAAATTCCTTATCTTGTGACCCACTGACTCAAAATCTGTGTGAAATTGTTCTATTACACTAGACAGATGAGGCACACTCATTTTCTTTCCATTTTAAGCCTTTTTATATTTTTTAGCAATTTTTTATGTGAAAAATTGAGATTTTTCTTCAATAGCTTCCAGGTCATGTGACCTACTGACTCAAAATCTGTGTGAAATTGTTCTCCTACACTAGACAGATGAGGCACACTCATTTTCTTTTCATTTTAAGCATTTTTATATTTTTTAGCAATTTTTTATGTGAAAAATTGAGATTTTTCTTCAATAGCTTCCAGGTCATGTGACCCACTGACTCAAAATCTGTGTGAAATTGTTCTCCTACATTAGACAGATGAGGCACACTCATTTTCTTTCCATTTTAAGCCTTTTTATATTTTTTAGCAATTTTTTATGTGAAAAATTGAGATTTTTCTTCAATAGCTTCCAGGTCATGTGACCCACTGACTCGAAATCTGTGTGAAATTGTTCTCCTACATTAGACAGATGAGGCACACTCATTTTCTTTCCATTTTAAGCCTTTTTATATTTTTTAGCAATTTTTTATGTGAAAAATTGAGATTTTTCTTCAATAGCTTCCAGGTCATGTGACCCACTGACTCGAAATCTGTGTGAAATTGTTCTGCTACACCAGACAGATGAGGCACACTCATTTTCTTTCCATTTTAAGCCTTTTTATTTTTTTTAGGATTTTTTATAGCCAAAAATTGAGATTTTTCTTCAATAGCTTCCAGGTCATGTGACCCACTGACTCAAAATCTGTGTGAAATTGTTCTCCTACACTAGACAGATGAGGCACACTCATTTTCTTTCTATTTTAAGCCTTTTTATTTTTTTTAGGATTTTTCTATGTGAAAAATTGAGATTTTTCTTCAATAGCTTCCAGGTCATGTGACCCACTGACTCAAAATCTGTGTGAAATTGTTCTCCTACACTAGACAGATAAGGCACACTCATTTTCTTTCCATTTTAAGCCTTTTTATATTTTTTAGCAATTTTTTATGTGAAAAATTGAGATTTTTCTTCAATAGCTTCCAGGTCATGTGACCCACTGACTCAAAATCTGTGTGAAATTGTTCTCCTACATTAGACAGATGAGGCACACTCATTTTCTTTCCATTTTAAGCCTTTTTATATTTTTTAGCAATTTTTTATATGAAAAATTGAGATTTTTCTTCAATAGCTTCCAGGTCATGTGACCCACTGACTCTAAATCTGTGTGAAATTGTTCTGCTACATTAGACAGATGAGGCACACTCATTTTCTTTCCATTTTAAGCCTTTTTATATTTTTTAGCAATTTTTTATGTGAAAAATTGAGATTTTTCTTCAATAGCTTCCAGGTCATGTGACCCACTGACTCGAAATCTGTGTGAAATTGTTCTGCTATACCAGACAGATGAGGCACACTCATTTTCTTTCCATTTTAAGCCTTTTTATTTTTTTTAGGATTTTTTATAGCCAAAAATTGAGATTTTTCTTCAATAGCTTCCAGGTCATGTGACCCACTGACTCAAAATCTGTGTGAAATTGTTCTACTACACTAGACAGATGAGGCACACTCATTTTCTTTCCATTTTAAGCCTTTTTATTTTTTTTAGGATTTTTCTATGTGAAAAATTGAGATTTTTCTTCAATAGCTTCCAGGTCATGTGACCCACTGACTCAAAATCTGTGTGAAATTGTTCTCCTACACTAGACAGATGAGGCACACTCATTTTCTTTTCATTTTAAGCCTTTTTACATTTTTTAGGATTTTTTATAGCCAAAAATTGAGATTTTTCTTCAATAGCTTCCAGGTCATGTGACCCACTGACTCAAAATCTGTGTGTAATTATTCTGCTACATTAGACAAATGAGGCACACTCATTTTCTTTCCATTTTAAGCCTTTTTATATTTTTTAGCAATTTTTTTATGTGAAAAATTGAGATTTTTCTTCAATAGCTTCCAGGTCATGTGACCCACTGACTCGAAATCTGTGTGAAATTGTTCTGCTACACCAGACAGATGAGGCACACTCATTTTCTTTCCATTTTAAGCCTTTTTATTTTTTTTAGGATTTTTTATAGCCAAAAATTGAGATTTTTCTTCAATAGCTTCCAGGTCATGTGACCCACTGACTCAAAATCTGTGTGAAATTGTTCTACTACACTAGACAGATGAGGCACACTCATTTTCTTTCCATTTTAAGCCTTTTTATTTTTTTTAGGATTTTTCTATGTGAAAAATTGAGATTTTTCTTCAATAGCTTCCAGGTCATGTGACCCACTGACTCAAAATCTGTGTGAAATTGTTCTCCTACACTAGACAGATGAGGCACACTCATTTTCTTTTCATTTTAAGCCTTTTTACATTTTTTAGGATTTTTTATAGCCAAAAATTGAGATTTTTCTTCAATAGCTTCCAGGTCATGTGACCCACTGACTCAAAATCTGTGTGTAATTATTCTGCTACATTAGACAAATGAGGCACACTCATTTTCTTTCCATTTTAAGCATTTTTATATTTTTTAGGATTTTTTATAGCCAAAAATTGAGATTTTTCTTCAATAGCTTCCAGGTCATGTGACCCACTGACTCAAAATCTGTGTGTAATTATTCTGCTACATTAGACAGATAAGGCACACTCATTTTCTTTCCATTTTAAGCCTTTTTATATTTTTTAGCAATTTTTTATGTGAAAAATTGAGATTTTTCTTCAATAGCTTCCAGGTCATGTGACCCACTGACTCAAAATCTGTGTGAAATTGTTCTCCTACACTAGACAGATGAGGCACACTCATTTTCTTTTCATTTTAAGCCTTTTTACATTTTTTAGGATTTTTTATAGCCAAAAATTGAGATTTTTCTTCAATAGCTTCCAGGTCATGTGACCCACTGACTCAAAATCTGTGTGTGATTATTCTGCTACATTAGACAAATGAGGCACACTCATTTTCTTTCCATTTTAAGCCTTTTTACATTTTTTAGCAATTTTTTATGTGAAAAATTGAGATTTTTCTTCAATAGCTTCCAGGTCATGTGACCCAGTGACATAATACTGTCAAATTATTCTAACACAGTCTCTTAATAAAGTTTTAAAAATTCACATTACTGCCATGATGATAGACAAAAACTACAGTAATTTGAAGTGACATGTAGTACAAATACTTAACACTAGGTGGCTCTAACTCAAACCATCACAACAATGATGATTTATTTCCAAGGACAGAGAAAAGCGTGGAAGTTTGGCAAAGCATTTTTCCACTGTTACTAATAATGAGTCGTTTTAGAAAAGGACAGAGTCTTAAAAACATAAATCTTTGGCAAAAAGCTGGGGGTGTACATGCCATTACTCAGTGTTGTATTTCTTTGGGTTTTAGTGAGGAAGTTGTAACTCATGAACAGTGGTTATCTCTTGTTATTGCTCTGTTTAAAACAAATGAGAAAAGTTATTTAAAGTGGCTGAAGGTCATATGGTCTGCAGATCGACAAGGAATTCGGACAAAGGTGCTTAATGCAGGTAATGTTACATTTTATTAGCTTGTATTTTGATTTTTACTAGCCCCTAAAGGGACACTGAAGAATAAAAATAATAATAATAAAAAAAAAATTTCTCGTGCACACCAGATAGTATCTCATGCGCACGAGATCAGCTAAGTACCAGATAGTATGTGATGTGCACGATAAAATATCTAGTGCGCACGAAAAATGTATTTTAGATGTTATCCTTCAATGTCCCTCTTTTTTCTTCACTGTTCCTTTAGGGGCTCTGTATACTTGTGTTTTACTGTACGTATGTGTGTAAAACAAAAATCTGAACCTAATAACATTTCATTTCGGATATGTTCCTCGGTAGGTAGAGAAATCAGTGACGAGGGCAATGTTAAGGGCTCCATTACAAACAGAGTCAGTGAGAAAAAAAATGAAGTAAAGAGTAGTACAGGACAAGAAGTTTCCTCTGACTATACAGGACAACATACCAGTGAGGACAGGGACCAGTCACAGGGCAAAACAGAAATCCATCAAAACCAGCCACAGTCAGAACAGCAGACAGGAAACGAGGACAGAACAGAGGACACAGATGATGGAAGAGAGAACAGAACAGAGGACATAGATGATGGAACAGAGAACAGAACAGAGGACATAGATGATGGAACAGAGAACAGAACAGAGGACGGAAAAGGCACAAAATCAAAGAGAAAACCAATGAAAACAAGGGACAGAAAAGGACAACTAGATAAAGACAACCAAAGTGACTACAGAGAGTGCAATGCAGGGCCTAAAAAATTCAAAATTATGATAACAAGGAAACAGTGGATGAAAATAAAACCAAAACATGGGGGGAGTCAACTACGTCCCCCTTGGACTGACACACTGTACCATCAGTTCATGGAAAAGAATCCATGCTGTACACTTTCTTTTAAGTACCAGCATGTGAAAATGGACAACAGTCGTAAGAAGAAGTCACCATTTTTTCATGCTGCCGCAAAATGCACTTTTCATGGATGCAATGCAATGTACACTTTTAGAAAGAAAATGATTCCCAAATCAGAAGACAAAAAAATCTGTTTTACAGTGAAACGCTTTGGTGAGGTCACACACCATAAGAAACATAGACGATTCAGGCCAGCTAAATACCTGAGAAGAGGTAAGATTGGCAAAGCTTTGGCAGATGGTGTCAGCCATTACTATTACTCAATGTTGAAGCAAACACCCACTGAACAAATTATGGCCGGGAACATGACAAAAAGCCTAACCAAAGATGTACTGAAAAAAATATTGTCCGAGTTGAATAAGAGTACAAGGCTCCATGATGACATTATGCTTGAACTCATGTTAACTCAAAAATTAATTAAAGAAACAAGTTCTCAAGCATCATCAAAAGGTTACTTTCAGCACCTTCAAAAAGGTCCATTTGCAGTACACCTATACACAGACATTGGATTAAGGATTTTGGCACAACATCTAATGCAGTCATCACATGTTACCCTCCACCTTGATGCAACAGGCAGCGTAGTGCAGAAAATCCCAGACCAAGACAAGCAAGTTTTATATTATGCTTTAGTTTTGCCAGGCATGGGCAAGGATAAACCTCCTTTGCCTGTCACGGAACTGATCACCAACAGCCATAGTATTCCTTCCATTTCTCACTGGCTAATGGAATTCAAAAGGAAACTGTCACACAAAACAAAAATACAAATTTCACAGGTTGAGACAGACTACAGTTGGGCTCTGATTAATAGCGTGCTTATATCTTTCAACAAGGAAGATATTTCTGTGTACCTTGCCAGAGCATTTAACATTGTGCATGGACGCACTACTGGTATGACAAACTTCACTGTGTTGCATCTGTGCTCTGCCCATATAGTTAAGGCTGTGACACAAGCATTTGGCAGAAAAACATCAGACCGAGGCATACAGGAGTATGCAACATTCTGCTTTGCATACCTACTCAACTGCCAAAGTATGCAGCTCGCCATTGAGGTGTTTTATAACATGTGTGTTCTCTTTGATGCAAAAGAATGTACCCATTTGGTAAAAACAAGCCAAACCTACCTCAACAGCTGCATTTCACAAAGCAAGAAAAACAAGGATGGAGAAAGTCAATATGTATCAGAAGCTGAGGAAATGATCACTGATAAAAGTAATAGCATTGTTGGAACATCACCTTTCACACATACTTTTCAAGTGATACGGGACCAAGCAGAGTGTGACTTTCTGTCTGATGATTCAGCCAACATTAAAAACCATTACTTTTGTCCTGGTATAATTGATGTTCTGCTGAAAAACTACATGGGGATCATCCCACTGTGGAGTGGTTTGTTGCTTGGAGATCTGACACGACATGAGACACCAACAACTGGTGAAACAAACAAAACTTGCAAAACCAGAGAAACAAACTGCCATGTGGAGCTATGGTTTGGTTTGGTGAAACGAAACATCCTGGGAAAGAAGAAGTACCTCAGACCAGCAGAGTTCATCTCCAAAATGTTTTCCTCTTTACAAGGACGATATGTAGAGCACATTATGCAGCATGGTCTTCCAATGAAAGTTCTTGACAAAGCCTTCACAGTTTCTAACAAACCTGTAGATGATCATGAAGAGAAATGGAAGAAGAGGGAAAGTTCTGCTGGTCAATCTAAGTCCAAGTCCAAGTACTTCAATCCCCCGAAGAGAATACAAAATCCTAAACCTTCACAACACACTAAAACAAAGATCAAAGGAGCAGATGCCGATCAGCATAATAAAGAATCACAGGTAAATATGGTTTGACCTTTGAGGCACTATTTTTGTTAGACTTAAACAAAAAAAATTTTCCAAAAAATCTCCTACTACACTTATTTAATTTAAGAAAAATTATGTTTGACCTAAATTTTAAATAAGTTGCATAAGATGTGGTTAGCATAAGATGACATTACTATTAACTATTTAGATCTGTACCTATACATGTAAAATTTACATGGCTTATATTTTTTCTGGATGTGCATATTAATGTCAGTTAAACAAGAAAATGCCACAATGCATCTTACAGAACCACATTAACTGATTTTTAAAATATTTTTAGGGTACAGTATTACACATTTGAAATCCTAGGTTTATTTTAATGATTTCATTTCTCTGTTTTGGAAACTTTATGTTTATCCTCAAAGACATGTTCTATCTTTGAAAAACTGTATTAATTATAATCTGAGAAGCAGAAATTGAAAGGTCTTATTTTGTAAAGGCGCATCAAAAAGTAGGTGAATCAGTTGTAGTAGACAATGAGTAGGTTGATGTTAAATGTATAGATAGGATCAGAAATTACTTTATTCATAGCTGTGCAATTTTCATATTAACAAGTGGAACTTGGTCTTTCAAACAAATGACATGCTTTAATTTAATGACAGTGACATGGTTGTTTTGATTTGCATTTACATTGATGTTGCTGTACTACATGATTAAAATAAATATTCATTACAATATGTCAGTTTAAAAATGATCCTAACATGTATTGTGGTCGGCAGAGAATGAATTGAGAAACAATAACTGTGACACTGGCAGAATGGGCATGTTGAGGGAATCATTTGCTGTATGTACAACTACAACTCGCATATGAACAGGGAAAAAAATTCAAATACACACTGTGGCTATTAGTAAATCTATCCTTAAAGACAAAAATTCTAAAACCATATACAAAATATGTATTTCAAAAGATAACTCTTAGTTGTTTTTGGAAAATATCTAGTTTTACTGTATAACTTCTTCTATATGAGCTTATTTGTTCATGTATCTGATTTCCAGTTAACTCAGCTTTGGAAAAAGAGTGATACAGAAGTTGTTGTTGCAGTTGTCCCTTCACAAATTAAGGGTCGGAGCTTTGTCATCCACCATTCAGAGCTGTGCTCTCTTCGTCCACATCAGTGGTTGAATGGGGAGGTATGTGTATGATTGTCTTTTTTCATTTAGTTTCACTAATTTACGCAACACTTTGCATGCAAATCTGAATATTTGCCGATATGAATCTTGAAATGACCAAGACTTTTGTAGACACTTAATGTAGAACTGATGATATTACTTATGCAGATCATTGAAAGCCTGTTTCATGTGGCTGCCCATGCATCGGGAGTGGTGGACACCATTTACATCCTCAGTCACTACACAGCTGGTGTGATTTTGTTTGGGGACAGAACAGAGCTTCCTCGCCAAAGTTTACCTAGGGTAATATATATCTTCGTTTGTTGCTGTATTGTGTCAGTGTAAGATGAATAAATAGAACTTTTATGTTTACACATCAGCTACATCAGCTTCAAACTTCCTTTACAAAACATTACATAATACATCCCATATGTAAACCTTGTTCTCTGCTGGCCACTACATAACATACCTCAGAGTAATGTTGATGTCAGCCACTTAATCAAATTAAGCTCACAATATTGATAAAATTACACCCACATTAATTTAGGTCACAACATGTCACTTCTCTGTTCCTTACTTAATAAAATCAGTATCACTGCAAGTTTAACCCTCCCCCCATCTCTATAGCGGAAAAGGTTATCCACCCTAACAGGTATAAGCCGGTACTCCATTAGTTGAGGTTTTTCATAACACCTTTTTGACAGAAAGTGTACTTGTCACTAAAAGAAATTATTTACATGTGTGTAAAGATTAAAGTTGAGATATGAGCTTAAAATTTGTCTTCAGCATTTGACATGGCTTCTTAAAATATATATCAATGCTATTCCAGGTGAACTTTGACAACTATGAAGCAGTTCTATCTTTTGTGCTGGTGAACAACAACCACTGGAAGTTGCTGGTTTGTGGTTTTTCCTTACATGAAATGAATATATATATTTTTTGGTAGGATTACAGCCAGCCATATTGACATAAGTTTCAACAACATTGTTCCCTGTTATGTTACTTTTCCTTTGTTGGTGTCTTTCAGTACATCAATACAAATGCCAGCACAGTATTCCTAATGGATCCTGCACAACTGTCATCAGAGCTCGAGGACTCCAAAAATGCAGCTAAAAGAATACAGTAATTCAAGCTTTAATACATGTCTAAAGTTATTTTAGAAATAAAAAGATAACTTGCAAAGTAATCACATAGCTTTTATTGAATATCCCTAAAACTAAAGTGGTTGTTATTTTGAGAAGCTGATAGCATAAGAGGGGGGCATCAGTTGTCATGAATGGAATTACAAAATACAATTGCTCTTATACAAATCATTTCATTTGTTATCCAGGGAATACTTCAAGATGAGAAGGACATGCCATGGGAAAACAGATTGGGTTGGGATCCGATGGAAAGGGGGGGCTATGAGACACCCCATTCAACAAGATGGAAGCAGCTGTGGAGTCATTGTAGTGAAAGTACATTGAAGAGTTAATGTTTTGTTTTGTGCAAGTATGGAAGGTGTGAACGTGAAAATAACATCATAGGGAAATGTAAATTACAATCAAATAACAGTTTGTCTGTCTAGACTGCATGTATTTTCTAGATTTTGGTAAGTCTTAAGTCAGTATTGCACAATGGATCCTGTAGGGAAAAAACAGAACAGGGATCAGTGCAACATGCCACACAGTCTTTGCAGTGACAGTTCTTTTTGCATCTTCTAAATGTATTTATACATTTGAGTATTTGTGGATGCCTTATATAATGTGTGTCCAGATGTAACTGTTAGGGTCTGTTGCATTATTATGCCATGAAAAACAATGTCTTTCAAAGCAGTGTTGTTTCTTTAGATGGCGAAAGCACTGATGGAGGCCTTTCCTCTTATGCCAGATGTGGAATTTGACACCACCAAAAAGGCAATGAAAGATGAAAGAAAAGCTCTGGGTCTTCATATCCTTGAAGCATCAGGTTAATAATATGTACCCTATGATTATTTATACATACACATACATATACATACATACACATACATACACATACATACACATACATACACATACATACACATACATACACATACATACACATACATACACATACATACACATACATACACATACATACACATACATACACATACATACACATACATACACATACATACACATACATACACATACATACACATACATACACATACACACATATACACACATATACATACACACACATATATATATATATATACACACACACATAGCTCAAAAAAATAAAGGGAAACATCCTAGATCTGAATGAGTGAAATATTCTCATTGAATACTTTGTTCTGTACAGAGTTGAATGTGCTGACAACAAAAATCATCAATGGAAATCAAATTTATTAACCAATGGAGGCCTGGATTTGGAGTCACACACAAAATTAAAGTGAAAAAACACACTACAGGCTGATCCAACTGATTTAATTACCTTAACACAAGTCAAAATGAGGCTCAGTATTGTGTGTGGCCTCCACGTGCCTGTATGACCTCCCTACAACACCTGGGCATGCTCCTGATGAGGTGGCGGATGGTGTCCTGAGGGATCTCCTCCCAGACCTGGACTAAAGCATCTGCCAACTCTTGGATAGTCTGTGGTGCAACGTGACGTTGGTGGATGGAGCGAGACATGATGTCCCAGATGTGCTCAATTGGATTCAGGTCTGGGGAACGGGCGGGCCAGTCCATAGCTTCAATGCCTTCATCTTGCAGGAACTGCTGACACACTCCAGCCACATGAGGTCTAGCATTGTCCTGCATTAGGAGGAACCCAGGGCCAACCGCACCAGCATCTCACAAGGGGTCTGAGGATCTCATCTCGGTACCTGATGGCAGTCATGCTACCTCTGGCGAGCACATGGAGGGCTGTGCGGCCCTCCAAAGAAATGCCACCCCACACCATTACTGACCCACTGCCAGACCGGTCATGCTGAAGGATGTTGCAGGCAGCAGATCGGGCTCCACGGCGTCTCCAGACTCTGTCACGTCTGTCACATGTGCTCAGTGTGAACCTGCTTTCATCTGTGAAGAGCACAGGGCGCCAGTGGCGAATTTGCCAATCCCGGTGTTCTCTGGCAAATAACAAGCGTCTTGCACGTTGTTGGGCTGTGAGCACAACCCCCATCTGTGGATGTCGGGCCCTCTTACCATCCTCATGGAGTCGGTTTCTAACCGTTTGTGCAAACACATGCACATTTGTGGCCTGTTGGAGGTCATTTTGCAGGGCTCTGGCAGTGCTCCTCCTGTTCCTCCTTGCACAAAGGCAGAGGTAGCGGTCCTGCTGCTGGGTTGTTGCCCTCCTACGGCCTCCTCCACGTCTCCTGGTGTACTGGCCTGTCTCCTGGTAGCGCCTCCAGCCTCTGGACACTACGCTGACAGACACAGCAAACCTTCTTGCCACAGCTCGCATTGGATGAGCTGCACTACCTGAGACACTTGTGTGGGTTGTAGAGTCCGTCTCATGCTACCACGAGTGTGAAAGCACCACCAACATTCAAAAGTGACCAAAACATCAGCCAGAAAGCATAGGTACTGAGAAGTGGTCTGTGGTCCCCACCTGCAGAACCACTCCTTTATTGAGTGTGTCTTGCTAATTGCCAATAATTTCCACCTGTTGTCTATTCCATTTGCACAACAGCATGTGAAACTGATTGTCAATCAGTGTTGCTTCCTAAGTGGACAGTTTGATTTCACAGAAGGTTGATTTACTTGGAGTTATATTGTGTTGTTTAAGTGTTCCCTTTATTTTTTGGAGCAGTGTGTGTGTGTGTATATACATACATAAACTTCATAATACAATTCATCATAATATTTGGTTTATTTCCTAATTTGATTACAGTGTTCGATGACCAGACTTGCTGTGCAATGTGTGCTGCCTACAAGCCCCCAGTTTCGGGACCTCAAATGACAGACTGGGTGAGAGTATGAGTTGTCAATGTGAAAATCTGAAGCATAAATAAAGAGTAACTCTAGGTACTGATAAAGTCGTAAATAACATATGCCAAGCAAGTACACACCCTACTGTGTGACTGGAGAGGAGTATTTACTGTATTACTATACCGCTAAACATATACGTTTTCTGTTATATTTTAACAGATCCAGTGCGACAGGTGTGACAAATGGTTTCATGCCCTGTGCCTAGACATCAAAAGCAACCAATATGAAAAGGCAAAGAGAGGCAGCTGGAAATGTCTGTTGTGCACGTAATAAAAAAATCTTTCTACCCTGTTGAATGTAGTTCAAAAGAAATAATTTGAAATTATATGTAGAAAATAAAACTGTACTTCGTTTCAATAGCATTAAGGCTGTGCCTCATCTGTCTAGTGTAGCAGAATAATTACACACAGATTTCGAGTCAGTGGGTCACATGACCTGGAAGCTATTGAAGAAAAATCTTAATTTTTGGCTATAAAAAAATCCTAAAAAATGTAAAAAGGCTTAAAATGGAAAGAAAATGAGTGTGCCTTATCTGTCTAGTGTAGCAGAACAATTTCACACAGATTTTGAGTCAGTGGGCCACATGACCTGGAAGCTATTGAAGAAAAATCTCAATTTTTCACATAAGAAATTGCTAAAAAATATAAAAAGGCTTAAAATGAAAAGAAAATGAGTGTGCCTCATCTGTCTAGTGTAGGAGAACAATTTCACACAGATTTTGAGTCAGTGGGTCACATGACCTGGAAGCTATTGAAGAAAAATCTCAATTTTTGGCTATAAAAAATCCTAAAAAATATAAAAATGCTTAAAATGGAAAGAAAATGAGTGTGCCTCATCTGTCTAATGTAGCAGAATAATTACACACAGACTTTGAGTCAGTGGGTCACATGACCTGGAAGCTATTGAAGAAAAATCTCAATTTTTCACATAGAAAAATTGCTAAAAAATATAAAAAGGCTTAAAATGGAAAGAAAATGAGTGTGCCTTATCTGTCTAGTGTAGGAGAACAATTTCACACAGATTTTGAGTCAGTGGGCCACATGACCTGGAAGCTATTGAAGAAAAATCTCAATTTTTCACATAAAAAATCCTAAAAAATATAAAAATGCTTAAAATGGAAAGAAAATGAGTGTGCCTCATTTGTCTAATGTAGCAGAATAATTACACACATATTTTGAGTCAGTGGGTCACATGACCTGGAAGCTATTGAAGAAAAATCTCAATTTTTGGCTATAAAAAATCCTAAAAAATATAAAAATGCTTAAAATGGAAAGAAAATGAGTGTGCCTCATTTGTCTAATGTAGCAGAATAATTTCACACAGATTTTGAGTCAGTGGGTCACATGACCTGGAAGCTATTGAAGAAAAATCTCAATTTTTGGCTATAAAAAATCCTAAAAAATATAAAAAGGCTTAAAATGGAAAGAAAATGAGTGTGCCTCATTTGTCTAATGTAGCAGAATAATTACACACAGACTTTGAGTCAGTGGGTCACATGACCTGGAAGCTATTGAAGAAAAATCTCAATTTTTGGCTATAAAAAATCCTAAAAAATATAAAAATGCTTAAAATGGAAAGAAAATGAGTGTGCCTCATTTGTCTAATGTAGCAGAATAATTACACACAGATTTTGAGTCAGTGGGTCACATGACCTGGAAGCTATTGAAGAAAAATCTCAATTTTTCACATAAAAAATTGCTAAAAAATATAAAAATGCTTAAAATGGAAAGAAAATGAGTGTGCCTTATCTGTCTAATGTAGCAGAATAATTACACACAGATTTTGAGTCAGTGGGTCACATGACCTGGAAGCTATTGAAGAAAAATCTCAATTTTTGGCTATAAAAAATCCTAAAAAATATAAAAATGCTTAAAATGGAAAGAAAATGAGTGTGCCTCATTTGTCTAATGTAGCAGAATAATTACACATAGATTTTGAGTCAGTGGGTCACATGACCTGGAAGCTATTGAAGAAAAATCTCAATTTTTGGCTATAAAAAATCCTAAAAAATATAAAAAGGCTTAAAATGGAAAGAAAATGAGTGTGCCTCATTTGTCTAATGTAGCAGAATAATTACACACAGACTTTGAGTCAGTGGGTCACATGACCTGGAAGCTATTGAAGAAAAATCTCAATTTTTCACATAAAAAATTGCTAAAAAATATAAAAAGGCTTAAAATGGAAAGAAAATGAGTGTGCCTTATCTGTCTAACGTAGCAGAATAATTACACACAGATTTTGAGTCAGTGGGTCACATGACCTGGAAGCTATTGAAGAAAAATCTCAATTTTTGGCTATAAAAAATCCTAAAAAATATAAAAATGCTTAAAATGGAAAGAAAATGAGTGTGCCTCATTTGTCTAATGTAGCAGAATAATTACACATAGATTTTGAGTCAGTGGGTCACATGACCTGGAAGCTATTGAAGAAAAATCTCAATTTTTGGCTATAAAAAATTGCTAAAAAATATAAAAAGGCTTAAAATGGAAAGAAAATGAGTGTGCCTCATCTGTCTAGTGTAGTAGAACAATTTCACATAGATTTTGAGTCAGTGGGTCACATGACCTGGAAGCTATTGAAGAAAAATCTTAATTTTTGGCTATAAAAAAATCCTAAAAAATGTAAAAAGGCTTAAAATGAAAAGAAAATGAGTGTGCCTCATCTGTCTAGTGTAGTAGAACAATTTCACACAGATTTTGAGTCAGTGGGTCACATGACCTGGAAGCTATTGAAGAAAAATCTCAATTTTTCACATAAAAAATTGCTAAAAAATATAAAAAGGCTTAAAATGGAAAGAAAATGAGTGTGCCTTATCTGTCTAGTGTAGCAGAACAATTTCACACAGATTTTGAGTCAGTGGGCCACATGACCTGGAAGCTATTGAAGAAAAATCTCAATTTTTCACATAAAAAATCCTAAAAAATATAAAAATGCTTAAAATGGAAAGAAAATGAGTGTGCCTCATTTGTCTAATGTAGCAGAATAATTACACACAGATTTTGAGTCAGTGGGTCACATGACCTGGAAGCTATTGAAGAAAAATCTCAATTTTTGGCTATAAAAAATCCTAAAAAATATAAAAATGCTTAAAATGGAAAGAAAATGAGTGTGCCTCATTTGTCTAATGTAGCAGAATAATTACACACAGATTTTGAGTCAGTGGGTCACATGACCTGGAAGCTATTGAAGAAAAATCTCAATTTTTGGCTATAAAAAATCCTAAAAAATATAAAAATGCTTAAAATGGAAAGAAAATGAGTGTGCCTCATTTGTCTAATGTAGCAGAATAATTACACACAGACTTTGAGTCAGTGGGTCACATGACCTGGAAGCTATTGAAGAAAAATCTCAATTTTTCACATAAAAATTGCTAAAAAATATAAAAAGGCTTAAAATGAAAAGCAAATGAGTGTGCCTCATCTGTCTAGTGTAGTAGAACAATTTCACACAGATTTTGAGTCAGTGGGTCACATGACCTGGAAGCTATTGAAGAAAAATCTCAATTTTTCACATAAAAAATTGCTAAAAAATATAAAAATGCTTAAAATGGAAAGAAAATGAGTGTGCCTCATTTGTCTAATGTAGCAGAATAATTACACACAGATTTTGAGTCAGTGGGTCACATGACCTGGAAGCTATTGAAGAAAAATCTCAATTTTTGGCTATAAAAAATCCTAAAAAATATAAAAATGCTTAAAATGGAAAGAAAATGAGTGTGCCTCATTTGTCTAATGTAGCAGAATAATTACACACAGACTTTGAGTCAGTGGGTCACATGACCTGGAAGCTATTGAAGAAAAATCTCAATTTTTCACATAAAAAATTGCTAAAAAATATAAAAAGGCTTAAAATGGAAAGAAAATGAGTGTGCCTCATCTGTCTAGTGTAGTAGAACAATTTCACACAGATTTTGAGTCAGTGGGTCACAAGATAAGGAATTTATTTATTTTTGTTTCTCAAGAGTGTTTGGATCGGAAATTTATTGATGGTCCCTAAGTGAACCTCCGCGGGTGAGAGGAGGGAGCGGGAGAGAGCGGCTGGCCGAAATCTGAGTCCCTGAATCGGATCAACTGTGAGCTAGATGCCGCTAACCCCACGGAGCTTGAATATCCAATATCCAACTTGAAACTAACTTCACCGCGGTAGCTGCTCACTGAAGACAGTAACTACACAACAGTTGGTGCTTTAACACGCAGCCTCCAAAAGTCTCTAACACCTGAAAAACTTGCTAGATTTGTTGCTAGTCATTTGAAAAAAAAAATGCTACAGGTGTCAGAAAATTAGCTAAATATAATGACAAAGTCCCAAATTGGCAACAGTGACCTGAAAACAGGGAATTGCTAAGACGTGAAGTATGTTACTGGGCATGCTCACACCCAAGTAGCTATTCCTCTTCTTTTGAGCAGACTCGGTACATGTTAGTGCACTGCTTCCTCCTACTGGTGAAATAATATAATTGTTGTTTGTATTGCTTTAAGTTAACATCTCAAAACAATGAGTAAACTGTTTCATCAGGCAATTAATAAAAATCAAACATGGTAAAAAGCATATTCTACATTTCCAAGTAAAGTTTAGTAATTGATGTAAATGAGGAAAGCTACTGGAATCTGCAGTGCAGAGAGACCTGGTGTCCGCAGTGGAAAACCAAAAGAGATTTCTCTTGCTGGATTTCACATTGTTGTTATTGAATTTTCATTCTCTGATATTTATTAACAAGCTTTAAATGTTTCTCAGTACATCTTGTTAAGTCTTTCCACAGCAACTATGTGTAACCACTTTCAACATATCTTTAACCCAGTCCAACAAACCTCGGTTCAGTGTTCTTCATGAATAAACAGGAAGAGTGGTTTCCTGTCAGAATATTCACACGCTGAAAGCAGCAGCTCTCAGCAGATTCCAGCTCTTCCACCCAAGATGAAGAACTTCTTGCCAAACGTTAATGTCAGAAAATACGGCACCTATGTTGCAGTGGTTGTGATTTTTGTTCACAATTATGTGATTGACAGGGATGTACCGTGCACTTGCAAAGAAGGCGATGGAGTGATCTGCGGTTTATATGTGTTTATGCCTTTCTTCATTTTATTGATTTTACAACTCTGGACAGACGAGAAATTTCAGAGAATCTTCAAGTATTCATATACATGTGACATGAATTGTGAAGATAAATGGCGCTGTAGTTGCAGATTTTTCATGGTTTTACTTTATCAGATTATGAAGGCTTTTTGCGTTGGTCTGCTTTGGGTGTTGGCCGTGTTAATTGATGGCGACTGGTACATTTGCTGTAATATTAGCTATGATCAGACTTATACAGACTTGGCCTGCAAAAATGAAAAAACATGTCGACAGAAAGAAAATTGCAGAGATGAAAATTTCCTCCATGGTGAGTTTTTTTTACTTATACACATGATCTCAGTCTGTTATTCTTTTACTGTGATCTTTTACTCACTCAGATCAACCTGTGTATCCCAACATATTCTGTGCTATGCATGTAAATGATTGGGTTGGCATTATTTTATTCATCTTGATGTTATGATTATTAAGTGCTTTAGAAAATGAAAATTATATCTGAGACAAGTTTTAAATACTGTGTGAATTTGGACTGGGATCACTATACATGCTTTAATGGCCACTGGTGTATACAGTATTTGAGTAAGTTAAAGATATAAAAGGATCCAGTGATTACATCCCACCTCAGAGGGTCCAGAGTGAAATATGTGGGAGACTCAGTGCAGTTGAAACACTTTGTGCATTTCTCTGTTTCTCAGGCTCTGTTTGAAATGGAGCAAAGTTTTGATTTATTAAATTAGCATCAATCTGTCAACTACCCACAACATTTACAATAACAAAACATTATTCATAATCTTGATTTTTTTATATTATCATTATTATAATAATAATTATTATTATTATTATCAGTAGTTCATTGACAATACACTGAAATTGGTGGGGAATAACACGTCCCCTCACTAACATTGCATGGCAAAACATAATGCAG
Source organism: Archocentrus centrarchus (assembly GCF_007364275.1). Taxonomy (NCBI): domain Eukaryota; kingdom Metazoa; phylum Chordata; class Actinopteri; order Cichliformes; family Cichlidae; genus Archocentrus; species Archocentrus centrarchus. Next base: position 3,606,677 of record NC_044352.1, on the reverse strand, counting down.
TAGTACCTTTCAATTAAAGAGCGCATATCATGCTTTTAAATCCTTCCTTTTCATATGTAAATCATTCATTGTGATCTATATAAAGTAGAACTGCAATGCTTTGGTCTGAATTCCTCGTTATTGCAGCTCCACAGACCCCTCGTTTACACCTGTTCTGAGGTGCGTCTTAGAGCAGCTCGTTATGGTCTCTTTAAATGTGAACGAGACATTTCACGCCCCGCCCCCTCCAGGTCACAGAGAGTGTTCCACTTCACCCTGTTCAGGAATTTTTTAAGTTTAATAGCAGCGATACGATTATCTACTGGCAGAGAAACTTTTTATTCCCAAGTTTATTAAAGATGTCAACAATGGAAGACTCGTCCATCCAGCCTTAACATGTCTGAGCCAGAGTCTGAGCGAGAGCAGGAGGATGAAGACGATGGACCTGCAGAACCACACCTTCAAACATGGTGGATTCACAAAATTTGTTAGCTGGAAGTCCATGACCTTGTGTAGCAGTTCCACAGCAAACACTGTGATGTAACAGACAAGAAAATGTAACTGGGAATACAGAAAACTAAACAGACTGAAAAATATGAAGAAATATAAAAAAAAAAAGAATATAAAGATATCTCCGCAGCACCAGGAGAGAATACATTTAAATTTTTCCTACACACACAAAGTATGCAGAAAAATGCATTTAAAGGCTAAAAAAGTGGATTTTGCTGATACGTCTCCTTTAAAGTACTAAAATTGTATGAAGCACAGATTCAAACGAAGAACGCTGCATCACAGAGAAAGGAGAGCAGGACAAAACCATGAAACATGTAATTTATTGCATTCCTTTCAAAACAAACTGACTTCTGTTCTACCTGGTTGGAGCTAGAATCCAACTAAGCATTTGAAATATTACTTTGTCATGTTTGTGGTTAGAAGAGAAAGAAGTGTTGTAACTGTCTCCAGTATATATATATATATATATATATATATATATATATATATATATATATAAAGAAACAGTCCTTATTACAGTACTTTAAGACATTTAAAATGGTCAAAAATAAGTCATTAAAATTATTGTAATTGTTGTTGGAGTTCAGTTGGTTATTTGTAATATTGTTTTTTGTTTCTCCTTCAGGAAATTGGCATGGGTGTACTTTTAGGCGGCGTTTTTTGCGTTGCCTTGGGAACAGCATTTGGATGCAGAAACTGCCCGAGTTGTTGTGCTGGAAAACTTCTATATGAGGACGTGGTTTTGGAGGAGGGGGGGCAGTGTACGGACAGAGATTTTAAGAAAAGCAGCTAAAAAGCAACTGATCAATCAAATGTTGCAGACATGTGACAATAAAGACTGGGAGACATTTTTGGATGCTGCTGATACTGTTCTGGAAAACATCGAGGTAAACAATCAGACACGTCGGTCCATGCTTTTTTTTTTTTGTCATAGATTGTCATATTTTAGATCAACTGACATTAACATTCATGCAACTGACTGTTGTTACTCTGACATTTCTCCTAGCGCCACCTCTTGGAAAATTACTTTTATTTCCCTTAAAGTCCGTACAGCCTCACAGCAGAAGTAGAAATACAGTAAAAACCATGATAATGATAATAGTGCCAAATATTATTTGTCCTTTCTTAAATATAGCATAAAGCAGGAAACAGTCTGCTTCAAACTCATTTCCACAAATGAAATACTTCAAGTGAAGGAGCTACTTCAATAATGTGCAGGAGGAGGGACACGTGACACCCACTCAGTGGTGGTAAATGTCGGCTGTAATTCTGCAGCATGTGCATATTCACTATCATACAGACTTTGCACTGGATAGCTGCCAGGCTAAGATCATATCCCATCAAACTGTTTTGGATATTTAAGTTCTTACCTCTGTTGGGTGATGTCTAAAAACTCAGAGCTGCAGTTTATGTCACTCTTGTTAGTTTCTGAATATCAGTATTGTCTGCCTCAGCAATGCTGCTGTTGTTTTTGTCACCAAGAAAGAAAAATCTGTCTGATTTATAATATTAGATTAAGAATAAGGCTGAATGATGCAAACTTGAGCAAAGAATACAAAGAAAAGAAAAGTAACCAACTATGCACTGTTTGTATTTCTGAAAGCACACTGATCAACAGAAGGATGGAAAGAAGATTCAACTGCAAACTCAAACAGTGACTCAACAGGTAATTCATTTTTCCACAACTACTCAAATCTCCAACTCATGAGACTAGAAATATTTGTCTTTTGCCTCTGTCTAGTTTGCATGTGTGAGCCTGTTATCTCTTGCTTCCTGTTTAACTTTGGTGGTCTTTTGTATTTTTGTGCAATGTACTAAATACTTTGTATCTTGTACTTTGACCTGCTTTGTCTCATTTTAACAGATTTGTTCCCACCTGTTTCCTCTCCCCTCTTTACCTTGTGTATAAATTGTCTACATTATCCCTCTTTGCTCTTTGTTGTGTCATCTCTCATTCCCAGTGCTGTGTTCTGCCTGAGTTCTGTATTCCATATTCCTAGTTAGTGTTTCCTGGTTCCAGTCCAGCTCTGCAAATTCTGTTTAGAAGAGACTTCAGCATTAAGGTCAAATTTTCTGTTCACGTTCTGACTCCCAAGTCCCGCAATCTGGGTCCCAAACCTGCCTCCTTATATGGCACATGGTCATACCCACCACTGATGTAACTGACGTGTGGATACAGAATTATGTTCATGTCAAAAGTTGTGTGTGAGATAAAGCAGCTGTGAGGCAGTAATTTAATTTCACTTCTTTACACATATTCACACTAAGTTGCAGCACAAACCACGAGTGCCTGAATAACCACAGCATACAGAAGTAGATTCAGATACTGACACTTTAGACCCTAAAGTGAAGAAAAAAACATAATGCAAAAGTTATTAGTGTATTCAAACCATAAGAAAACCCATCAAATACATCCTTTCTGTGATTAACCTACTGCAGTGAATCACTGTTGATCTGCATTGTATAAGACACACAGCAGGCTGGAGTGAAACACTCTGAATAAAGAGAGGCATTCAGCTGCTGTTTTGCCTAAAAGGGTTTTTGATATTTTTTTAAAAGGCCAACAGTGTGACTGTCTCATGATTAAAACATCAGAATTAATGTAGTAATAAATTAGGAAATATATACTAGCATCAGCATTTTCGTACTAGCCAGGTTAGTAACAATGAATCCAAACTCCTCGGTCTGACTGTGTCAGCTGATCACTCGGCCCACGGTCCGTGCTTTAACATGGAAAACCGTTGGGATGCTTGCAGCTACTCAAATCGCTACAATCAGAACAATGTGAGAGGTCTGGACATCAAAAAAATATAGACAATACAAGACACATAACTTAAGTGTGTTGAGCATAAAACCTGAGGCAGCAGAAGTAGAATATGAGAAAATCCCGATAGAGAGAAATATGCAAAAGCAAACCAGCAGCAACAGTGGAAAACTTCAAGACAAAGAATTATGTTTGAAACATGTCATGGGTTTGAAGTTGTAGGCACTATATTTTAAAAACCTACTTAAATTAGAAATCACGTTAGCCATAGATATTTTATTTTCATTAAATTAGATCTGTTAGTAGGTCCTGTCAGGATACATTCACCCATCCGTCACAAAACTGCCACTATCGGCTATTAGGTCGTGTTAGTAGGACATGTTAGTGAAAAAGCCGCCAAATTATTACTGCTAACACTTCTGTAGCTTAGCCCTGAGTAGCAGAGCTGCAACTGCTGCTACTGCTGCTCTGGACTTCCTCACACACTGTAGGCTGTCAATCTGAGGAAAGATGCTGGTCCTGAAGATGTCTACGGGCACGTCCTGACTGACCTGCATCACAGAGGCTTCACTGCTTTGAAAGTGACCATTAGGTCCCTACTTCCTTTTGGCTCCACCCTCCAAACTGCCAAAAGTCAGGTTGACTAAAGTGAGCAGAACTGAGCTTTGAGAACAGGGTTACCTGTGAGAGCGTGCTCATGGCTTCTTTGTGCACGTGGCTGCTGAGTTCTGCACACGTGGGCTGGTGAATTTACAAGCAAGGAACTGAATTGCACAAGTGGCAGTGAATACTTAAATTATTTGCTCAGTATTTCATACAGGGTGAATATTTGAAAAGCTGTGAAATAATTGTCTAATGACTCTGATTTAGTGCTACAGTAAATATTATGTAGGAAAAAAGCAATTCAAATTAGAAATGACTGGAGAGACAGAACAGTTACTGTCCATTGTGCTTGCATTAGAATATGATGTTCCCATGCTGTTCCACACAAAACTGATCTGATCATTTTCAAATAATGCATATTAACTACGACAGAGGTATATAATTATATGTCACATGGGGCATGAAGGGTTATTGTAATAATAGACAATCAAAAGTTAAAGCCAAATGATGCAAAATTAAATGGAAAATGTCAACTAAAAGGCAGGGAATAAACCATTGTTAATATATATTTTTTTTCTAGGTAACTATAAGACCTGAACCGCTGAAACAATTCACAGGTGAAGAATGTCACGAAATGGTAAATCTGTCCATCCATTCATCCATCTTTCTCGCATTGAGCTTAAAGTTTCAGCTAATAAGAACTACACAGTAAAATTGTAAATAATCTATTTTTCTATTATAAGAACCCATTTGTCTATTTCATTCAAGCTCCCATCTCTCTATTAACCCCCTTCCAAAAAGCCTGGCCTGCTTTGGATAGTGTAACCAGTGATGAGGCAGCCAAAAGTTTGTTGATTATGTATCATAAACACAGATTCTCTGAGAATTGGTGCAGCTGTCTAACAGCCCACAGCTAATTAAAACTTTCATATTTAAACCAGAATCATGGGAGTCACTTTGTTCCACAATGAACAAACTTTTCTGGAATTATTTGCATTGTAACAATTGACCAAGTCCCTCTTTATTGGTTTAAAATCAATATTCAGTTTTCCACCAGTGTTACAGTTTCCACAGAGCTCTGTGGGCATACAATCAAAGCAGTCATACATGAAGAAAATAACAAAATTACAGGCCAAGTCTTCTTATAGGACTTGAGCTGGATCACTTTTCTATGAGCCATTCTGGCTGTACCACCAATGATGTCAACTATGTCTGGGCCTCCCACGAAAAATATATTAAAGTAGTTACCTAAAAATATTTATGTTTTGGTGCTACTTGTGCAATGCCAGGAAAAATGATTTTCTTATTGTGTGATCTTATGTGCTGGTTACTTATGTCAACAAATTATATGGGGAGAAAGAATGGCAACAATCAAACTTATTGTTGTGGAAGGATAACAAACAGGATGAGAAGGACAGTCTGTGTGAAAAAGGAAACTTGGAAGTGACTGGAAGCACTGTGTCTGCTGTTGCTTTGTCCACAAAGGAATGATCAATGTGTCCCTAAGCTGTCAACACAAAAACCTTATGGATATATCTGAGTGAATAGATGTATAGCTTGTTTTCAGTTCAGGGTAATTCTAATGAAGGTTGAATCACATTTACAACTGTATCAATGCTTTCTTTCTTTCTTACTGACACAGACTGAGATGGGCAGCAGTCAGCGAGGAAAAAAAGAACGAGATGGACAGAAACAGGTACTGTCCACTGTGTCCACAACAGAATGAGCAACAAGTGCTCATGATGCTCCACAACAAAACTGATATGTTCATAATCAAGCAGTGGAGGCCACAGAGATGTTCAATCTGTGGTAACAACAGTGGCTCAAAATACGAGCAACCCAAACACCTGCATAACCATGCTGGAGTGATCATCAAACACCATAATATACATTAATGTTGTTATTATTATAATCATAACAATAATTATTATGTTATTAATTGTTTAATTTTTTCAAATTTTCATCAAATTGGAAATGATGTGGAGAAACAGAATAAAGAAAAATGATTCTGACAGAAAATGTGAACACAGATTTTCTCATTGCTTTATTCTATTAATGATTCCGCTTATCGATTCCATTGACGGGAGGACGCATTTACGTGATTACATCACACACACGCGCCTTATTTGGTTCGGAACATATCCAACAGCGTCATGACAGAAGCGTCAAGATAAAAAGCATTACAAAATTATGTTTCAACAACAGCAGCAGCTGCTTTACCTGCAGTCTGTGCACACGCAGCAAGCGCAAAGAGGCAGAGCCGCTACCGAGACGTGAGCTCGGGTGGAGCGCTTTTCCCTGTAACCACCATTAAAACCTTTACTTTGAAACAGCTGCAGATCCTTCATCAACCACCTGATCAGTAAGTGTAGAACAGAGAACTTTGTAGCTGCTCCATCCACCCTCTTTGTTTCACACAGCAACAAACTGCAGTATGGAAGTTAAAAAATACAGATGAATTGTTAATACGAAAAAGTATTTCTAATCAGATCACTCAATCAATGGAATAATTGATATTTGCAACCCTATTTGGTTGTACTGTTTTAATCTCCATCTCCTGGTTTAGTTGGTGAGGACTGCCAGAGTCTGGCTGGCTCAGAGGCTGCTTCTCGCACACCTTACAGTTGAATTTTGCCGTATTTTTCAGACCATAAGGCGCACCGTATTACAAGGTGTACTGTCAATGAACGGGTCAATTTTTATACATAAAGCACACCGGGTTATAAGGCGCACGATAAAACATATGCAGAACGAAACAAAAGCGTCAGGTAAGTCGAACTTTATTCAACTCATTCACAATAACTCAGAATATTGTTCAGTTGTAACAAATATAGAAAAATACTCACATTTTAAATCATTCATCTTCCACAAATCCATCAAATTCCTCATCTTCAGTGTCTGAGTTGAACAGTTGGGCGATTTCGGCATCAAGCATGCCGGGTTCCCTCTCGACATTGTCCGAGTCAGTCTGGTTGTTGTTACTGTTTTATTTTGGTTGCAGCACACAGCAACCATTTAATTGTTAATAAAAGGGCAAAAGTGAACCACCACACCACCGTGCTACTGCTCATCATGCCAGTCTGTTTATTTCAGTAGGAGCTGTTGATTGGACTTAAAAACACTTCCAATAAAAAAGGACATGAAACAGCTCAGCTTACTCAGCATTAACAAGTAATGTTCACACACTAGGCAATTTTAAGTAATATGAACTCCATATTTTTAAGTCAAATCAAAATCTGGGTTTACAGTGTGCACTGTCAGGCCAAAATGAACTAAGTAAACAGGTCAGAGCCTTTGACTTTTTTTTTAGCACAGCAGATTATTTTAATGAATATTTGTTTACAGCACTCGATTTACAAGTTTATTAAAAGAAAGCTGAAATATCAGAAATATAAAACATGATATGTTTTATCATTACAAACAGCAACAGCAAAGAACCGGCACTTTATCCACTCTGACAAAGAGAGAATGCATCTCTCGGCTAACTTGCAGATGTTTCAGTGCCATCCTTGAGGAGGTGGAGGAGGCGGCAGGCAAATGGAGATCAGGACGTCTCTGCTTAGGCTGCTGGACCAGGACCCAGATAAGCAGCAGGAAATGGAGGCTGGATGAGCATGAACTCTTTGTGGTCACTTGCTTTGTTTCTGTAGCTGCGTCACTTGATTTTCTTTTAGGCAGATTGACCAAATAATGGCACGTTTTCCTTGAACTCTATTGGGCAGAAAAACATTTTGTCAGAAAACACATTTTTGTGTGTGTAGAGAGCAAAGTTACTGCAGCAAAAACTAGTCTGAAAAATAAAACAAGGTGCTTAACTGGTTAAAAATAAACTAAAAATGAAAACAATTACAGAAAAACAAAATATAAGACTGAAGGTGTGTTCTAACTCTCGGGGGATCTCACTCCTCAGCCTCCCCGGTAAGGTCTATGCCAGGGTGCTCTAAAGGGAAGTTAGTCAAACCTCAGTTTCAAGAGAAACAATGTGGTTTTCATCCTGAACGCTGCACTGAGGCAAACAGGGTCAGGCTTCAGAGGGTAGTCAAGACAGCACAAAGAATCGATGGCTGCCCTCTCCCCTCCCTGATGGACATCTACACCTCCCGCTGCATCAGCAGAGCAGGAACATCATCAAGGACAGCTCACACCCTGGCTTTGACCTGTTTGACCTGCTGCCCTCTGGCAGGAACTACAGGAGCATCAAAGCCAGAACAAACAGACTCAGGAACAGTTTCTTCACCAGAGCAATCACCACCCTGAACTCTCACACTCACCCACTGTGACTGTGCAGCACCCACATCTCTGTGCAATATTATATTATTCATACAGAACAATATCTATCACTCCTATATTGTGGAATATCCAATATTCATTCACCAAGTGCAATACTCACCATCTCCATTATTATATGTATACACTTATTTTATTTTTTTACAATGTATATATATTTTTATATATTCTGTTTTATTTTATGCATATTTTTAGAAGTTTTATTTCATATTTTATGAAGTGTGACTTCTTACTCCATGGCACTGAATAGGAGTGGCCCTAAAAAGGGATTATTATTGTTATTAATATTATAATTATTATTACTTTTATTCTTTTATTAAATAATCTATAAGCCTGCTTCTTCCACCACTTTATGGATTCCTCTAATAACTGACTCAGTTTAGGAAGTAAAAGTCTAAACTGAGTCTCTGTCTCAGTTTAGACTTTTATTGTCTGCTTTCTCTTTGTTCTCACTTTGAGGATGTAAAACCTGCTCTGTGTGGAGCTGGGAAAAAGCACTGAGTGCTTGATGTGAGCCAGTTGTAGTGAAAACAGGTACAACAGAGACCTCCAGTGGCCACTGTGCAGATTTCCATCCTCACATCAGTGAAGGAACTTAAGGATGTGCAGGGTTTCAGTATTATCACAGTAAAAGTTAAGTTTGCTGATTGTAAGAGAGCTGTAAGCTGAGCTGAGGAGTGTGGCTGTATTTACCTTGTGGCACTGCGTGAAGCTCATAATTTTGTGCCTGCAAAAGATTTTCATCAGTGAGTAAAAAGTTCATGTTCTGATAGAAAAAGTAAAGATCTAATTATGCACTAATTATTCCCTCTTTAATCTGCTCCACAGTGTTAGTGGTTAGCACACATGCTGAACACAGATCATGTTTCAGGAAACACAAACTGTCCTACTGACTTTTGTTAAGTTTTAACAAAACCAGCAAACTGTGTTTTATTTCTTATTCATGTCAGCTGAGTCCATATGATGGTGAAGGTGACTCTGCAGATCAGAAACTAACACAAACTAGTTCCATCTCTTCAGACTGACAGAGTCTGGCAGCTGTAACATCTGGCATGTAAAGAACACTCAGCACTTTACCTGCTGATGTGCTGCTCCATGATCCTGCTCCCCTCCTGTGGCGCTCCCCTCGCTGATCCACTTGAAGTCCTCGTTTGTTGCTGTTGGTTTTTGTTCTTTGGCTTTATTGATCATTTGCTGAGCAACATTAAAACAGCCGTCCCAGTCTTTCCTGTTTATGTTGCTCTGAATCTCTTTAGTTAAGGTCTCGTTTGCTTCTTTCCTCAGAAGCTCCTCCAGAACCTTTTTCTCCTCTTCCAGAATCAGTTTGTAATAAAAAGTTTTCTTGTTGCAACAACTAAATTTGTTTATAAAGTATTTTCTCCATCCACTCCAATTGACAAAGAAAGTTACAACAGTCATACCCAGGAGCAGAGAATAAGCGATGAGCTGAAAATATGAAACAAGAAATACAATAAATAACAGCATTATTGTTTATTTAATGTAAATTAATAATAATGTATGAACGACAAAACTTCTCACCTTTGACTTGATTATCACTTCAGTTTTTCGAGCTTCTTCTTCGGGCTTAAGTCGATCTTTGCGGAACAGCATCCTCGTTTCTTCGTCAGTGTTGCAGCAAACATACCAGTTTGTAAGTATCAGCATAGCTACGACCCACAGCAGACCGATTGAAATCGCTCTGAAAACGCGCTTCACTACAAGACATAAAAGCGTGCCTGCGTTTTTCGCTGCGCTCCGAAATGTCTGATCTATCAGGAGCATTAAGAAGAACACTAAGAAGAACGGCACAGCCATGATTTCATTGCATTCAAAAGTTTGGACGTTGCAACTCAAGAAATAGAGCTTCATATAAGAAACGATGCCGAGCATCACGATGACTGCCCCGGTGGGGCCGGCTTTGTCACTACGAAGATAGTTGAGGAGTTTTTTCAGCATCTTGGTAATGTCTCAGTGCTGCAGGCAGTGAAATGAGCAGCTCCTCCAGCCCAGATGATGATATGAGCCCTTTCCTCCCACCCTCACAGAAGAACCGTGAGCGGCGCTCCTGCAGGTGGCAGGACGCAACTGCAGCGTGAAGCGTCTAAGCAGCGCTCCACTCCCACATCATTTGCGTGTCTGACATCCAGAAGGGCGAAGTACAAATACTTCGTTATTGTACTTAAGTGGATTTTTCAGGTATCTATACTTTGCTTTCGTATTTATTTTTCTGAGTACTTTTTACTTTTACTCCCTACATTTTTACACAAGTATCTGTACTTTCTACTTCCTCGATTTTCAAACAGACTCGTTACTTTATGTTTAACACGTCTGAGAAAAGTTTGCATTTCCGTCAAACACCAAAGATCTGAGCCTAAACGGAGGGAAAATAACATATTAGAGACAATCGTACTGGCGTATCCTCCATCACCGGAGCTTATCGCGTACAAAGGGATAAATACGCAAATCCATATAATTATGTATCATTTATAGCGCTATAATCAGGGGTTACAGTTGTGCTCGTGGGACATAAACAGCTTAGCTACTGAAGAGGAGCGAGCATGAAGGGAGTAACGTGTGACAGGTAAATACAACGTTTCTAAATGCTCAACAAATTTCAGCAGACACACAAAGTGTGTGCAGTTTGTCACACAGTGTGTCTGCGAGCTAAAAGAAGAGCTGCTGTATTTCAGGGAGAGCAAAGAGAGAGAAGTTCACTCAGAGATGGAGGAAGAGGACAGGAGAGGAAGAAGAGAGGTTAGATTTAAAGGTAAGGACAGCAAAACAAACTAAAGTATGCTGACTTTGTGTTATTCAAAGATTGCATGAAAATACTGCAGTTTAGTACATACAGAGGCTGTATTCATGGTCAGAGTTACAGGTTACATCAGTGCAGCAGAGATGAGTTTGAATCAAAGCTGCTGATGCTGAGATTCATTCACTGAATCCAACATTTCTGCAGCCTGTATGCTGTCAGTGTAGGGGATGGAGATCAGCTCAGAGAGCTGTGAAATACTGGGTTACATCTTTGTGAGTTCACTTCATCCACACAGAGCAGTAAACCTCAGAGCAGCAGCAGGTCAGCTGATCACAGCCTGCACACCAACATCATGGAGCTACAATAGAAAGCTGTGATTCTTCTCCCCATGCAGAGCCACTACAGCTGATCTTAGGGTTCCTCCACCTTCTGAATCCCACTGTAACCCCTGAGTATCCTCATGTTGGTGTTTAGGTGGAGGCACAGTCACCCTCTACTATGGAGGACACAGAGAACAGAGCTGTGTTTAAATTCACTTTCACAGTTTGTGTCCTACATAACAGATTCAAGCTGAGTGCATTCATTAGGATTTAAATTTAGATTGGAATAACGTTTCTATTCTCATGTATTATTTTATATTATTACACTAATATATAATGAGGTTCAGTTACCTTTACAGAAAAATAGCAGGTAGAAACGTCCTCCAAAGAACTACTTTTACTTTCTTTGAGTACATTTCAGAGCATGTACTTTGTACTTTTACTTAAGTAAAGAAGTTGAACCAGAACTTCAAGTTCTACCAAAGTTTTTTTTTAACACAAGTACTTGTACTTCTACTTAAGTATAGAATATCAGTACTTTTGCCACCTCTGCTGACATCTAACATCCCCAAGACTTTATACTGTGGAGAGATGGCGCGTCAGGAGCAACACAGTGTTGAACCCAAACATCCTGAGCAGACACGGATAAAGAGAGACAGAAGGATCGCAGCCAGACTGAAAGAGAAGGCAGAGCTGGAGGAGGCAGATTAATGCTACTGTACTAAAGTCACTACAGACAAGTGTAATAATTTGGGAACCACTGATAGAGGATTGAGGCTGTTCAGCAGTCCTTTGTCTTCTTTTTCATGTTTTTCATTTCACAATGTGTCAAATGTTTTCAGGTGATGAAAGGTCTGGACTGAAGGCAGAGCAGTTCTGACTTCTGTTATGAAGCCATGCTGTAGGAGATGCAACTTACAGTTTAACATTTTCTTGCTGAAATATCCAGGCCTTCTCTGCCAAAACAAACAAAAAAACATCATCAGCATCGAAGCACATCTTTGTCTAAATCCTGTATATCATGTTCAGCACTGATGGTGCTAAAAAGATTTCCACATGTGCAAGCTGGCGGTCCCATAGGCACTAACACAGCCCTGTGCTATCAGAGATGCAGGCTTCTGAACAGAGCACTAATGGGACGCTGGATGCTGTCTTTAAAATAGTGTCAGTTGACAAACTCTGCTGGTGTGGAAGGCTGAAGTGCTACAAGGCGTCCAATTAGAAGTGGCGCTGTCACTTATCTCAGTTGAGGGATCAGATAATACACTCAGTCACTTTCCTCTCACTGTCTCTTTACTGCCTCATTAGTGGGTTAACAGTGGGTGTGGTTGTGTTGTCCTATGCACAGTGCACATCACCCCCAAATAAGGTAAAGCTGTCCCAAAGCATAGACTGGTCTCTCTCTCTCTCTCTCTGCCAGGTCTGGGACACCCTTCCCACTCAGCTGTAACGTCCCCCATCAGCCCACCTGAAGCTGATTGGTGGCACACACAACCTACGATTGAACAACCAATCAGGGGCAATGAATTTATTTGGGGTTTTTTCTGTACTCATTATTCCAGAGGACGTGAGGTTTGTGATTTCCAAAATGAATTTAAATTTTCAATTCATCTGACCACACAACACTTTTCCACTTTAAACTCTAGTGGGGGACGTCCCCTTTGGAGGGGGTCACTGACCCGTTATCATTCATGTGCATCATCACAAGGCCCAAGGCATGAAAAATGGTGTGGGTCATTACCACTGTGATACCTGATCCCCTGTCATGTGACCTATTGATGTCACTTGAAGCAAGACGGCTGGACAAGCCTGAGTCTCTCAAAATACTCTGTTCACAGTTGATTGTCTACCTTGAGCTCCAAGGATACAAAAGACGTGGGCTCATCACGAACAATCAGCTGATCCTTCATTCTTTTGTTCAGTGCTTGAAAAAAGACTCCTTGTAATGTGTTAAAGTAAAGTCCTTTTAAACTCACCCAAAAGTTCCTCATATGGGTGAGACCCAATATCATTATGCACAAAAAAGGCCTCGGCCCAGGCCAACGCATTACCCCTCAAAAGGCTCACAGAAAAATGACAGTTTCATGGCCTCATTAGGAAAGGAGCTCGATGATCAGGCCATGGCTAATGAACAGCAAAAACCCTTTGACAAGATTCAAATCACCATTGAAAGGCTCAGGAGGAGGCGAGGCAATTTTCATGAACCCTGAGGTCTCTGGAGATTCCCTTAGCTGAGTTAAATCGGGTGGTGGTGTAGCCACAGGTATCGTGTTAGCTTCGGTAACAAGTATGTGAACAGTGCGCTGAGGACTAGCAGGCAGTTTATTGTTAATGGTTTGAATCAGTCTAATGATTTCATCCTGACGCTGTTTCACTTCTAGTTGCTGTTCTCCCAGAAATCGTAATGCTTGTTCGTGTTCACTGAGCTTAGCTCCCTGTTTAGCCAGTGCCGCCTTAACCAGGTCGGCTGGGTCCAGTTTTGCCCAGAGTGTACTGTCATGGCCTACAGCCGAAGCTACAAGGTGGACCCAAGCGCACACATGGACAAGAAGGCAGGAACTGATTACAAACGGTTTATAAACAACTCGTGCTATTAGGCGCGAGTGTAGAAAAGCTGGACAAAAGTGGAAGAAAGTGTCATGGATCAGCTGTGTGGCAGGCAGGACGGAGGACCCCAACGCAGAATACACAAAACCGAAGGTAAAATATCACTTCAGCTTTATTTAGCGAAGGCAGAACAGAAGACAGGGCTGGACCAAACCAGCGGCAGATTCAGGACAACAGAAAAGACTTGACTTGCACTCTAAGCGCTAAGGCAAAAAAAACAGGATGCACACAGCAGGGGAACAAAGAACAAGACGAGGCTGAGATGAGGATGAGACAACAACGTGACAACAGGCACTGAAAACACTGGACTTAAATACACAGGAGGACTGATGAGGGAAGAGGAAACAGGTGGAAGCTCAGGTGATGCTGATTACCAAGACGAGACCAGGGGAAACAAAACTGAATACAACAGAAAGGGACCAGACAAACTATCAAAGTAAAACAGGAAGACAGGAGAGGGAAACAAAGATGCAGACTTGACACAGAATACAGAGAGAACACCAGGACTAGAAATAACAATAAACCCCACAACCAAAAGAAACCCAAAAGAGAACAGACAAAATGAAGCAAAACAAAAACACACAGGGTCCAACGGACCCCGGACCATGACAGAAAGATAAGCTCCAGGTTTCATTTCAAATCATGAAGGACTGCTGGTATCACTATCAGGCAGCCGTGAGAGATGCTAGAAGGAGATATTTGTCAAACATAATTAGCTCAAACTGCAATAAGCCTAATATACTGTTTAAAACTGTAGACGCTGTTCTAGATGTCCCACAGAGTGTCTGCATTGAACCTTCATCTGAGACGTGAAAACTTTCTAAATTTCTTTGTGAACAAGGTGGCTACTGTGAGAGCTCAGATATCACTGTTATATACCCATCATTCACTGTTCCCCAGTTTGAGCCTGTGACTTTCCCTTTTTTGTATGAGGTTGTTGGTCATATGAAGCCCTCTGGGTCCCCTACAGATGCAGTCCCACCACAACTATTTAAAGAGGTGGTTACCACTTTGGGGCCATCTGTTCTTGCTGTTATTAACAGCAGTTTGTCCTCAGGCATTGTTCCAAAAGACTGGAAGCATGCAACAGTGCAAACTCTGATTAAAAAGGCTGGCTTGGATCTACTGTGCTTTCAAACTTTAGACCAATTTCCAAGCTGCCTTTTCTTTCAAAGATTTTGGAAAAAAATGTCTATATACAGTTAAGAGTTTTTAAGAGTCCCATGACATTTTTGAGTTTTTTTCAGTCTGGTTTTAAGCCCTTCCATTGCACAGAATCTGTATATTAAAGGTTTTTAATGGCATTCTTTTAGCTACAGACTCTGGGGATTATGTTATCCTAGTTTTACTGGATTTAACAGCGGCCTTTGATACAGTGGATCACAGTATTTTACTTTCTCGTTTAGAGCATTGTGCAGGCATTCATGGCACTGCCCTGAGCTGGTTGAGGTCCTGGCTGAGAGAACATTCTGTGTTAGTCTTGATAGTTTTAAGTCTTCATGTTCTCCTCTGCTGTGTGGGATACCCCAGGGTTCCATCCTTGGGCCACTGCTATTCTCATTGTATCTTCTTCCCTTGGGTTCCATTTTTAGAAAGCACAAATGTGCTTTCCATTTTTACGCTGATGACAGTCAGGTATATGTCCCCTTAAAACAAGAAGACTCTTATTCTGTAAAATCTTTGATTAAGTGCCTTGATGAAGTTAAAACCTGGATGGCACTAAACTTTCTTCATTTTAATGACAAGAAGACAGAGGTTTTGGTTGTCAGTCCTGGTACTGCTGGTGGGTCCTCTCCTGTAGTTCTGGGGCCTCTAACACGATACTCAAAACCTACTGTTTCTAACCTGGGTGTCAGAATGGACAGTGTTTTTAACCTAGATAAGCAGATCAGTGCAGTGGTGAAGTCCAGCTTTTTTTAACTCAGACAGTTAGCTAAGGTCAAACAGATCCTTTCAAAACAGGACTCTGAAATCGTAATCCACGCGCTCGTTACGTTACAATTGGATTACTGTAATTCTCTTTATTATGGGGTTTCCCAGTCATCCCTGTCATCCCTGTCCCGTCTTCAGCTGGTGCAAAATGCAGCTGCTCATGTTTTGACTGGTACGAAAGAAAGATCATATTTCTCCTGTTTTGGCCTCACTGCACTGGCTCCCTGTTCATTTTAGAGTGCATTTTAAAATTCTTTTATTTGCTTTTAAGTCATTAAATGGTCTTGCTCCCCCCTGCTTATCTCTCTGAGCTCCTACATGTGCACTCGCCCTCCTGGTCACTCAGGTCCGCTGATCAGCTGTTCCTGGACAGGCCGAGGACACAATGAAGGCTCAGAGGGGGCGGAGCTTTTGCTGTGGCAGCACCTAGGCTGTGGAATTCACTCACTCCATATTAGACAGGCTTCTTCACTGTCCATGTTTAAGTCACTTCTTAAGACCCACCTTTTTTTCACTGGCAACTGTTTTAGAGTTGACTTTTATTCACTTTTACGCGTTTGTTTTACTCATCAGTTCTATTTATGTTTAATGTTTTTAATGCTTTCATATTTTATTGTGCCAGCACTTGGTGCCCAGTCCACCCCAGCCACTTCACGACAGCTAAACCATGTGGATAGATCTTCACATATCCTCTGCCAGAACTACTGAACAGGAATATAAAACCACAGAGTGTGCATATAGTCAGTGGCGGATCTAGGATTTTTCTGAGTAAGGGGCCATCAAGGGGCCACAGTATTCATAGAGTTGCCAAGTATTTTTGGTAGATGTGGTGATATACGGACCAATAAAAATTAAAGCCATTACATTAAAGTTATGGTAAATTTTATCACCATGAGGTGTAAGAATTCAGTGAACTTATGTGCCATTACACTAAATAACAATATCAGACATTTCATACATTACAGCATTAACTGCTGTTGCTCTCCCTAAATTATTTCTGACCTGATAAAAAGGGACTGGAGGTGCCCTGCTCCTGACCAGCCTCTGGTCTACTGTGTCCTGCTGCTCTCTCCCTCCTCTCACCCTGCTCATTTTCAGCTGGCAGACTCACTCTGCTCAAAAACTGCTGAATTCCCACCTGAGACTGACCCTTTCTTTTCATATTCTTCTCTATCACTGCCAAACATTATAGTTAATGTTAACACACAAATGCAAATTACAAAGAAGTACATGAATTAGTATTACATGAATTAGTGAAATGCTAACGTCCATGTCCAAATACAAGAATGGCCTCAGTTAACATTACTCTTAACTAACTTTGCTTCTTAAATTAATGTTTGTCAGACCTAAGCTATGTGACAGCTGTGAGGAAAAAGGGATTTATGACTTATCATTACCAACAAACTCCTCAAAATGTAGACTGGCATCGATTGTCGGTTAAAAAAATTTCTCCGCAAGATCGTTCAAATCTTTTTTTTCTGTAAGCTTTATTCACACGAGACATTCCTATTTGGCTCATTAGCGCTACTGGTGTTTCAGCATGGAATTGCATCCACCTATAATTTGATCCTTGCTCTCGGACAAAGGACAGATGAGTGACAGGACAGGGGCACATCAGAGGGCCAATCAGATTTCAGATGGGGCCAATGCCCCTGTGGCCCCGCCCCTAGAACCGCCCCTGCATATAGTTCTCCTCTGAATTGCTTGTGCAGTGGGTGCATATGTTTGAGTGTGTAAGGCCCATTTGGAACATCCTTTGTCCAGTATAGTGCATTCTATGGGGAATTTTATATTGTATAAGTTGTAATTGGGGACTTTTAGTCATTTTGAAGATATTTAAGCATATTTCTGTCCAGAAGTTTTGATCCGGGCTGAGAGAAAGATCACACTCCCATTTTGCAATTGAGAGGGAGACTGAATCATCAGCTTTTAGTAATATTTTATATAATTTTGATAACAATTCTGCACAGTATTTTCGCTGTTCCCAGTATTGCGCTCTTCTGGACAGAGATCTCGGATGTCGTTCCAGGAATCTGCTGGAGCCACTACCCCAATTTGGGGGTCACTGCCCCAAGTGTTCCAATTACCATGGGGACCACCGTCACCTTCATCTTCCACATCCTTTTACAGCTCTACTCTGAGCCCTTGATATTTATCGAGCTTCTCGTGTTCCTTCTTCTTGATGTTGCCATCACTTGGTATTGCAACGTCTATCACTAAGACCTTCTTTCTTTGTTTGTCCAACACTGCGATGTCCGGTTGGTTAGCCATCACAAGTTTGTCTGTCTGTATCTGGAAGTCCCACAGGACCTTAGCTCTGTTGTTCTCAACCACCCTTGAGAGTATGTCCCATTTTGACCTCAGGACTTCCAGGTCATACTCGGCACAGATGTTCCTATATACTATGCCAGCCACTTGGTTATGGCGTTCCAGGTATGCCCAGCCTGCTAACATCTGCTGGACTGTCTGAGGGGTGTCTCTGCACACCTGGGGTCTTGCCTTGTGTGGTAGAGCCTCCCAGCCTCTATCGATCTTGTGCTTAGAGCTTGTTCCTGTGCTGCCATGATTAGTGCTTCTATGCTGTCAGTCCAGCTTGTCCAGCCATTGGTAGGATTTTTCTATGTCAGCCAATTCTTCAATCTGCCGGTGGTATATGCCCTGCAGAGGCCTGTCCTTCCATGATGGTTCCTGTTCTTCCTTCTCTTCTTTCTCGGGTTTCTACTACCTGATGTACTCACTAAGCACATGATCCTTTGTGGCCATCTTCCTGATGTATTTGTGAACCTTCGCTGTTTCATCTAGGACAGTGGTTCTGACACTCACTAGTCCTTGGCCACCTTCCTTCCACTTAGTGTGCAGTCTCAGGGTGCTGGGTTTGGGGTGAAACCCTCCATGCATGTCTTGAAGGAGTTGCACTGAAACGAGCCTCAGAACAGGGGTAAACGAGGGGTCTGTGGAACTATAATAATAAGGAACAATGAGGAATTCAGACCAAAGCATTGCAGTTCTACTTTATATAGACCACAAGTGTATGATTTACATATGAAAAGGAAGGATTTAAAAGCGTGATATGTGCCCTTTAAATAAAAAAATGTAAGCCTACACCTTTCTTGTCTTAGTGACTGGACTTTTTTGAGGATCCAGTTGTGTGTGTCCTGATCACCTTTTTCTGGATAACCTCATGACCTTCATTATTATCGCGGACTTTTAGTGGCAGCTGTTTTTTGGGCTTCTTAGGTCCTGAGGATGAAACCAGCTATATGTTTATCTCTCTCTCTGTGCCTCAAATTTGTTGTATTGCAAGAAAAGCTCAAACATTCCTGACATGGGAAACATTCTGAATTCACATTCAGAGTGATTAACTTCATTTCTACAGGTTCACTATTTTTTATTTATTATCTTTAATCATTTAAACCACAGGGCATCCAGTTTGTTTCGTAATGGACTTTCACATATCCAAACGCAACACTGCATTTTTTCTAAATTAAGCTTACTGTGAGAACCGAAACAAATGAATAAGGAGAAAGAAGAAACAAAGAAGGAACAGAAAGCAGGTGTTTTATTGGGCAAATGGTGAGAGGGTCAGAGACAACGAATGGGTTCACTGAGAGGATAACACTGTTTTTGTATATTTTGGAAGAATATACTATTTGACTCATATATAGTACTGGTTTGATCCATATACTCAAGATAACATTTTAGGCCTTAGAGCCCTGTACTATATCTACTTTACTTTAAGGCTGAGGGTCTTTATACTACCATGTCTGTCTACACATTGTACTTTACTTTTGCCCTGTACGCCCTTTACTGTTTGGCTGTGATCGCTTTTTTGGCTCATAAATGCTGATCCTTGCAGTTTTCTTTATTTTGTTTATTTTTTTTTTGGCAGTTTTGTAGAATGCAAATGGTTTATACCATGACAGTGAAAAATATGAGACAATGGCCAAAGAGCTCAGCAGACTGCCAAAAGGTCATATAAACTCTACTGTGAGATTTCATAAAGCTGGCAAAATTAAAGCATGCATAGGGACATTTAAAATATGTTATTTATTTATTTATTTTTAAAAGATCATTTGGACACAAACTGGGAAATAACTGGTGTTTACAGAGACGGAGGAGCTGATTGCTCTTCTCTGAATATAAGGAGCCCAGCAGAAGCCCCAGCAGCAGAACAAGTCTGATTTACTAGTGCACAAAATAGTGTGCCCACATGTCATAAATCTGACTGTGATTTTGCTAACTCACTTTTTTGCACAGGGTAAAAACATTTCCAAGAAGATATTAGTAAAACAGGCATCTCATCAATATTCTGTATCTCATTTTCTTCCAAAATCAGTGAGTGTTATCGACAGCTCTCTGCAGTGTGGCATATTCCCCATCCCCACAGGCCTACACTCAATAGTTTTTCTCCTCCTTAATGCATTGTTAACCTACACAAGTTTTTAAGATTTCATCTTCTGTACTCAGCACATTGAGTTTGATGAAATGTTCTGTATTCACTCACTATATACACACCATTGCTATTTTTAATGAAGATTAAGAATATTTAAGATGTGATAAGGTCAGATAAGGGATAATGGAAAATGTTTAAATTAAAAAGTTTAAGCCTACACCTTTCTTGTCTTAGTGACTGGACTTTTTTGAGGCTCCAGTTTTGTGTGTCCTGATCACCTTTTTCTGGATAACCTCACGACCTTCATTATTATTGCTGCCTTATTAGTGGCAGCTGTTTTATGGGCTTCCTAGGTCCTGAGGATGAAAATAAAGTTCAAACATTTCTGAATTCACATTCAGAGTGATTAACTTAATTTCTACAAGTTCACTGTTTTTTATTTATTATTATTCATTTTAAAACCACAGGGCATCCAGTTTGTTTTGTAACAGGGTTTCACATATCCAGATGCAACACTGCATTTGTTCTAAAGTAGACTTACTGTGAGAACTGAAACAAATGAATAAGGAGAAAGACGAAACAAAGAAGGAACAGAAAGCAGGTGTTTTATTAGGCAAACGGTGAGAGGGTCAGAGACAACGAATGGATTCACTGCGAGGATAACAGTTTTTTTTTTTGTATGTGAAGTCCTGCAAACTGGTGTATTACAAGCTGTTGAGACAGTTCCTGGAACAAAAGCTGTTAAGCAATTTTAATCTTACGCAATCTCTATTCGAAGAAATCTGCACGATTGCATAATGGCTCATCATTTTTGGAAAAGTGAGTTTTGAGATGACTGTGAACATTTTTTGGTAATGTGCCGCTCACATCAAAAACACTTACAGAAAAAAAAAAATATAAGAAACACTGATAGTTCTAATTTGTATATTAGAACTATCCCAATCATGGGTTCACTTGTGTGGCTTTTCACCAATGTCACCACTGAAATACAGTGTTCGCTGTATTCATTAACTCAAGAAAGTCAGAGGCCCCTCTCCTGCTCAGTTCACCCCTGAGCTTTTGGCAGCCTAATGACAAAAATATACAAAAATAATAAATAACGGATTCTAAACAAAACAGAAAAACCTTTTGTTTAAAGGTCCAACATGCACTGAAGACACAACTCCTCACAGTTCTAAGCAATGTTGAGACAGCTGGAAGTGAAAATATTGTGAAAAATAACTACAGAGGAAAATTTGATGAAAATTTGTTACATTATTCAAATGGATACACTCCAGCCCCCTGGTGAACTGGATGAAAGCTTAAGAAAATGGATACATTTGGAATAGACTGAGTTCTTAAATGATCAGATAACATAACTGAATACAACTTTTGCTCACTGAAATGAGTGTACAACTGAAAAACAAAATCCACATTATATAATGCATATACAGTCACCGGCCACTTCATTAGTTACACATGTTCAAGGCGACTTACTGAAATTCAAAGAAAGGATCAGAATGAGGAGGAAACATAAAACAGATAAGAGCCTTCCACTGGAAAGAAGGTCTGGATTCACTAATGTTATGTTACTAAAGCCACCAGAATATACTGAGCGCCCTGTTTTTTCTATCAACAGATTTTTTTTCTTCCCTGCTAACAAAGGTATATTCTAAGATGGCAATGCCAGAATTTTTAAGGCTCAAACTGTGGTTCAAGGAGCATAAGACATAATCATCATCATACATAGTTTTGCCACCACAGAGTCAAGTCCGTAACCCCACTGAGAGTCTGTGGGATGTGCTGGAGAGGACTCCATGCAGCGGTCTGATCCTGCCATCATCAGTACAAGATACTTTTGAAAAAAACGAATGACTGGACAGAAATGTGCCTGTGTAGGTTCTCAGTCATCCAGGTCATAGTAGTATGGAGCTCAGAGAACTTTAGAAGCCTTTCAGATGAGAAGTGAAACATCTTTAAGAAACAAAAGGAAGTCCCGTCGCATTTTTTTCAAGCTCCAGAGACTGCACAGAAATAAACATAATATTATATAAGTTTATTAAAACAATATCAAGGGAAAGTTGCTCTGTCATCAAAGCTGGTGCAACAAAATATTAGCGAGCGAGAAGCAGAATTGTCAGTAGTCTCCGGGTCACTGGATGAAAACAGTGCTGGGTTTTTTGGTTTTGTTTTTTTAGCCTGTCATGTCTGGCAGTTTTCGCAATCAGAATCATGATCCGAATGCTTTGTTGTACCAAACATATCTGGTTTAACAAGAAGAGCTCTATAAGTTCTTTATAGGCTACTCTTGTTAATGTTCTTCTTTTTATTTTATTTGTTCATTCATTTTGATTATTGTTCACAGAATATGACAGCCAGGTCTGAGAGGCAGTAAGGAAAGAGTAAGAGAAGAGGAGAGAGAAAAGAGGGGAGAAAACAGAACAAATAGGGGGACAGAGCTAGATACTCACATATAAACATATGCACATATATGTGTGTATATATATTAGGGGTGGGACTCGATTAAAAAAATTAATCAAATTAATTAGGAGCTTTGTAATTAATTAATCGAAATTAATCGCATTTTAATCACATTTAAATATTTAACATGATAAATATTAAGTTAAGTTTGGTTGATGAATGAATCAATATACATAAGCTTAAACTTCAAAATTTAGTTTATTTTCCCACCAGTCTACTACACAGACCAACGAAGGGTGGAAGTGCTCCTGTGATAAGCAAACTCCTGAAATTAAAGTTAAGCATCATAACTGGATAGTTTTATTCAACATTAATGTCTCACTTAATATAGTTGAAAATTAATCATTCTCTCAGCTGTATTCCTTGATGTTGAAATGTGTCATACTTGTTTTAACAGCTTATTAAAGACTTAAAATTAAACCACAAAAAGGAGAAAAAGTTCGTTCTCCGTTTAAACAGCTGCTTTCACACAGCTGTGCTTCACACTCACGGTTGCTAGGCGACATGAGCTACGCAAAGGTGAGGACAGGTGACGCTGATATGAAGGCTAGCTGCTCACTTCCGGCCTTTGCGGTCTTCGTGTGCTGCGAAGGACGTGGGCCGGGGCCTTCGAACGATGTGGCCGCTGAATGTTTGACATCGTGCGTCGATATAATCTGTATGCCTGGAACTCGTGCACTGAGAAACGTTCCACGGTGCAAAGTGCGATTAAAATGTGTTAAAATTTTTAATTGGTTAATTTCCCCATAATTAATTAATTGAAATTAACGTGTTAAAATCCCACCCCTAATATATACACACACCAGTGTTAATTTTGACAGCAAATTTTGATTTAGTTTTAGTCATAGTCTTTTCCCCCACGCCGAAGAAGCCAACGCAGCCCCGCGCCGCAGCCCCCAGGGGAGCAGGTCACCACCCACATCAGAACATCCGGCCCCACCCAGGAACCAGGAGGTACCCACACCCCAGGGGGGCAGGGGGGGAGAGGCAACCAGCAAGGAGCGGTCAGGAGGCAAGCCACCGGCCCAGACCCAGGTCCAGCCAAACATACAACCACACGCACACCGGCAAGCACACCCATGTACACATTTATACACAAACACACTCTCCCACACACATATAAACATAGATACACCATATTCACTCGCCCACCCATACTCACGAAGACTGTGACAAATACAAAGACACACATTCATCCATAGCTACCCACTCTCTGAAGATGGGAGCGGAAACCACCCCAGGGCCAACAGTGACCCCAAGATGCCGCCAGCCCGGTCCCCAAGGAACCACCTGACCCCGACCCCGGGCGAGGCATAAGAAATCGGGTTGTGAGATGGCCCACCCCCCCCCCCTCCCCCCGCCCAACTTATAAGTGTATGTGTTTATGTTGTGAATGAATGAGTTGTATAGGGTGCAGTTAAAATTGAGGGGGCAGTTGTGCCACAAGCACCAACTGCTGGACGTCAGTGCTCGCCCACACTGCCCCCCCAAAAACCCTCCATGTCTAAAATGCAAATAAAATTTGGGGACAGACAGAAATGAGGATCTGAATGGGGCCACCTCAGCGGCCGCCCCTCATCAACCTCTGTGTAACATGCCTGCCCCAAAGGTCCTATATGTATCGTGTAGTATGTGTGCATGTGTTGTGAATTATAATGTCTATAGTGCAATTAAAAAGGAGATGCAAGTGGCCGCGTGACTCTGCACGCAGCCTCTCAACCCTACACCCTACGTGTGTGTGTGTGTGTGTGTGTGTGTGTGGGTGGGGGGGGGGGGGGGGGGGGGGGGGGGGTAAGACCAGGAAGGTGGAAAAAAAAAAAAAAAAAAAAAAACCCCACCCAACCTGGAAGAAGAGAGCCAGCAGTCCACTGGCTCAGTAGGCACCCCGACCTCCCACACCCCAGCACAGGGCAGGGAGGGGTGAGCCCGGGGCCATGGCGACAGCATCCCAGAGCACTGCAGCACCTGAGACTGGTGCCACCGCCCCCATCATAGAGGGTAGCCCACTCTCACTAGACGCCCATTCACTCAACAATAGACACAAACAAGCGACAGGACATGCTGGCCTGAGTTGGAAATACGGTGCCCCGTCCCCACCAACCACCCCACCGCCGTCCCCACCCCCCACCCCACCCCCCGGCAGCGCAGGCACCCCAGGGCCCCAAAAGCGCAGACCGGACGTCCCAACGCAGGTTAGGTCAACCCACCCCACCCGGTGGCGCGCCCGGGACAGCAGAGACCCCCCAGCGCCAGGGGGGACCCACCGGGAGCCGGCACGGCCCCAGGCCCGGGGCCCCAGGGCCCAGCCCCCAAGCCACACAGGGAAGACCAGCCAACCGACCGGGGGCCGGCACCCATCACCCCAAACACCCCGGACCACACCCCAGGACCGCAAGGCAGCACCATCCAAGCCCCCACCACCATCAACTAGAACAGGCACACAGACATCACCAGAAGGTCGCCCCAGGACTCCAGTCTCAGGAGGCTACCAGCTACACAGGCCCCCAGAGCTCCCACCCGACCGCCTACAAAGCACCTCAGGGGCAGAACCAACAGCCAACCACCCCCACTAAGTAATGGAGCTGATCAGTGGGAACCAAAGAGAGTCAAATTCCTCCAATTGATCTTTAGATGAAGCAGACATTCTCTCTAAACTAACATAATCTATTAATAAATTTTTGTACTGAGTAATACATAGTTTATTTTTTGACTTCCAATTCATAAGGATAGTTTTCTTAGCGATGCACAAGGCGGTGAGAACTATGTGTGACATATTTGACTCCATCACTAATTCACTGATGTCACCTAAGATGCATAGTCTGGGGGAAGTTGGGACGCGACAGCTAAACCATGTGGATAGGTCTTTACATATCCTTTGCCAAAATCTCTGAACAGGTACACAAGACCACAGAGCATGTAGATAATTCTCCTCTGAATTGCTTGTACAGTGGGTGCATATGTTTGAATGTGTAAGGCCCATTTGGAACATCCTTTGTCCAGTATAGTGTGTTCTATGGAGAATTTTATATTTTAAAAGTTGTACTTGGGGTCTTTTAGTCATTTTGAAGATATTTAAACATATTTCTGTCCATAAATTTTGATCTAGGTTAACAGAAAGATCACGCTCCCATTTTGCAATTGGGAGGGAAACTGAATCATCAGTTTTCAGTAATAATTTATACAATTTTGACAACAATTTTGGGGTATAGAGGTTAAGAAATTCTGTTACCCATGTAGGTATTTCTAGATTCAACTGATTAAGGTTAAATCTTCCCTGTAAAATGGACTTAAGTTGTTGATATTCCAGAAATCTACCGTTGCCAATTCTATATTTTGACATAAGTTCTTGGAATGTAATAAGGTTTCCATCTTGGATAATATGTTCTAAAGTATTTACACTTTTATCACGCCATAACGGAAAATTCAGCATTTTCTTTTTCTGACAAATATCTGGATTGTTCCAAATCGGTGTTAGCTTACAGGGGATAAGTGAAGATTTAGTTATTTTCAAAAATTCCCACCAAGCTGTCAGAGAAGTATTTATACTAAGGCTTTTATAGCAGTTATGATGTTTAGTACTAGGGCTAATGAAAGGTAGATTCGAGATTTTTATTTTTCCACAAAACTCCTGTTCTAGATCCAGCCATGGGTTGTCTAATGAATTGGATTTGATCCACTTTGAAATATACTGCAACCTATTGCTTAAGAAATAGTAATAAAAGTTTGGTAATTCCAGACCTCCACTTTGTTTTGGCTTTTGTAAAGTTTTTAAGCTTATTCTTGATGGTTTGTTTTTCCATAAAAATTTTGAGATGTTTGAATCTAGTGACTTGAACCAAGGAATAGAAGGTTTATTAGGGATCAGTGAAAATAGATAATTAATTTTTGGTAAGACCATCATTTTAATGGCAGCAACTCTCCCCATGAGTGATATAGGTAAACTATTCCAACGTGTGAGATCATCCTCTATTGTTTTTAATAAGGGGATATGATTTAATCTTACCAAGTCTGAGAGCCTGGCGGAAAAATTTATGCCTAAATATCTAATATTTCCTGACTTTAGTGGGGCCCTAGGGGTTCTATGGAAATTACAATTCAGAGGCAAAACTGTTGATTTACTCCAATTGATAGAGTAATCAGATATAGATGAGAACTTATCTATCAGTGTGATAGTCTTCAAGAGAGAAGCTTGTGAATTCCCAAGGAAAAGTAATACATCATCAGCATAGTCATAGTCATAGTCTTTTGACGAAAATGTAATTTAGTTTTAGTCATAATTTAGTCATCTGAATAGTATGGATGCGCCGATCCGATAGTCAGTATCGGTATCGGTCTGATTCTGACCTAGCTTACTGGATCGGATATCGGAAAGAAATAAAAAATGCAATCCGATCCGATCCGAGCAGTTTACTAGCGAGCGCCGCCATTAGCACTAGCCATCGTCCGATACCGGAAGGACCCCTTCCCCGCCAAAATAGTTTTTATTTTTTAATCCCTGATTAGTGACTAAATCTTGACCTGCAGTAGAAACGTATTTAGGAGAATGCTTGTGAATATAAAGCATTACAACATTCCGCTCACACAGCCCCCAGTTTTTCAACATGAACACCGATGACCCAACAGCTGCAGTCAGCTGATTTACATGCAGTCTGTCTGCACAAGGGCAAAGAGGCGGAGCCGGTGACGGTGGCCTCAGGTGGAGCGGAAGGAACTGTTTTTGTCCAAAAGAAGCTTTTTCCGGTAACCACCATTAAACAGCTGGAGGTCCTTCATCAACCACCTGATCAGTAAGTGAAGAAAATAGAACTTTGTAGCTGCTCCATCCACCCTGTTTGTTTCACACAGGGAAAAACTGCAGTACGGAAGTCAAACTATGCAGATGAACTGTTAATACGAAAAAAGTACTTCTAATCCAGTTACTTGGGTAATCGATGAAATAATTGATAGAATACTCGATTACTAAAGTAATCGATAGTTGTAGCCCTAATGAAATTTGCAACATGCCATAAGCCAATGCATCACCTTCTCACACAGGAGCAACAGGATTCAGGTGATAGAGCAATTGCTGTAAGTAAGTAAAGTTTATTTATATAGTGCTTTTTTCAGACAAAAAGTAAAACAATTAAAACACAATATCAAAAAACAAACAAACAAAACATATAAAACACCATGTTAAAAACATATTAACATTACCATATTAAAAGAATAAAAATAAAGTCAACAGAAAGCCTGGTTAAACAGAAAAGTTTACAACTGTGTTTTTAAAAGATGCCACACAGTCAGCTAAATAGAGCTGGAGTGGTAAACAGTTCCAGAGCTTTGGTGCCACTGTCTAAAAAGCTCTGCCCCTCCCTGGTCCTTAGTCTTGTATGTGGGACAACTAAAAGATTTTTATTTTGTTGTGTGAGAGACTGTTGACTTCTATCCAGGCATTTAGAAACAATTGTTTTTTTTGTTTTTCGTTTGTTTTTTAAGAAAGATCGAATTTGTATCATATCAGCAGATATCCAAATGTAAAATATCGGTATCAGACATGAAAAAGTGGTATCATCCCATCCCTACTGAATAGTCTAGTTTTAGTCGATGAATTATGGTAAGAATATAGTCGACTAAATCTACAGTCGATTTAGTGACTAAAATATAAAGGGTGTAAAATGTAAATGCTTTTTCTTCAGTTCCCTTGAATAGTCATTATACACACTTACACAAAATTAAACATTTATTAAAAGTTATGCAATATTATTAATAATATTAACATTAGCGTCTCACCTGCTTCCCACGCACCTGATCACTAACACCACCTTACTGAGATAATACGAGTGTTTTACAGCAGGACGCGCTCTGAAAGGTACAGGGCAGTGTTCAGGACTAAGATTAGGAAAGGCTAATCCACCGCGGTGTGGAGATTTTCTCTAAACACAAACTGGGAAAAACACTTTACCCTGCATGACATTAAAATGCTGACCTTTGCATGGAGATCTGGGTGACTGGTTTGCAGATGTTGTTTAAGATTTGTGGTGTTTTTGCCCGAGATAGTCGCCCCACATGGTTCACACATCGTTTTGTTTGTCACAGTCAAAGGACAAATGTGACCATACATCGGCTCTTCTCTTTCTCCCTGCTGACATTGTTTACATAACTCAGTTCTATCGGAAGGAACGACCAATCACAGGCTAGTTTGGTCTTCCCGGGTTTAGAGCATATTTGCGCAACTGTGCGTTTGATTGGATGTTTTCCTAACTTGTCCTGCCCTGTCACAAAATTAAATCAGTTCTGATTGGATGTCGTCCCCGCCAAGCATTTTCGTCTCTTTTTCATTGGTCGATGAAAGTGTCAATTAATTTCATTGTCGTTTTTATCCTTTTAGGTAGTTTTTATTTAGTTATCGTCTCGTTTTTGTCATGAAAAAAAGGGTAGTTGACGAAAACTATGATGAAAATATTTCGTCAACGAAATTAACACTGATACACACACAATCTTGCTGTGTTATGTTGTAATGTATATGTGTGTGTGTCTTTGTCATGAAACGTACACAATAATGAGGACGATAAGCTGCAACAATGCCCCCGGGATCTAGAGGTAAATAGGGAAAGACCCAGGGAACCCATGTCATCCACAGCCCACAGGAGCTTAGAAGACCTGTGGCCTCACATCCCTGACGATACCATGCACACACCCCAGAGGAGGAAGGAGAGAGACCCTAGATGGAGCTCCCATGGCCAAAGGGCAGGAGCCCCAGAGAGTCAGAGGCAATGAACAATGAGGTTGGGATACCGCAATTAAGCCATGTGGACTGGTCTTCACATATCCTCTGCCAGAACCTCTGAACCAGGGTTATTTTAGTTAACAAAAAGGAACGAAATAACAAAAACTGAAATTGAA
This sequence comes from Archocentrus centrarchus, assembly GCF_007364275.1. Taxonomy (NCBI): domain Eukaryota; kingdom Metazoa; phylum Chordata; class Actinopteri; order Cichliformes; family Cichlidae; genus Archocentrus; species Archocentrus centrarchus. Next base: position 3,577,182 of record NC_044352.1, on the reverse strand, counting down.
ATTTCGTTAACTGAAATAAAAAAACTATAATTGAAAGGAAAAAACGATAACTAAAACTGTATTGTGAGTTTACAAAACTAACAAAAACTAACTGAAATTATAGATAAAATGGCCTTCATTTTCTTGTTTGTCATTTTATTTAAAAGCCTTGTGGAACTTTCAGGGGATCACACTCCTCAGCCTCCCCGGTAAGGTCTATGCCAGGGTGCTGGAAAGGAGGGTCCGCCCGTTAGTCGAACCTCAGATCCAGGAGGAACAATGTGGTTTTCGTCCTGGTCGCGGAACGCTGGACCAGCTCTTTATCAGCTCAAGCATATTTGAGTGCGTGGGAGTTTGCCCAACCAGTTTACATGTGTTTTGTGGACTTTGAGAGGGCATTTGACCGTGTCCCTCAGGGTATCCTGTGGGAGGTCCTGTGGGAGTATGGGGTGTCTGGCCCATTGTTGCGGGCCATTCAGTCTCTGTACAACCACAGTGAGAGCTTGGTCCGTATAGCCGGTAATAAGTCGGATTCGTTTCCTGTGGGTGTTGGACTCCGTCAGGGCTGCCCTTTGTCACAGATTCTGTTCAGAATTTTTATGGACACAATTTCTAGGCGTAGCTGATGCAGTCCTGTTGGCTTCATCAGGGGGTGGCCTCCAGCTCGCAGTAGAACGGTTCGCAGCCGAGTGTGAAGCGGCTGGCATGAGAATCAGCACCTCTAAGTCTGAGGCCATGGTCCTCAGCCGGAAAAGGGGGGAGTGCCCTCTTCGGCTCAGGGACGAGTTCTCGCCCCAAGTGGAGGAGTTAAAGTATCTCGGGGTCTTGTTCACGAGTGATGGGAGAAGGGAGCGGGAGATCGACAGACGGATCGGGGCTGCTTCTGCAGTGATGCGGACGCTGCACCGGTCTGTCGTGGTGAAGAGGGAGCTTAGTGTAAAAGCGAAGCTCTCAGTTTACCGGTCGATCTACGTTCCTACCCTCACCTATGGTCACGAGCTTTGGGTAGTGACCGAAAGAATAAGATTGTGAATACAAGCGGCAGAAATGAGTTTCCTTCAAAGGATGGCTGGTCTCTCCCTTAGAGATAAGGTGAGGAGTGCGGCCATCCGGGAGAGGCTCAGAGTAGAGCCGCTGCTCCTCCACATTGAAAGGAGCCAGTTGAGGTGGCTCGGGCATCTGATTAGGATGCCTCCTGGCCGCCGCTTGGGTGAGGTGTTCCGGGCATGTCCCACCGGGAGGAGGCCCTGTGGTACACCCAGGACACGCTGGGGAGATTATATCTCTCGGCTGGCCTGGGAACGCCTTGGGGTCCCTCCACATGAGCTGGAGGAGGTGGCTGGGGAGAGGGAGGCCTGGGCTTCTCTGCTTAGTCTCCTGCCCCCACGACCCGGCCCCGGATAAGCGGAAGAGAATGGATGGATGGATGGATGGATGGATGGATGGATGGATGGAATTAAACAAAAACCCTGCCTGAGGCTAATCTGATTTTTAGGAGATGAGGAGGAGAAGGGAGGGGAGAGGGAGAGGAAGGGAGACGGGGCAAAAGCTAAGGCTTGCTGACCTAGTTTGCTCACACTGATGGGGGCCTCAGACGCTTGAGTCGGATGACTGATGCTGTCCTCATGCCGTAGCCTTTGTGAAAATCTGGTAAAATGAATCTTGATTTCATTAATTTTTTTAGACGGTATTAAACATATACAAATAAAATTACATAAAGATTTCCAATGTGGTCCACAGGAAAAAATATTTTGGACATATTAGAATGAAAAGAAAAGAAAAGAGCTAACTATACATGCTATAATGTCTTGCAAATTAAATGACAAGTCCTGTTTTTTTTTTTTTTTAATTTATATTCAATTAAAAATAAAAAGAACCCAAATTAAAAATATATATACACTTTAATCCCATGTAGTGACGCATAAGCACCATCCTTGACATACATTTCCATATAACCCTTATACATTATTATCAATTTATAATTTATATTCAATTAAAAAATATGACATCATCTATATGAAAATTACTTATCTGTTATAGATTTTTATCTATTACTGTTTAGATCTTGACATGTATTTGACAGAAAGTGGTACCATATGCCTCTTAACTGTTACCAGTAATTATTCAAATTAATTTGTAAAAACTAATACTTTCTTGTTTTTTCCCCACTAAAGCTGACTAAAGCTTTGAGTTTTTCTTGACTAACTGGACTAAAACAATCATATTTAGAAATTATTAAAACTGATAAAACTAAGATGCATTTTCATCCAAAAGACTAAAAGTAAAACTAAAACGGTTGTCAAAAACAACAATGGTTCAAACCTTCTTGAGTGTACTGACTGAGGCATAAACATTACTTCCCTCCACCTGTCAGTGGGCGAGGTAACAATAAATGCAACTCTTCACAGAACTAAATCACATACTGCATAAACTTACTAAAATAATGTCACAGAGAACACGTGCCATCATCAACACTGAAGAGTGTGTGACTATTTTTGGTACAGCAGTTTATTTTAATGAAGGCTATCTGTTTGCAGCATTCAGTTTACATTTATTAATGAGAAAACTGAATTATAAATAGGCTACAGAGAATAAAAAACATCATAGAAACATTTCTTTAGATTTATCATTACAAACAGCAAATTCAATTCAATTCAATACAATTCAATTTTATTTATATAGCGCCAAATCACAACAAACAGTCGCCTCAAGGCGCTTTGTATTGTGGGTAAAGACCCTACAATAATACAGAGAAAACCCAACAGTCAAAACGACCCCCTATGAGCAGCACTTGGCGACAGTGGAAAGGAAAAACTCCCTTTTAACAGGAAGAAACCTCCATCAGAACCAGGCTCAGGGAGGGGGGGTCATCTGCCGCGACCGGTTGGGCTGAGGGGAGAGAAAAGACATGCTGTGGAAGAGAGCCAGAGATTAATATCAATTAATGATTAAATGCAGAGTGGAGTATAAACAAAGTAAATAAGGTGAATGAGAAGAAACAGTGCATTATGTGAACCCCCCAGCAGCCTAGGCCTATAGCAGCATAACTAAGGGATGGTTCAGGGTCACCTGATCCAGCCCTAACTATAAGCTTTATCATAAAGGAAAGTTTTAAGCCTAATCTTAAAAATAGAGAGGGTGTCTGTCTCCTGAATCCAAGCTGGGAGCTGGTTCCACAGAAGAGGCGCCTGAAAGCTGAAGGCTCTGCCTCCCATTCTACTCTTAAGTATCCTAGGAACCACAAGTAAGCCAGCAGTAGGAGGTATAATGTACCACCTTCTGTCAAATGCATGTCAAGATCTTATCAGTAATAGATAAAGATCTATAGTATAGATAAGATAAGCAATTTGCATATAGATGACGTCATATTTTTAATTGAATGTAGATTATAAAAATAGATAATATTGTATAAGGGGTATATGGAAATGAATGTCAGGGTTGGTGCTTATGTGTCACTATAGGGGAGGTGGGTGAAAGTATATATATATATATTTTATATATATATATATATATATATATATATATATATATATATATATATATATATATATATATATATATATATATTTTTTTTTTTTTTTTTTTAAATTGGGGAGTTTCTTTTTATTTGTAATTATAAATAAATAAAAAGCCACAGGACTCATCATTTCATTTTTGTGAGACATTACAGCTTGTATAGTTTGTTTTTTTTTTCTTTTCATTTTATTTTTCATTCAACTATGACCAAAGAAGACAAAGAAGACAGCACCAGGACACGGTTAGTGAGCCTACTGAGACCTCTGAATGCCACCATGAATGTGATCAGAAATAGGTCAGACAGAAAGGTCAGTAAGCCTGAACTTTCGCTCCTGCTCCCTTCCTCTCTCCCCCCACCCCTATCTCCTCCTCCTCCTCCTCCTCCTCCTCCTCCTCTGTTAAACATCAGATTAACCTCAGTCAGGGTTTTGTTTAATTCCTCTGAGAAAAAGAGCAATTAAAAAATGAAATTGTAAATTAAAAAATAAAAAAAATAAAAGCAAATAAAATAAATAAAAAGAAGAAAAGCAAATGAAAAATATAAGCAAAAAAAATAAAAGTAAATGAAAAAAACTAAAAAAAATGAAAGCAAATAAAATTGTAAATTTAAAAAAATAAAATTGTAAGTTAAAAAATAAAATTGAAAATTAAATATAAAATTTAAAAAGTAAACTAAAAATTAAATTTTTAAAAAGTAAAATAAAAGTAAATTAATGAAATCATCTGTTTTTTTTTATAAAGTTTCTGTTTTCTAGTTCCACTGACCTGTAACAGAAAATAGGTGCTAAAAACCCCCTCCCTCCTCCTCCTCCTCCCTATGTTGAGCCTCTTTGAGATCCCACCAACCCTCTGTGTATTACAGTTTATTACAGTATTCAAAAAGAAAAACAATAATTTAGCCCTCGGGGCCCCACCTATGCCCCCTATTCAGGGCCTCTCTTTTCGCAGTACCACCTCTGTTTGCTTTAGTAAGATGCAGAAAAAAATAACGATCACTGGACTTCTTTAGCTTGTTGGACACATCTGTTTTTGTAAGATAAGTACCCCACCCCCACCCCACCCCTCTTCCGATCAATCAGTTTCGTAAATGGACTGGACTTTTACCGTGAGCACATCAGAGCCTGTCTCGTTTATGAAAAAAACAACTGAACCTACTAAATAGAATAGAATGCCTTTATTGTCATTATACAGGATGTACAATGAGATTGGAGGGCCACTCCTGTTCAGTGCCATACAACAGAAAATCAAACTCTCTAAAATAAAAATAAAAATATTATAATCTAGTATAATCAAGAAATATACAGAAAATAAACAATGTATAAAATATACAAAAAATAGAATGTATAAAAATATATACATACATTGGTGCATCTGTACATTGTAAGAAAAGTAAATAAGTGTATACATATAATAATGAAGATGATGAATATTGCACTTGGTGAATGAATATTGCACTAGTGAATGAATACTGGATATTACACAATATAGGAATGTTAGATATTGTTCAGTATGAATAATCTAATATTGCACAGAGATGTGGGTGTTGCACAGTTACAGTGGGTGAGTGTGAGAGTTCAGGGTGGTGATTGCTCTGACGAAGAACCTGTTCTTGAGTCTGTTTGTTCTGACAACCATGTAAAACAAGTGATTGGCAACTTTAGTTAAGGTAAGTTATGTTTATTTCCCCTTTGTATGTATAGTTCCAGCCTCATAACTGAAAAAAAAATATATATATAGGTTATTATAGATCACAGACCTGCCTTAGAAAGAAGAATGATAAAATCTACCATTTGGGTGTAAAAGCTAACTGTCAAACACACAAACCTATAAAGAGCCTCAGTGTAAATATGTTGTTAGTTTGTTCCTCTAAATGTGACTCTTGGACGGTCGCTAGGATTTTTGTAAAGACATGGTTTATACAGGTATATCAAACTCTGTTTTTAGGTTGTAGGTCATTTAAAAAATACTTTTCTAAAAATTTTTTTTTTAACTTTTGTGTTAGATGAGATGCTCATGGGCTCCATTTCAGATACAGATGTCGGTACGTTTTTTTTTTTTCATGGCATGTCTTGATGAATAAGAGGGTCATAGAACCTTTTTTTTTCTTCAGATGCTGGATTGATTGAGGAGGCGGATATTGGTATGTTTTGGGGTTTTTTTTTTTTGGTATTTTTGTTTTTCAGACAAAAACCAAAATGCTTTAAAAATAAGAAACTTTTTAAACCATTTCAGACATATTTGAGTTAGACCTCTATCTTCACATTCAGAGACCTTTGTCCCCTCAGTAACAGGACTGGGCTCAGCTTCTAAGGGCAGCAAGCTAGTGGAAAGCCAAAGATAGATTCTCCGTGGTGCAACCTCAATAGGAAAACATCTCACAGTTGACAGAAGTGACAACCCTGCCCCAAATTTTGTCACATAAGTTATTAAAAATAGGTGAGTATGTTTACTATGTTTGTTTTATTAATTTAAAAAAATCTGTCTTTCAGGAGGTAAAGATGTTATTGGAGCTCGCATACCAATACGCAGAAGGAGGCGGAGAAATGAGAGGAGGTGCAGGGGCCTATACACTAGGGTTCTTTTGTAAAACATTTACACCTGTGTTAGAATTATTAACCTTAATAAAGCATTTACAGTTATGTCAGAGTTATTGACCTTAATAAAAGAAGTTTTTTTTTGTTTTTTTTTTTACTGGATTTTATTTAACAATAAAATGTCTAATAATGATTATTTTAGAGCTTTAAATGCAGCTTTAGCCTTGTTAGAGGGTGAAAATAGAGAGAACGCTAGTCAATCCAATCCTGAAATCATCTCTTTGACTCCTGTTATTGATGCTGTGAACTCTTTCAACTGGCTACAACTATTGGACACCCAACTCTCCCCGTGTTGATAATACATGAGATAACCCTATTGAACCCCCTCAAAATCAGACACCCAGTCATGATACATTTGATGTTTTTGATGCTATCGATAATGTTCTAGCTCAATTACAGTCTAACCAACAACCTATACTGGCTGAATTAATAGCCTGTTATATCAGAGACCCCGTGAAAATCCCTGTCCTTACTGTAAGGACGGCAACTGCAGTGAGATCAGCAAATGCACTGGGCTTGACATGCATGGAGTTCTGCTCCTGATTTATACTGTGTGTAGTTAAGTTATAGTTTTATTAAAAAGGCCCATCAAGGCCAAACTGTTATAATCTCTTGTGGTTTTCTGTCCTACTCTCTCATCTCTGGTGATTTTACTAGTACAGTCGACTATATTGCAATGAAATGCAGTATATTCTTTCATTTGGGACAGATCACATATTTTTAAATGACTATGCATAGTATATTTACATATTTGGTATTGCTGGATTTAGAAAATAAGCACATTAATTCAACAAGCCTACTGTGTTATATGACAATACATGCGGCATAATAAAACTTGGGACTGGAGACTAAATTTTGTCAATACTTTTCAGTTGGGGCACTTCATACATTAAGTGACTTAACACCCTGATTATGCAGGCCATATTTACATATGTATTGATGGATTCAGCACAACCTCATCTTTCCAACAAGCCATCATATGTGTTTCTATGACAAACCCTGGCAAAGCAATTACAAAGTAAATGAAAACATTTTGCATAGATATATTTTTTTCCATGTTTGCCTATTTTAGGTATGTGTTCCAAGGTCTCTATCTACCATACTTTAAGATATTCCCATCCAGTTTTTTCTAGTGGGTAAAGCGAAGTCCTGACTATATACATGTCTATTCTGAAAGCTCTCAGGCCTTATGTTATTAATCTACATCAGTTTTGTGGGTTAACCCCCATGTGGACAGGCTGTACTTGAGTTCTTTTTTAGTTTTGGGTATATAACAATATCTATCAATTTAACCATCTTGGCAGTAAAATATTTTTGGCCAAGAATCCATTTCGTATAGGGGAGACCATGAAGAAAAACATGGTTGGGTTTAGTTCTACCTCCAGTAGGGGTATGCCAAAATTTTGGGGGGGCATTGTCACTAGCCTAGTGGATACGACCCCACATTGAGCGGATGGGCCCGTTGCTGTGATACATCAGTGTATATGTCTATGGATTTACTGAGCTAGCGGAAATCCTGCTGACTGAAGGATGGAAGTTTGTTCATTCAGTCAGTTTACATGTTTTATTCTCTTACACAGGAGGAAGCACTTTGGTGAAGTCTGCTTCACTGCAGACTGGCTTTTTAAAGAATCAGTCAGCCTTTAGCTGTTTTTGCTCTGGATCTGTTTACATTTTAATAGCACAGCTGTGAGTCTTTTCTTATGAAGGAAAAAAAGCATTAATTTATTTGAGGAGCATTATTTAAATATGCCAGTGGTTTATTTTTCAGCAATTCCTCATGTACATCTACAGCTGAATGTTAGTAAAAGTGTCTGTGTGACATTTGGGACATGTAGCTTTGACTCAGAAGTACCTTTTTGTTTATACCTTTGGGAAGAAAAAAAAAATATCAAGATATATTTCTTATATCGCCATTCAGATAAAAAAAAAATTGAGATATTATTTTGGTCCATATTCCCCAGCCCTAGTAGTTCTAAACATATTTAGGGTGTTTTTTCTTTACTTTTTGTCTCTTTTTGACAGCTGGTTTACCAAAAGAAGCCATCTCATGCCATGATATGAGCTGTAAGAATCCTCAACATAGAATAATGTACAGATGACTATTAAATATCTGCCATTTTTCTCTGATATGACATTAGAAGCAGAAAACTGCATCTTGCTATCTTAGTCGGTAAATCAATGCAGTTTTCTGCTTCTAATGTCATATCAGAGAAAAATGGCAGATATTTAATAGTCATCTGTACATTATTCTATGTCACAATCTTATTAGTGAATATATATGCCCCCAGTTTTGATGATCCAGATTTTATGAATAAGTTATTTGAACTTCTTCCCTCTTTGAATAAGAACCTCCTCGTAATCAGAGGGGGATATGAATTGTCACTGACCCCAATCTTGATCGCTCCAGCCCACGGAATTTGACCCCATCATTAATGTCTAAGTCACTCTCAGATTTCATGTCAAAGAATGGTGGCATAGATCCCTGGAGATTTTAACACCCCCACAACAAGGAATTTTCTTTCTTTTCGCATATGCTTCAGTCTTTCTTTTGACATCCCCGACATCAGTTGATGTCGGTGATGTCGAAAGAGACTGATGCATATGCGAAAAGAGAGAAAATTTTTTATTTGACACAAATAAACAGCTCAGTGTAGTGCTCCTGCAGTAACTGAGTAATTTCTTTTACATCACTGACACCATCAATAGTAGTTGGAAGTGATGTTTTGCAATTATTTATTTTCTTAATTTCTAGTCCTAGACATTATTTTTTAACTTTCTTGCAAGAGTCAGACCTCATAGTGTTTTTGTTTCTCTTTATAAATCTTAAAGCATATTTAAAATTTGCATTTGCCTGTTTTTTTATACTCAAACAAAGGGGCATGTCTATGTTTACCCAAATCAACCCATGCTTTAAGAGCCCTTCTGGCCCCTCCATGAAACTCTCCTAAATAGTCATTCCAGCCTGGCTTGATACCATGTGAGCTGGTTTTATACAGAGGCTTACTTGAGGTAAGAAGGGACGTCACAACATTCTCATACATAGTGCATAACTCAGCGCTATGTTGAGGATTCTTACAGCTCATATCATGGCATGAGATGGCAAATGCAAATTTACTTTTCTTACAATGTACAGATGCACCAATGTATGTATATATTTTTATACATTCTATTTTTTGTATATTTTATACATTGTTTATTTTCTGTATATTTCTTGATTATACTAGATTATAATATTTTTATTTTTATTTTAGAGAGTTTGATTTTCTGTTGTATGGCACTGAACAGGAGTGGTCCTCCAATCTCATTGTACATCCTGTATAATGACAATAAAGGCATTCTATTCTATTCTATTCTATTTAGTAGGTTCAGTTGTTTTTTTCATAAACGAGACAGGCTCTGATGTGCTCACGGTAAAAGTCCAGTCCATTTACGAAACTGATTGATCGGAAGAGGGGTGGGGTGGGGGTGGGGTACTTATCTTACAAAAACAGATGTGTCCAACAAGCTAAAGAAGTCCAGTGACCATTATTTTTTTCTGCATCTTACTAAAGCAAACAGAGGTGGTACTGCGGAAAGAGAGGCCCTGAATAGGGGGCATAGGTGGGGCCCCGAGGGCTAAATTATTGTTTTTCTTTTTGAATACTGTAATAAACTGTAATACACAGAGGGTTGGTGGGATCTCAAAGAGGCTCAACATAGGGAGGAGGAGGAGGAGGGAGGGGGATTTTAGTGCTTATTTCTGATAACAGATCATTGGTAATAGAAAACAGAAACTTTTTTTAAAAAGAGGATTTCATGAATTTACTTTTATTTTACTTTTTAAAAATTTAATGTTTAGTTTAGTTTTATTTACTTTGTAATTTTATTTTTAAATTTTAAATTTTATTTTTTAATTTTCTATTTTATTTTTTTATTTACAATTTTATGGAAAAGGGGTGTGGGGTTCTTATCTTACAAAAACAGATGTGTCCAGCAAGCTAAAGAGGTCCGGTGACCGTTATTTTTTCTGTATCTTACCTAAAGTACCGTGAAAAGAGAGGCCCTGAATAGGGGGCATAGGTGGGGCCCACGAAGTCGAAATTATTGTTTTTCTTTTTTTAAATACTGTAATAATCTGTAATAAACAGAGGGGTGGATAAGATCTCAAAGAGGCTCAACATAGGGGGAGGAGGAGGGAGGGGGTTTTTAGCGCCTATTTTCTGTTACAGGTCAGTGGAACTAGAAAACAGAAACTTTTTTAAAAAAACAGATGATTTCATTAATTTACTTTTATTTTACTTTTTAAAAATTTTATTTTTAGTTTACTTTTTAAATTTTATATTTAATTTTCAATTTTATTTTTTAACTTACAATTTTATTTTTTTAAATTTACAATTTTATTTGCTTTCATTTTTTTTAGTTTTTTTCATTTACTTTTATTTATTTTTCATTTTTATTTTTTACATTTTATTTTTAATTTTCAATTTTATTTTTTAATTTTCAATTTTATTTGCTTTAATTTTTTTTTAGTTTTTTTCATTTACTTTTTTTTTTGCTTATATTTTTCATTTGCTTTTCTTCTTTTTATTTATTTTATTTGCTTTTATTTTATTTATTTTTTAATTTACAATTTCATTTTTTAATTGCTCTTTTTCTCAGAGGAAGGTTGGAGATTGGCCTATAATTAGCTAAGACAGTTGGGTCAGTGATGGTTTTTTAAGTAGAGGTTTAATTACAGCCACCTTGAAGGTCTGTGGTACATAGCCAACTAATAAAGACTGATTGATCATTTTTAAGATTGAAGCATCAATAATTGGAAAGACTTCTTTGAACAGTCTAGTAGGAATGGGATCTAACAAACATGTTGCTGGTTTGGAGGAAGTAACTATTGAAGTTAACTCTGAAAGATCAACTGGAGCCAAAGAGTCTAAACAAATACCAGCAGTGCTGAAAGCAGCCGAACATGAAGAATAATCTTTGAGATGGTTATGAATAATTTTTTCTCTAATGTCTAAAATTTTATTGGTAAAGAAATCCATGAAGTCACTACTAGTTAAAGTGAAAGGAATACTCGGCTCTACAGAGCTCTGACTCTTTGTCAGCCTGGCTACAGTGCTGAAAACAAACCTGGGGTTGTTCTTATTTTCTTCAATTAATGATGAATAGTAAGATGTCCTAGCTTTACGGAGGGCTTTTTTTATAGAGCAACAAACTCTTTTTCCAGGCTAAATGAGCATCTTCTAATTTAGTGAGACGCCATTCCCTCTCCAGCTTTCGGGTTATCTGCTTTAAGCTGTGCGTTTGTGAATTATACCACGGAGTCAGGCACTTCTGATTTGAAGCTTTCCTTTTCAGAGGAGCCACAGTATCCAAAGTTATACGCAGTGAGGATGTAAAACTATTGACGAGATAATCGACCTCACTGGGAGCAGAGTTTAGGTAGCTGCTCTGCACTGTGTTGGCACTGAAGAGCATAACAATGAAGGAATTAGATCCTTAAACTTAGTTACAGCACTTTCAGAAAGACTTCTACTGTAATAAAACTTATTCCCCACTGCTGTGTAATCCATTAAAGTAAATGTAAATGTTACTAAGAAATGATCAGACAGGAGGGGGCTTTCAGGGAATACTGTTAGGTCTTCAGTTTCTATGCCATATGTTAGGACAAGATCCAGAGTATGATTAAAGTGGTGGGTGGGCTCCTTTAGCAAAGAACAGAGGTGGGTGGCAGGGGAAAGGAGGTCAGGGTGTCTCTGTTTAGAGCGCTGTCCCGAGGACCTGGACCAGCAGCAGAAAATGGAGGCTGGATGGACAGGAACTTATTACAGTTTTTGTAGCTGCATCACTTGATTTGCTTTTCAGGCAGATTCATCAAATGTGGCACAAAGTCTTTGATCTTTACTGGACAGAAAAACATTTTTTTCAGAAAACACAGAATAGTGTGAGGACAGAACAAAGTTACTGCAGATAAAACTAAACTAAAAAATAAAATGTGGTGTTAACTGGTTAATAATAAACTAAAGTTTAGAGTTACTAAAATAAATATACAAGAATTTGTCACTTTGACTGAACACACCCAGCCTGAGGAGCTGCTAGTCATCACCAGGGGTGAAAGTAAGCCGGTACGGTCCGGTACTGCGTACCACTAAAAGATTCTGCGCCGGTACGCAGTACCGGTGTTACACCAAATTCTGCGACCCATCATATTCTGCGACCACAGGGGGCGATAGCGTACATCCATCTGCATGTACGTGCTGAATACCAGCGAGAAGGAGACTATTTACGTAAACTGCGTAAGCACCAAAACAGGAGATTGTAAACCTTACGGAATATTATTTCGTTCGCATTGACGAAGGAAATGCGTTTTTTTTTATTTGACATTGAACACAGCTGGACGGACCGTTGCATTGAATGCTTTTATTCTATCGTTTGAAATACATAAACCCACTACTACCCATCCTTCAATAAATTGGTAAACGATAAATAAATGTTGCAGTTTACGTAAATAGTCTCCTTCTCGCTGGTATTCAGCACGTACATGCAGAGGGATGTACGCTATCGCCCCCTGTGGTCGCAGAATATGATGGGTCGCAGAATTTGGTGTAACAGCGGCAAAAGTTGGAGCGGCTGTCTGCTGTAAAGCCGTCATTCAGAACCAGTCACGGCTGTACTTTGGGTCAGAATAGATCTGCTAGCAATAAGCAGTCTAAAACACGACTTAATAAATTGCTTTTTTTTTTTTTTCTCATTTCAAATTGTTTCTGAACTGTTAGTGCTATGCTGGAGCCTCAAGTCTCTACCTTCTCTCCCCTCAGAGATCGAGGATTTCTGCAACGGACAGCCACGTACGATAAGCGGCACGGATGCAGTGCATTTTATATGGCAGGCTAGACCCTCCTATTTTGATTGACACCTTGTTCAGCCAATCATGTAACTGGCTGCACCAAAATCAACCGAAAAGCTGCCTGACACCCCCTGGTTATATTGGCTCTGGAAAACCCCTTTCTTAATATGATTGGCCGAATGAGGTGTCAATCAAGATGGGAGGGTCTAGCCTTTCATATAAAATGCACTACATCCCGGAGGACAGGACATGGCCAGTTAATGGGCAACGACAGGGTTTTTCCAGAGCCAATAATAACCAGAGGGCGAAGTTTTTTCAGGTGATTTTGGTTCGGCCAGTTAACAGGTTAAAACACTCACCGCTACGTTTAATGTCGGGCTGCTTGTTACAAAATTTCTCAATTAAAAGCACAGAGAGATTAACTAATAGTGTTTCATGTTGTTCTGCTCAATTTCAACAACACAGCACAGCTCAAAAACACTGCTTATGACCAGAGATTTCATTTACGCTACATGAGAGCGCATTCAGCTCCAAAACACAGTGATGCCAAAAGGACTGAGGTTTGCGAAAGTTTGGTGGTTATTTGACAAGTGGACAGAGCCAGAATGCATGGAGGTGGTCATCAGTTGTGTTAAGTGTGCATTGTGTGCAAACATTTCAGTTCCTTAACAACAAAAATATATTCCACATTGTCAACTGATTCTAATTTCTGCCTTATCCAGGCAGGCAATAGCTCTCTCTCTCTCTCTCTCTCTCTCTCTCTCTCTCTCTCTATATATATATATATATATATATATATATATATATATATATATATATATATATATATATATATATATATATATATATATATATATATATATATATATATATGTGTGTGTGTGTGTGTGTGTGTGTGTGTGTGTGTGTGTGTGTGTGTGTCATAGTACCGCCAAGAATTTAAAACTACTTTCACCCCTGGTCATCACTGAGACAAAGATGTCTACACTGAGTGTTTCATGAGCTTCTTAAATTATACTTTGAACTTCTTTATACTTCTGGGCCCTGTTCCAGTGAGCATGCTCCACACACTGAGTCTGAGTGTGTTAACTACGTGTGACTAGAAAAAGAAAGCCATCATCAGTGGAGCTGATGGAAACACACGTGCAACTCCCGAACACACAAGATTTCTGACCACCAATTTCAATTCTCTCTAGTTTGTAATAAACAAGATTTGTGCACTAAGTTTCAATTACCTAATTAATTAATATGAAGTAAAAGTCTAAATTAAGCCTACATCCATGACCGAATTTAAACTTTTACTGTCTGCTTTCTCTTTGTTCTCACTTTGTAGATGTAAAACCTGCTCTGTGTGAAGCTGGGAAAAAGCACTGAGTGCTTGATGTGAGCCAGTTGTAGTGAAAACAGGTACAACAGAGACCTCCAGTGGCAACTGTGCAGATCCTCATCCTCACATCAGTGAAGAAACTTAAGGATGAGGAACTTAGGAGTGAGGAGTGTGGCTGTATTTACCTTGTGTCACTGTATGAAGTTTGTGTCTGCAAAAGAATTTCATCAATGATTGAAAAGTTCAGTTTCTGGTAGAAAACAAGTAATAAATGCATGAATTAGCTTGTCAGCATCACTCTGAGAAAGGATGTTTCTAGTTTTAGAAATATTGCGCAAATGCAAAAAAGCGGTCCTACATATTTGTTTAATATGTGCATTGAAGGACATATCCTGGTCAAAAATGACTCCCAGATTTCTCACAGTGTTACTGGAGGCCAAAGTAATGCCATCCAGAGTAAGTATCTGGTTAGACACCATGTTTCTAAGATTTGTGGGGCCGAGTACAAGAACTTCAGATTTATCTGAATTTAGAAGCAGGAAATTAGAGGTCATCCAGGCCTTTTTGTCTTTATCAGACGGCTCACCGTGCGCCTTTCATCCTCGATGAAGCTGTTCAGCCTGAGATGAGCGTCTTCCTACTCATGTCTGTATCTGTGCAAGAGTTTAATATCTTAGGACGTGGTAGCGGGTGGACAGTAAAAAAAGGCGCAGGTGTGTGGTGTCTGTAGGCAGCCGAAACTGCAGGACGATCAGGCAGCACCGGGAAACCACATTTAACTTCCAAATAACAAACGATTACATATTTGACCGAGGGCTTTACATACTGGGATAAAGGACCCAGATCCACAGAATTCGACCCCCAGTGATGCCCGGACCAAGAACAATCACCTCCATCTTATTGCCATTAAAATTCAGGAAATTCAAAGCCATCCAAGCTTTGATTTCGTAAAGACACTTTGTTAAGGTCTGTAAAGAGTTTGCATTGCTATGTTTTAGGGGCATATAAATCTGGGTATCGTCAGCGTAGCAGTGGAAAGCAATTTTATGCTTTCTGAGAATATAACTGAGGGGCAGCAAATATAGAGAAAACACCAATGGCCCAAGTATCGAACCCTGGGGTACCCCACAGGACAGAGGAGCACAGGATGATTTAAAATCATTTAAGCTGACAGTTAAAGTTCTCTGGGTCAAGTATGATCTAAATCACTCCGGCACCGTGCCCTGAATACCTGCACACCGCTCTAGATGGGATATTAGAATCATCCTATCAAAGCAGCTGTTAGATCTAAAAGAAGTAAAATCAGTCACCAGGAACATGTCATTAAAAACCCTCAGCAGTGCAGATTCTGTGCTATGAAGAAGTTTGAAGCCAGAGTGAACGACCTCAATGATATCATTTTCATCTAAAAAGGCTTTCACTTGGCCATAAACGACCCTTTCCAGAATTTTAGAAAGAGAGGGGAGCCTAGAAATAGGCCTAAAATTAGACAATACAGTGGGATCCAATCCAGTTTTTTTGATCAATGGTAACACTGTCACATGCTTAAAAGAATCAGGAACCACACCAAAGGACAGGCTGCTGTTAATAAGAGCAAGAACAGCTGGGCCTAATACAGGAGGGGGGAGCTAACGGAGGCTAAGCTACCTTGGTTCGCACCAAGAGTGCTTTGGATGAAGCACGGGAAGATTACACTGAAATATGTTGTTATTCAGATAAATTGAGCTGCACAGATCATACAGATACAGCTAAACACCACTGTGCTCTGGAACAGGAACAGGAAGTGATACGATACTGCAGTGAGAGCCAACACCAAGTGAGTGACTTCACAATATGGTTTGGATCAGTTTTGTTCCAGGCCAGGAATCAAATTTTGAACAAATATTTTTCTCCCCAGTAGAGTTCAAGGACACCGTGCCATTATTTCATGAAAGGTACAGAAACAAAGCAAGTGACCGCAAAGAGTTTATGCTCGTCCAGCCTCCACTTCCTGCTGCTTATCTGGGTCCTGGTCCAGGTCCTGGTCCAGCGGTCTAAGCAGAGACGTCCTGACCTCCATTTCCCTGCCACCTCCTCTAGGATGGCACTGAAACATCTGCAAGTCACCTGAGAGATGCAGTTTCTCGTTTTTTTAGACTGTATAAAGTGTCTGTTCTTTGCTGTCTGCAATGATAAATCTATAGAAAAGTTTCTATCATGCTTTTAATTCTCTGATAATTACGCTTTCTCATTAATAAACATGTAAATTGAGTGCTGTAAACAATTATTATTCATTAAAATAAACTGCTGTGCTAAAAAAAAAAAGTCACACTAATATTTTGTTGGATCAGAGTCTTTATGCCATAAAGACAGGAATATACTGCCTCAACAAAGACCTCACCTGACCCTGTTCTTCAGCAGGCAGCAGTGATAGGTCCATGTCCTCAACCTGCTGCTGTACAGTAGGGGCAACTGTCCGAGATTACAGTAGCTACACCAGATGGCACCTCTGACTCCTGAAGGAAGGCTGAGCACATTTACTGTGTGCCAACCACAGTACGGAGATATAAGACAAGGCTTGGTTGCCTAAGTAGCCCTCTAAGATATTTATCATCCTTTCATATTTCAATCAACTGCAATCTTCACTCTCATTGGCAGTCACTTCATTGCTCGCCTCTAAGCTGAGAAAAGTTTAACTTGGGACCCGCCCACTTCACTTATTTGGTTAATTTGTCTGCAGTTGCTTGAAGTTTCTACAGTTCCCGGCCACCGTGGTCCTAATAGCTGCTTTCTGCGGGGGCACCTCTTTAAGCTCAAATTTTACAAGTAGCCTACTGTACATGTTCATAAAGTTATTACTATTACTGTAACATTTCATGCCACCTGTATACATAAGACATGTTCATATACAGTTAAAGAATCAGTGAAGCTTCAAGAATTCGTCATAAATGATAAAAATGAAGCTTTTTTTAGTCTTCATTAATCTGTCACATTTATATAGAAGTGGGAAAAGAATCAGAATCAGAATCAGAATCAGAATCAGAAGGTTTTTATTGCCATATGGGTGAACAGGTTCACAGCATTAGGAAATTGCTGCGGTACTTCGTGCTTACAGAAAAAAAACAAATAAGTATAAAAACTATAAGACAATATACAAGTATACAAATTGCAAATATACAGAGATATTAGAGCTATAACTATAGCACAATATTACAAAATTACAAAATGTGGGTTTTGAAATGCTAAGATGATCTTTTAACATTACTTTGAAATAAAATGCAAAAAATCAAAATGGTAATGTGTGTTTGTACTTAATATTTTAAATAACAAAAACATGCTTTTAATTTTGCCATTTTGTTCTTCCCCATTTTCTCCATTGAACTTTTAGCTTTTTGTACTATTTGTGTGGTAAGAATGTCTTCTAACATGGAGGAGGGGGTGGAGTTTATGACCTACATGCCTCCACCTCACTCTGTGTCCTGCACATGAAACCAAAGCACCTGAGGAGGTCCCACTCAAACCTTCAGATTTAAAAATGATGTACTTTAGTTTAACCATGACTACACTTTTAGGCTCTGAGGTATTACAACATTACCCCAAACATGGGATGTGAACTGTGGACATCAGCCAGAGATGGTAATTCTAAAAGGGCAGAGAAATATGCACATTTGGGGAATTGGTTATTTATTGCAGGAATTGCTGTGTTATTGTCAGAGGACTGCAGGCCCCAAACATGAACTCTATGGGAATATCAGACCAAAGTTTAGGAAGTGGGATTCCAGAGTGTGGCTGAGAACAGGATTTATTGTTTGAGCAAACTAACAGGCTCATTTCTTTGCTCATTTTGGGCCAACAAAACATGTCTGTAATACAGTAATAGTGCGACTCACACTGGGATGGCAAGCAAATGGTACCATACTCACACAGTGGACCAGAATGTCCTGAGGTGGGGAGATATAGTACCATTTCTGATTTCTTATTTTTTTGGCCATTTTTCATACTTGTATGTTTCAGATCATCAAACAAATTTTAATATTAGACAAAAAATAACTCAAGTAAATACAAAATACAGTTTTTAAATGATGACTTCATTTATTATTGACAGAAAACCATGCAAACCTACCTGTCCCACATAGTTTGAAGTGCTGAGACAAGACTGCCTCCACCCTAATGCCTGAAGCATCTACAATGAATTGTAGGCTGAGTGAGGACAGGTGCTGTAGAGAACCTTTCCTTAAGACACTGAAAACACTTCAGTCTCTGGGAAACATACAAAAGCCAAGGTGGGTGAAGTGAGCTTAGTCAATGTTTCCAAAATGTTATTACCGTCCTTTCTCAAGCTCCTGCAGAGGTTTGCAAATCTGAGAAATCTCACTGCAGCTGACATCTCTGCACCCATCTAACCCCAAAATGCACATTTCTCCACTTTTACATACAATTTGTTGCACTTTCTTTAAAAGTTGTTTATGTTTCCCTGGGTCTTTGGGGAAAATGGGACTATTATCTAAAAATGAACAGATATTATTTAACAGTTAGTGAGAAAGTATTTATAACGTCTGAAAAATGTGGTAGTGAAAGTGGTTTTCCATCTGCTTTCTTAATCTGAAGCAGATGTTGAGCCAATCTTGGAGCACGTAGTTCACTGTCAGATTACTCTGCAGTGGGATGCAGTCTAATCACAGAAGTTATTTAGGGCCAATTCTGTTACTCTGCTTAAAGAAACAGTAGTATTTTAAAGCTGTTCCAGTGAGTCAGTGCATATTTAAAAGTACTGATGAAAGAATAATAAAACCTCTTTCAGACAAGAACTCTTTGTTTATCCGATCTGAGAGAAAGGGGCAAACTTACTGATGACACACGTACTGCACAAAGGTGCAGCCATCGATATCGTCGCGTCGTTTGTGGTTTTCTTTCTGAGCAGATGCAGCTTTCTGCAACATCTCTTCACTACATCGTGTTTATGTACTAAAAGAGAAATAATTTCTCTGTTACTAAAACCGATTCTAAAGTATAGTTTCACTAACTCGTAACACAAGACGGTTTGGAGACGGTATGGCAGACGTGGCGTCGCACTTGTTTGACTTGAAACGACAACTTTAAATTTTCATATTTTGATTTTTTTTTCTCGAAATTTTGACTTTATTCTCAAAATACACAGTTTATTTATTTATTGTGTTCTCAGTGTGGCCCTAATACTCCGTCGTACCATCTCTTCATAGAGGACAGTCTGTGGAAAAAAATTCACGAGTTTACACGAGAGTCGAAGCGATCTCAGAGTGGATGTTATTTAAATGCCTTCTCATGACTGCACGTTGCGGTTGCGTCCTTCCACCTGTAGGGGCGCAAATGTTCGTGTGGTTCTTATTTGCGGGTCGGAGAATCGGACTCGCCACTTGGGCAGTCTGCTGCAGGACTGATACTGAGGCTGAAACTGTATTTAGCTTGATAGAAATTGTGATTCACGGGGTGAAAAACAGGAAATATGGACAAGATGAGAAATGAGTTGACAGACTGTTTGCAACATGTTCCTCCTGGCAGCGCTGCTTCCATTGGGATATTCATCCTGATAATTTTCATCTCTTTTTACTACAGTTACCTGACGTGCAGCTGCGATGGCCGAACTTTTCGATGCAATGAATTCATGGCTGTCCCATTTTTCATCGTGTTCTTCCTCATACTCCTGATAGACCGGACGTTTCGGAGAACAGCGAAACACGCTGCGATCCTTTCAGGTGTTGTAGTCAAGCGCGTCATCAGAGCGATTTTATTTGGTCTGCTGTGGGTTGTGGCTGTGCTAATTCATGGTACCATGGTTCATGGTACTTCTGCTGTAAGATTGACCAAAAACACATCACGCTGCCCTGCAAAACTAATCTCACAACTGAAGAAGCAGCCACAAAAGCTGAAACCATAAACACATCGAAGGTGAGTCTTTTTTTTCCATGTACAGGAATCTCATTCTTTTCTTTATGAAATTAAAGTAAATGTACAGAAATGCAGTATTTTTATGTATTTGTTGCTTCTTTTTTCAGATTACTGGTTACACTTTGTTGCTGGGTATAATTGTAGCAGCTTTGTTAACATCATGGAGTGGATGGAGACAAGTCTGTGAGAAAAAGCTGGGCTTGTACAGCAGGAAAACTCTGTATTACCAAGTGGTTTTGGAAGAGGAGGAAAAAATTCTGGAGGAGCTTTTGAGGAGAGCCGTAAATGAGAACTTGACCAAAGAAATTATGAACAACATAAATAGGAAAGACTGGGACGGCTGTTTATATGCTGCAGAAGAGATGATTAACGAGGCCAAACAACAGAAACCAAGAGCAACAAAGGAGTACATCAGGTGGACCAGCGTGGAGAGCGCCACAGGAGGGGAACAGGCTGAACAAAGAGCAGCACATCAGCAGGTAAAGTGCTGTGTGTGTTTTTCATGGCAGATGTTACAGCTGTCAGAGTCTGTCTTTCGTTGGCTTCTGATGGTCTGAGTCACTCGAGTCGCCATCATATCGACTCAGTTTGACCAGGAATGAACTTTAAAGTTTGTTATGTAAAAACACATTTGTGTGCAGAACAAAATAAAGAGAGAATGTTGGAAATTAATTTGCACATTATATTCTACCATTTCTTTTTTCTATTTCAAAATGAACTTATTTACTCATAATTTAAAATCTTTTCCAGGCACAAAGTCTTGAACTTCAGTCAGTGTGAGAAGGTAAATACACCCACACTCCTTAACTCACCTCACAACTCTCTGAAGCAGAGCTAACATCCCTGCTGCTGTGATAATGAGAAAAAAGACACTAAAACTTCAGCTCAGCTCCTCTCTGAGCCTGTTTTTCACTTACAAAGTGAGAATAAAGAGCTCAAACAGGCAGCTGACAGGAAAGATTTAACCTGATTTACTAGCAGCTTCCATAAACTGATCACCAGTGGTGGAAGAAGTAGACTTAATGCTTAATAAAATAATAGTAATGGTCTATTTCAGAGTGTTGAAACAGTGTTTCCATTTGAATTAATGAATCTTTAACTCATGATCTCAGATTTCTCACAGAACGTGAGCTAACTGTGTAGAGCAAGAAGGCTTTGAAGTTGAGGTAACAGGCCTTAGTAAAGCCAGTGTAAACAGATTGCTGCTGCAGTTCCAGGCTAGAAGGAAACCACACTGTGACAAATGATGGATCTGTTTGTTGCTGGACATGCAGTATATTCTATTGTGGTGCTGCTGATCTAGGCTAAAAGCAAGCCA
Organism: Archocentrus centrarchus; assembly: GCF_007364275.1. Lineage (NCBI taxonomy): Eukaryota > Metazoa > Chordata > Actinopteri > Cichliformes > Cichlidae > Archocentrus > Archocentrus centrarchus. Next base: position 3,555,718 of record NC_044352.1, on the reverse strand, counting down.
CACTTCACCGTATCCCCAGGCCTCAAGATATCTGTTATATTGTTGCAGTGGTGCAGTGGGTAGGCGCTCGCCTTGCAGCCGGAAGGTTGTTGGTTCGAGCCCCTGTCCCTGCACTGCGTTGTGTACTTGAGCAGATGCTCGTCTCTGAATGAGTGATCTGGAACATTGTGTGCCTTGTGTGCACAATGACAATGAGTTGAATCTAACATCTAACTAGCTACAACAGAGCAGATGGAACAGGCCAAAGGTCTTTAAAGCAGCTCACAAAGTCCCCGAAATATGAAAATACTCATAATAAATTAGCAGACAGCAATTTAAAACCCCTTTTCAAGACTGAGAAGGGCACTACAATCTATTAAAAATAGCTAAAAGCACACAAAGGACAGACATGCTGCCATCTTGGATTTCAACAAGACAATGACCCCATAGACTTCCAGATATGGTCAGACAAACTGGTAATGGCCAACCAACTGGACATACTGTAATAGGGTGGACAAGAAGAGTAAGAAAGCCGTAGTGATATCTGAGATCTCTGTCCAAAAGAGCACAGTCCCAAGAACAGCTGGGATCATGCACAGCACCCTCAAGCTCCCAAACCTCTGGTAGAGGACCTGAGCTTGGAGGGCAAAGACCGCCTGCAGGGCGCGTGGGGAATTTCTTAAACATAAAAACTCCTGTAGATTAAAAATGCATTAAGGAAGTGAAAAATAAACTAGGTGTTGATAATATTTACTAAGAGAAGAAAATGAGATACAGAATATTGATGAGATGCCTCATTTACTAATATTTTCCTGGAAATGTTTTTACTCTGTGCAAAAAAGTGAGTTGGCAAAATCACCCTCAGGTTTATGACATGTGCGCACATTTTTTTGTGTGTAAGTAAATGAGAGTTGTTCTAAATCAGCTGGCTCATGCTTGCATTTTAGTTCACACCCTCAGATTAGTTTCCAGTCTAGTTTTAACTCCAATAATTTTTTTATGCACTGATACAATTCTGTGTTCTCTGACAAAAATGTTTCCCCCCAACAGAGATCAGGAACACCTCACCGTTATTCAACAAAGCGCCTGAGAACATCTACTGATGCAGCTACAGAAGCACCACAAGTTACTACAGAAAAATGGTCCCCATCCATCCATCCATCCATCCATCCATCCATCCATCCATCCATCCATCCATCCATCCATCATCCATCCATCCATCATCCATCCATCCATCCATCCATCCATCCATCCATCCATCCATCCATCCATCCATCCATCCATCCATCCCAGTTCTTTCAGGGTGACACTGCAGCATTCCCAAACCAGCACAGAGAAGCAATCTCTCTTCTCTTCTTCTTCTCATTGTTCAATACTGTATAATATGTATTTGTATATGTATGTATAGTCAACACAAACTGTTTCACTGAACATACAAGCTCAACAAAGATGAAGACTGCTGGGGCTTCTGCTGAGCAATCAGCTCTGATTATTTGTGTCCAAATGTTTGTTTTCTTTAAACAGTTACATATTTTAAATGTGCCTACAGATGCTTTACTTTGATTGTGCCAGCTTTTATTTCTCTTTTTGAAATCTGACAGTAGAGTTCATATAACTTTTTGACACTCTGCCTAGCTCTTTGACTATCTTCCTAGATTTTTTTCTGTCCGGGTATGAACGCTTTACATTCTACGAAACTGCCAAATAAGCAAAAAACAAACAAAAAAACAAAAACCTGCAAGTGTCAGCAATTTATGAACCAGAAACCTATCACAGCCAAACAGTAAAAGGCATACAGGGCCAGAGTGAAGTACAATAGGGCAATAGTTGAATAATGTGTAAATTTTTTTTATCGATTAGTCGAGAATTAAAGATTATTTCAATCTTACCTCACCTGTTCAAGCCTGCCCACCTGTTAACATCACCTTGTCCCTTCTCACAATTAAAATAATGACCCATTAGTCTGAAACTAATCAAATGTATTATTAACATTAATGTGACCATCACAATAAATATCAGATAAACAATGCATATTAAATTGAATGCAATTTTTATTTTTAAATTAAAATGTAATGTGTAAATAAATAAAAATGGCCTCTGTCCAAAAGTTCAAATGAGGCTTCAAATTAAATCAAAAAAGATTTTTCCATCCAAAACAGCTGAAAAGTTTACAGACGATTCAGTTCATGCAGAGGTTTATTATTCAGAATGAACACTGATATTAATATGAGGAAAAACAATAGGAGCCAACGTAGCTGCTCCTGTTGTCCTTCACTCATTAGCTAACATCACTGAAATGGTGACGCTCAGCAAACATCATCCATGAGAGCTTGTTTCCGACAGGTAAACTAACAGAAACATTACTGTACAAACATTAACAGGTATCAGCGATGCATTAACTCTGAAACAGGGACGTCAAAGTCAATCATAGAACGGGCCAAGATTGCAAACACAGTCTAAGTCAAGGGTCAAACAGGATTAACCTTTCAAATAAAATTTTCAGTCTTAAACTGAAAATATTTTAATCAGCAATATGAATTTGAATGGCCATGATACAGCAACTTTCTCAGCAACACCTGAAATGAGATAAAATACTTTTGTTCAAAAATAACATCAAGGAAAATTTCAAGCTGATGAAAATTTTCAGATTTCTTTATTGATGTGATATCAGGAAAAAAGTCAGGAAAATGAACTGTGCAATAACATATTATTCATACTGAACAATACTTATTACCCCTATAATATTCATTCACCAAAGTGAAATACTCACCTATCTTCATTTTTATATATATTCTATTTTATGTATATTTTTTAAAGTTTTATTTTATATTTTTAAAAAGTGTGACTTTCTACTACACGGCACTGAACAGGAGTGGCCCTCCAATCTCACTGTACATTTTATATAATGACAAATAAAGGCATTCTATTCTATTCTAACTCAGGCAGCTCACCTCACCTGTGTGATAAAGCACACCAACAAATTCAGAAGCTATTTGTTTTGTTTTGTTTGTTTTATTTATTTAAAAGAGGCAACGCACATCAATGAACATCACACTGTAAATATGCCAGAATTAGCCAAGAGGGCTACTTTTCATCTGTAGTCCCATCCCGCTTAATATTAAAATCACCCATTAAAATATTTGCTAAGAAAACAGAAGTTAAGAGGCACTTTCATCTGATTATAAAACTCTATATTAGACGATGGTCTCTGATAAATACAAATAACAGTAATATTCATTTTCTTAGAAAGCACAATATTTACTCCAACACTTTCAAGTATTATTTCATCAGGCCATTCAATTTGAGAACATTTCAATGTATCTCGTATGTAAATAACAACTCCCCCTCCTTTCCCCTTACCTCTATCTCTCCTAAACACATTATATCCCGGCATATTTACTACAGTCTCAGGTGAGGAATTTGTTAACCAAGTTTGTCAGCCCAAAAAAAATCAACATTAGGCTGAATTTATAAATGTTCAAGTTCTATGGAATTATATTTAGGTCAAAAGTCACGCATGAGCAAAAACACAATCAGCTCAAATAATTTAATTACATGGGTGCAGGAATACATTCACATTCGCTCAGTGAATTTCTGCACGTGTAGAACTTACAGGTGCTGGTCATAAAATTAGAATAGCATGAAAAAGTTGATTTATTTCAGTAATTCCATTCAAAAAGTGAAGCTTGTATATTATATTCATTCATTACACACAGACTGATATATTTCAACTGTTCATTTCTTTTAATTTTGATGATTTTAACTGACAACTAATGAAAACCCCAAATTCAGTATCTCAGAAAATTAAAATATTACTTAAGACCAATACAAAAAAGGATTTTTAGAAATATTGGCCAACTGAAAAGTATGAGCATGAAAAGTATGAGCATGAAAAGTATGAGCATGAAAAGTATGAACATGAAAAGTATGAGCATGAAAAGTATGAGCATGAAAAGTATGAGCTTGAAAAGTATGAGCATGAAAAGTATGAACATGAAAAGTATGAGCTTGAAAAGTATGAACATGAAAAGTATGAGCATGAAAAGTATGAGCATGAAAAGTATGAACATGAAAAGTATGAGCATGAAAAGTATGAACATGAAAAGTATGAACCAGGGTTATTATAGTTAACGAAAACGAACGAAATAACGAAAACTGAAATTGAAAAAACATTGTCGTTAACTGAAATAAATAAAAACTATAATTAAAAGGAAAAAACGATAACTAATTAAAACTGAATTGTGAGTTTACAAAACGAACTAAAACTAACTGAAATTATCGATAAGCTGACTTTCATTTACTTGTTTTTTTTGGGGGGTTTTTTAAGCCTTGTGGATTGATATGAAATCATTGTTTCCGCTCTCCGAGTTTAAGCTGGGAGCGCCACAGGACAACTGTGTGAGTGAGTGCGCATGTGCGTGCGCTCACCGCGCTGGTCCGCAAAGTAATTGCTGCGGTCTGCCGAGAAAGCGGCAGAGTCCCGTATGGAGGTTCTTTGAGTACAAACACCTGCACATGACCACAAGGTAATTAACACTCACAATCCAGCTACACAAGCATAAATGTGGACATGAGGTCGGCAAGTTCCGTAGGCTATGTACAGAGGCCGCAAAGACCCTGCAGGTTTAATTAGCAGCATCTAACCAAGCTAGCCTCAAAACAGAAGCAGCTTCAGGTGGTGAGAACATCAGGATGCAGCTGGATTTGAGCTTTGACTCCTTCAAAGAGTTTGTTTTTGTCACCACATGTAGCTGTTGTTAATCTACTGCACTGATGCTGAACTTTATTGTGGAGTTTATTGTAGAATTTATTGAGTTTGGGAGTTCATGTTTTTCTTTGTTTCTCCCTGCTGATGTTCATGTGTGTCCTTAATATTACACACATTTAGCATGTCTTGTGAACAGTTGGTTGTTGAATATATTTCTTTAAACTGTATCTTTTGTCAAGTTTTCATTACACAATAGTCACTTTTGCGCCTTGAATCTTGCACCTGATTAGGTATGAAAATACTAAAACTAATACTGAAACTAACTGAAACTAACTAAAACTAAGCATGAAACCAAAAATAAAAACTAATAAAAACGAGCAAAACCTCTCTGAAAACTAATTAAAACTAACTGAATTAAAGAAAAAAAAGTAAAAACTAACTAAAACTAAACTATAATGTAAAATCCAAAACTATTATAACCCTGGTATGAACATGAAAAGTATGAGCATGAAAAGTATGAGCATGAAAAGTATGAACATGAAAAGTATGAGCATGAAAAGTATGAGCATGAAAAGTATGAACATGAAAAGTATGAGCATGAAAAGTATGAACATGAAAAGTATGAGCATGTACTGCACTCAGTACTTAGTTGGGGCTCCTTTTGTCTGGATTACTGCAGTAATGCAGCGTGGCATGGAGTCGATCAGTCTGTGGCTCTGCTCAGGTGTTATGAGAGCCCAGGTTGCTCTGATAGTGGCCTTCAGCTCTTCTGAATTGTTGAGTCTGATGTATCACATCTTCCTCTTCACAATAGCTCATAGATTTTCTATGGGGTTAAAGGTCAGGCGAGTTTGTTGGCCAATGAAGAACAGGGATACCGTGGTCCTTAAAGCAGGTACTGGTAGCTTTGACACTGTGTGCAGGTGCCAAGTCCTGTTGGAAAATGAAATCTGCATCTCCATAAAGTTGGTCAGCAGCAGGAAGCATGAAGTGCTCTAAAACTTCCTGGTAGATGGCCGCGTTGACCTTTGACCTCAGAAAACACAGTGGACCAACACCAGCAGATGACATGGCACCCCAAACCATCACTGACTGTGGAAACTTTACACTTTAGCGTGGACTCTGTGCCTCTCCTCTCCTCCTCCAGACTCTGGGACCCTGATTTCCAAAGGAAATGCAACATTGACTTTGATCAGAGAACATAACTTTGGAGCACTCAGCAGCAGTCCAGCCCTTTTTGTCTTTAGTCCAGGCGAGACGCTTCTGACGCCGTCTCTGTTGAAGAGCGGCTCGACACGAGGACTGCGACAGCTGAAACCCATGTCTGCATACGTCTGTGCTGGTGGTTCTTGAAGCACTGACTCCAGCTGCAGTCCACTCTTTGTGAATCTCCCCCACATTTTTGAATGGCTTTTGTTCCACAATCCTCTCCAGGGTGCAGTTATCCCTGTTGTTGGACACTTTTTTCTACCACATCTGTTCCTTGTCATGGTCCTGGGCCGGTGGCCCAGCGTTTTGAGTTTCTTTTGTGTAGCTTTCTTTTGTTGTTCTTTTTCTGGTTGTTTTCTTAGTGTTTCTTTTAATTTTTCTGTTTGTTGTTTGAGTGTGCGGGTTGGTTTCCTTTGTTTCGTTTTGTAAGGTTGCCTTGTTAAGTTTCTGTGTTTAGGTTAGTATCTGTTATGTTAGTCAGTTCCTGTTTTATTTTGACAGTCTTGTGTTCCTTGTGCTTTGTGTTTAGTTTTGCTTCCCCTTTGTCATTAGTCTCATGTGGTTCACCTGTCATCCCCTGTTGTTTCCACTTGCCCTAATCCCCTTGTGTGTATTTAAGCCCTGAGTCTTCCTTTGTTCATTGTTGCGTCGTCGTCATTGTTCTCCCCAGTGTTCCCCTCCTAGCTGTGTTTTTTGGTTTTTGGTTTTCTCCCAGGCTTCCGTTTGTTTTTTGCCCTGGTTGAGATTTCTGGTTTTTGTATTTTGTATTTTTCGAGTCCCGGCAAATAAACAAGTTTTACTTTACGTCTGCGTATGTCCTGCACTTGGGTCCTTCCCTCCACACACAGCCCCTCACCGTGACAGAACGACGCAACCACTATGGACCCAGCGGACTACAGTTTTTTCGAGCCCAACGTGTGTGAGCCATGGCTCGCTTGTGAAGACGAGTCACGGTTTGTCGGCACGCGCCTCGCCCTGGGAGGGCCCGGCTGGAGGAGGAAGCCTCGCCGTCGCCGCTCCCCACCTCCGTCGCGAGCTCATGCTTTGTTTCGGCAGCTGCCTGCTGCAACAGCTGCCTATACGCTGCCCGCCATGACGGAGATTAAAGTGGGCGGGTATTTCTCCTCCCCACCTCAGTGGAATACGCCGCCTTCGTCATCGGCACCAGCCTGCTCTTCACCCGCTGCGTTCCTGGCACGTCAGTGGGAGGAAGAGCCTGCCGCCGCTGCGCTTCCTGTTCATACAGGCAGGAGGAAGCGTGGCTCTCCGCAGCAAAAACAACCCTCATCTACCGCCCCTGTGTGTGAAACCACCGGACAATCTGTGAATGCTACACATACCAATCTCACTGACAATAACACCTCATCTGGGATTGTTTACGCACCAGAAAAACGCAAACAGGACATTGACACTGTCGTTTTGCTCTGTGAGCAATGGATTGAGCTGCCCGATGAGGCCTGTCAGGACACCATTAAACACATTATGCAGAGACTCGTAACCAGTCATTTGGGACTTTTAGATGACGTACCTGAGGTAATTAGGCTTTTCATTTTGGAAGTGATTCTCCCTGGCTTTATGATTCCCTCAGCTCCAGCCTCCGCTCTATCCCAGTCGGCTGTAGCGCCAGCCTCTGCTCTCCCTAGCTCTCAGTCAGCTTCCCCAGCCTCCACACAGTCAGCCTCCACGCAGTCAGCACTGCCAGGTACCTCACAGTCCTCAGTTCCAGCTTCAGTCCCCTTAGCCTCAACTCCCTCTGCTCCCTCTGCTCACTCTGCTCCCTCTGCTCCCTCTGCTCACTCTGCTCACTCTGCTCCAGCTTCCCCTGCACCCGTACCTGTTCCGCGGGTGGGGGCAGCCACGGACGGGCTGACCTCTGCACCCGTACCTGTTCCGCGGGTGGGGGCAGCCACGGACGGGCTGACCTCTGCACCCGTTCCTGTTCCGCGGGTGGGGGCAGCTAGGTCCAAGCCTTCGCATCAGTTTTCAGCGTTAGCTGCAGCAGCAGGGTCTCAGTCAGCCTCTGTGGCTCTGGTTCACTCTCAGTCAGCTGTAGCTCAGTCCCAGCCCACGCAGCCAGATCTCCCTAGCTCTCGGTCTGTTTCCACGCAGCCAGCCGCTCTCCCTCGTCCTCAGTCGGCTTCCATGCAGTCAGCCCCTGTGGCTCTCCCTCGCACTCAGTCAGCCCCTGTGGCTCTCCCTCACACTCAGTCAGCCCCTGTGGCTCTCCCTCGCACTCAGTCAGCCCCTGTGGCTCTCCCTCGCACTCAGTCAGCCCCTGTGGCTCTCCCTCACACTCAGTCAGCCCCTGTGGCTCTCCCTCGCACTCAGTCAGCCCCTGTGGCTCTCCCAGCCTTAGCTTCAGTTTCTCCGGTCCCCTCAACCTCTCAAGTCCCTTTAACTTCCTCTGGTTCAGTTCCCTCATCCTCTTCATCCCCTTCAGTTCCTTTAGTGCCTTCAGCTCCAGTTCCCTTAGCTCCTTTGGTCCCCTCAACTTCGGTCCCCTCAGCTCCTTTCCCTTCGGTCCTTTTAGTTGCTCCCTCTCCTGGTCCCTCACCTTCTGTTAGTGCTTCTAAGCCCTTTACACCCTTAGCTCCTTCAGTCCCTGCTCCTTCTGTACCTTCACCTTCCCCAGCTTCAGTTCCCCTAGCTCCTTCACTCCGTTTAGTCCGTTTAGTCCCTTTGGTCCCAACGGCTTCGGTCCCCTCAGTCTCTGCTCCCTCAGCCTCCTCAGCTTCGCTCCCCTTAGCTCCCTTAGTGCCTTCGGTCCCTTTAGCTCCCTTAGTGCCTTCGGTCCCTTTAGCTCCCTTAGTGCCTTTGGTCCCTTTAGCTGCCTTAGTGCCTTCGGTCCCTTCAGCTCTCTTAGTCACCTCCTCAGCTCAGGTTCCCTCGGTCCCTCAGGTCCCCTTAGTCACCTCCTCAGCTCAGTCCCAGCCTTCTCAGTCAGCCTCAGCTCAGCCTTCTCAGTCTCCGTTAGATCCCACACTGCCAGTTTCCCAGTTATCCTCCACACCACCACCATCAGACTCACCTGAACAATCCCCTGAGCAGCTCCAGCTGTCCAGGGAAACAGACACTCAGCCTGCACCTCTGGCCTCTGCTCCGCCTCACCCTGCACCTGCACTTCATCTGCCTTCACCTCCATCTTCAGACTCACCCGATCCATCTGCAAAGCAGCCCCAGTCATCGGAGGAGACGGCTGCGTGCCCTGCAATGCAGCCAGGGAGTCTCCGCTCAGTCCGAGCCGCCGGGGGTCTCCGCTCAGTCCGAGCCGCCGGGGGTCTCCGCTCAGTCCGAGCTGCCCGAGCCCTTCGAGTGTCCTGAGCCTGCTCTTCGCCTTTGTTCTCGTCGCCGCTGCAGCTGGGAGTGCGGTCGGCCTCTAGTCCTGCCTCTTCGTCGTCGCCGCCGCTGGGAGCGCGGTCGGCCTCCTGTTCGGCAGCATGGCTCTTTCGAGTTTCCTGGCTCCTTCAAGTTCCCTGGCTCTTCTGGTGGTTCTGAGCCTTTCCTGTGTCTGGAATTCTTGGCACCTTTTATCTTATCAGCCAGGATAGTGCTGCAAAACCTGTGTAGGCTAAATTGTAGTTGGGATGATGACATTCCCCAAGTCTATCAGTTGCAGTGGGCTAAGTGGCAAGAAGATTTAAAGAAGCTTGGCACATTTAGAGTGGCAAGATGTCTTAAACCCAAAGGTTTTGGACAGGTTGTAAGTGCCAGATTACATCATTTTTCTGATGCTTGTGAAAATGGTTATGGCAAAGTTTCATACCTGAGGCTACGAGATGACAGTGAGCAGATCCATCTATCATTGATCTTAGGGAAAGCAAGAGTTGCTCCATTAAAGAAAGTGACAATTCCAAGGCTGGAACTTACAGCTGCTGTGCTGGCAGTGCGAATTGACAGACTGTTGAAAGCAGAGCTTCAACTTAAATTGGAAAATTCCACCTTTTGGACAGATAGTACAACAGTACTAAAATACATCCAGAATGAGACAAAGGGTTTTCACACCTTTGTGGCTAATAGGATTTCTTTTATTAGAGAAGCCACTGCCATTTCACAATGGAGGTATATTGATACAAGGCAGAACTCGGCTGATGAGGCATCTCGGGGTGTGAACATTGAGTATCTTCATTCGCACAGCAGATGGATTTATGGTCCAGACTTTCTTTTCAAGAATGAAAGTAACTGGCCCAACAGTGCTGCAAATTCTACATTTATCAGCAATGATGACCCAGAGGTTAAAAAGGAGGCTACAGTGAATACAGTAGTCAGTAAAAGTTCACAGAATGCAACAGACCAGTTGATGACCTATTTTTCATCATGGAAAAGGCTTAAGATGGCAGTTCTTTGCTTTTTGCAGGTACGAAAGTTTCTTCAGTTGTTGAGTAATAGGAGAAGAGAAATAAAGGCTTCTGTTTCCAGTAGTGGACTGGATATAATGCAGCAAAAGAGTGAAACTGACAGAAAGATGGAAGCTTTTAGGGCCACACTGGGTGGTCAGTGTTTATCTGTTGATACTGAAACTGCAGAAGATGTCATTATCAAGTATTGCCAAAATGAAAGGTTTGGGGATGAAATATCTACTCTGAAACAAGGAAGAGGAGTAAAGAAAGGTAGTCATCTTTACGAACTTGATCCAGTAATGGTAAATGGATTTTTGAGAGTTGGAGGAAGACTTAATAAAGCAGCCATGCCGGATGATATGAAACGCCCAGTGATTCTTCATAAAGATCAGCATGTGTCTACTCTGATTTTGCGCCACCTTCATGAGCAATTAGGATACTGTGGAAGAAATCACTTGCTGTCTCGACTTCGCCAGCATTATTGGATTATTAGTGCAAATGCTGCCGCCAGAAAAATCATTTCCTCTTGTGTTATTTGTAGACGTTATAGGGGAAAGCTTGGTGAACAAAAGATGGCAGATTTATCAATTGAGAGACTTCAGCCAGACCTCCCACCATTTTCAAATGTGGGTGTTGATTTCTTTGGCCCATTTGAGGTGAAGATGGGTCGCAGTCATGTTAAACGCTATGGAGTTATTTTCACTTGCATGTCCAGCAGAGCAGTGCATTTGGAAATGGCGTATTCATTGGATACCAGTTCTTGCATTCATGCACTGCGAAGATTTATTGCCAGAAGAGGCCAAGTGTGTCATATTAAATCTGATAATGGAACAAATTTTGTGGGAGCAGAACGTAAGTTAAGAGAAGCTCTATCAGTCTTGAATCATAAAAGGATTCAAAATGCACTTCTTCAGTTTGGAGTGAAATGGAGCTTCAATACTCCTGCTGCATCACATCATGGTGGTATATGGGAAAGGCTTATCCACATGGTCAGGAAGGTGCTGAGCTTTGTACTTCATCAGCAAAGGGTGGATAATGAAGATTACAAACTTTTCTGTGTGAGGTTGAAGCCATATTGAATGACCGTCCCATTACGAAAATTTCAGATGATCCTAACGATCTTGAGTCCTTGACACCAAATCACATTCTCTTGCTAAAAGGCAAGCCAGCTTTACCACCTGGACTCTTTGAAAAGGGTGATTTGTACATCAAGCGACGTTGGAGGCAAGTTCAATTCCTTGCAGATCTCTTTTGGCATCGATGGATTAAAGAGTACGTACCACTGTTACAAGAAAGACAACGGTGGCTAAAACAACAAAGAAGCTTTGGGAGATATTGTCATTGTGGCTGACTCCACTGCCCCTTGAGGATCTTGGTTGTTGGGAAAGATACTGCAGATTTTTCCTGATGCACGAGGACTGGTGCGGTCTGTTAAAATTCAGAACAAATGTAACATACTGGAGCGACCTGTCACAAAGATTTGTCTTCTGCTGAAAGCTGTATGAAAGACTCACAAGAACTCTGAATATATGGACATTATGGACTGAAAACTTATTATTAACCTGAAATTGGCTCCATTATTTGTGTAATATTGAATTGTTATGTTATTTTACAGTAACAATTAGGGGCTGGTGTGTTGTAGCCAATTTGGTATGTAGTGGTGTCATTTGGGCACAAGGGGGTACAGTGTTTAGATTTCATGTTTGCTCTATATAAGGAAGTCTTTAGGGGCCCAGGTGAAGGGAATTAGGGTCAGGAGGAAGCCACACAGTTTTTCAACCGTGTATGGTTGGGTCTGAGGTTATGCCCTGTTTTAATCCCTTTTTGCACTGTTTTTGTGGCTTACCTTTTATATTGTCATTATGCACTCCAGTTTTGTAGCTGTTTTTAAAGCTTTAAATGATAAATAAAGTATGGAAAGTAGCAGGCATCGCAGACCTCAGTCTTTACACCTCACAGCGTTGGAAATGGCTTCTAGTTCCCTCAAGTGGCCTTTTGGTGGTTGGATTGCCACTACAACTACATTAATCAACATCAGAGGCTGTTAGTTAAAACTGTCTAAAGGCTTCAGCTGCTGCTCAGGTTTCATTTCAAGTGCTGGCACATTTAACAATCAGCAGCGCGTCAGTCGGGTTTGTGGGTGCTGGTTGATTTGGCAGCATCTTACTCCGGATGCCCTGCTTGATGCCCAACACCACAGGAAGATAAATGTTTCCTGTTTTTCATACCAAGCATCACAGTCTCTGTTATCATTGTGTTGTCTTCATGGTTTTTGTTAGGTTTAGAGGTGTGGGTAGAGAGGTGTGGGTTCACTGTGGGTATCATTATACATTTCCCGAATCCTTAGAGTCCTGTGAGTATTGCAGTGATTGACTCTTGTGTCTCTGATGTCTCTGGATGCCACAAGGCTAGAAAAAGTATTTAGTTTAGGTGAAAATTATGGGAAAATGTGTATTATTTGTGGTTCAAAGAGCTCTACTGACCTCTGTGTTGGTGAGACAGATCCTGGCTCAAATTAAATCTATGATGGTTCCATTTAAAATGATACAAACACTACAAACCTTCGATAAATGTCCGGATCATGAGCCTAAACCAGACACCATTGTCAAAAAAACCTAATTTTTTAAAGGGGTTATTAACTTCATAAGCTGATAACTGTGACTCAGCTACCACTTTGGAAGGGCTGTCATACCAAAATATCATCTACATACATATAACTTTTCAAAAATTATGATTAAGTTTTTTCACCGTGAGATGGACCAAATAATGAAATTTTGGCCTCTGGCCAAAGGGCAGAGTCCTCTGGACTAATTTCCATGGACCGGCCTTCAAGGTGTGGCTGATAAATACATCAAAATAAACAATACACCCATAATCAAAAGTGTGATATTTTCTAAGTATTATAATAATAAACGTGAATCCACTGTGTATTCATACACAACTCTGTCAGCAGAGTCATAACATTGCACCACAGCATGAATAACATCCTCTCTGCCCACAGCGCTCTCTGGTCGGGATTTTTAATTGGTGGAAGAAAATATACAGGGATATTGATCAAGGGTTATATATTTCAAAGGCATTGAAAGTACATCATGTGTCAGTTATATAACTTTAGAAAATCAAAAACTAATTAATAATCAGTAAATTAATAATATCAATATCATATAAATCAGAGCAGATCATTAATGAATCAAACTATAACAAGACCATTATAGAGTTTAGCAATGTCAATAAAATTACAATCAGATTAAATATATTAACAATATAAAACAATAAGTATAGAAAAATTGTTAAAATGCAACAAGCAAATAAATGTCTTTAACAATCTTTTAAAATGTAATAAATGTACATTGATAGTAGAAAAAACAAAATTCAACAAGTTTTAGTTTCTTTACATGAGATGAAATGATTGATAAAATATTACAATAAATTTTTGAGCAATAGTGTGTTGCACTGCTGTTTCACTTTCCCACTGTCTCCAGAAGAGGAGCGTTTTCTCCATCTGTCTCTCCAGTAGGTGGCGCAGCTGAAGGTTCACGTGATTGTCCAGAAGACGTTATCGTCTCTGTTATGATCGCTTCATCAACATCAAAACACTTCCTCCACTCTTCATTGTCTCTGTAGGTGTTTTGCAGTTATCTTCTCGTTTGCACTTTGTCTCAGTGCTTCAACAACTAAAAATTCAGCTTGTTCCAAAACAATCTCATCAAAGCGAACATCGTCTTTGGAATCCTCTGAATTATAAGTTTTACAACATTTCCTCCAAGGTATAAATGAGACAGTGGCAGCTAAAAAGGTGATGCTAAAGAGAAAAGGCAAGCCAATAAGCTGAAAAAGCATGCAAAAAACATTATTTTTGTTATTTATTTTTTTATTATTGTGGCAGTTGGTATTGGAGGGAAGAAGGGGAGGTGCCTTTAATTAGTGTATCCAGGGGTGTATATATACAATCAACTGCAAGTAGAAACAGATGTGTTTTGTGAGTGGGACCAGGCCAGTGGAGTGAGGCAAGTGCACACCTCACTCCACCTGAGTGGCATAATTTTGGGTATGAATAATGGCAGGTTTTAAGTCTTATTTATTTTTATTTTTTTTACAGAAGTGTCTAAAATCGTGTATTTACTTATTGCTTAATTTCAGACCTGTGCCCTGTGGGAAGTTGAAGCAGCTCATAGTCAATAGAGGGGTAGATTGACATATCAGGTATTTGAATGTGTCGAAGTAATACTGTTTAAAATGGAATATGTGTTTTTTATTAAACAGTGTAAATTTGTCCCCTTGCAGGGCACGTGTGAGCCACTAGCTGCTCTTGCCCTGGATAATTGATTTTGGTGATTTATGTTGTTTTTCCTTGCCAGTGTATTCATTTGTCTAGTCCACCCAGGCAAGTGAGCTGGTGCGGGCAAAAAGAAATGGGGGTTGCCCAGGGAGTGGACTAGTTTCTTTCCTTTTTTTGTTTTGTTTATTTTTATTTGGTATTTTTATTCCAAACAAAACTTAGTTTTTCCTTTGGTCCATTTCCATTCTGCCAGTTTAATGCCAGGTTTTTTTGCATGCATGTGTACATTTTTTGGGTTGCAGTGATTCCAATTGGATGTGAACGACTCTTGAAGGGGTTTGCCCACCTAGTGTGTTCTGACTGGTTTGTAGCGAAGTTGCCCCTGGATTGTGTGGATTGGGAAGTGGCCTGACCTTTTTTCTTCTGAAATAAGCAGCATGAAATAAAGATTTGCTTTTAAAAGAAAAACAAACTTTCATTGGATAGAGTCTTGTTTTTTTTCTCTCCAATTAACCTGTCATGGGTTTAACATTATTTTTATTATTTGCAAAAGTTTTATTTGCAACCTTAGTTTATTTAAAGGCCACATCAAAAAGTTAATGTGTCCCAGCGTTCTGTGCCAGAGCTATTAATACTTTTTTGTTGTCTCTCTTCCTGCTTATAATTACTCTTTAGCATTTAGAGCATTTTTATAATCCTAAAGCCTGTTTAGAAAGAGAAAACAGGTGCAGTGTTAATTTTGCGGCAGAAATGCGTGCACAGGTTCTTTGCGTTTTACAGCGTTTTGACATCTTCTGCGCCTGATGTGGTTGTGACAGTTGATGCTGGAAATGTTCATTTATCGGAATGAGAGAGGAAACGAGGAAGATATCAAAGCTGTGAGCGCGGCCCGCAAAGTTATAGTTCCATAACTTCTTAATGAGTGAGAATCTCATGTTTCTGTAAAACGGGAATTTCATGAAACAGCAGAACGTGGAGCGTCGGAAAAATGCTATTCAGTTGTTTTAATGGCAGCCAAGTTAGTGTTTATATGATTAACACAATAATAGAGAGCATAAACAAACCACTCACACAATCCTGCTTTTACACTCTAATCTGTTACATGCCATATTTAAACATGGGGCAAATTTCAGTAATTATTTGGACTCTGAGGTGTGTTAGATTAATGTTATGAAATGCACGAGATACCTTAATAATGACTATTAATAGGCAGGTCAGGATTTCTTTGATCTTCTCCACATTAATCCACACACGGCTCCCATAAATGTCAAAGATTTGCCCAAAGACAAATTTATTCTCCTTCACTGACCTGAATCACCACGAGGTCTCCAAAACCAGCGCTTCCACTATTATTTTGTTAGTACTTCAATGACCTGCTAATTTATGTTGCTTTTGTTATGTTAATCAGCACATCAGAGCTTTCGACTCTCAACGGCACTTTTTTTGCGATTGCTCCCTCACTCTCAGTTACCCTGTTTAGTAAATCTGGCCTTTTGTGTCTTAGCAGAAAATTTATTTTGTAAATATGTTAATTTTAATCGTATTTTGATACTAAAATCACTTGTATTACATGACAAGAGCAGTTAACTGGGGGACAAAACTGAGTCAAAATTTAGTTTTTACATTAATCCAGATGAATAAAAATAAATTTTCACTCTTGATTTGTTTTGTTCTTTTTTGTTCCTCATCTGTGAGATTATTCTTCTTTTTGCAGGCTAAATGTGTCTGTTGTTTATCAGGTAAACAGCAGACATACCAGTCTCCATCAAGCAACACAAAGTCCACAGCATGCAATAAAAATTGATGCAAATATGCAATATAACAATAAGCACCACAATTTTAAGCTGCATTTAGACGCTGTGTATTTTCAGACCATTTGAAATGATTTATCAATCAAGAGCAGTAACAAAAGTATTAAAAGTAGTGTTTGTGCTTTGCAGGCACACGATTTAATGAATCCATTCACAATTTTTTCCAGTGCAAGTTTAAGACGGTCCATGTCTGACAGAAGGTATTCTTTACAAAACATCTGCAGTTCAAAACAAATGGATCAATCAAGAACTAAACATAAAATAACAAGATAATAAGAAAGCCATGAAACTGAACCTAAACAGTGAATTACTGGCTGCACTTTCAAAACTTTTTTTTTTCAATAGGCATTAATATATAATGAGTATTTAGGATCATATATTTTTTTTTTTTTAAAGCCTGTCATGTCTGGTAGATCTTGCAAGCAGAACTGTGATCTGAATGCGTTGTTGTGCCAAACATATTTGCTATTTCAAGATGAGCTCTATAGGTTCTCAATAGGCTCTTCTTGTTGATGTTTTAACCCTTTATTTTATTTATCTGAGTTATTTTCATATATTTTTCATATATTATATATATCATATATTTTGCCTGTGCTGACTTTATATCAAATTTCCATACAGACTAAAGTCATTGTTTGAAGTCTGATATGTATTATATTTATATCAGTTTGTTTTTACAGTTTATATGTATTTATATATTTTATAGCTCAGTTTTTCACCTCTTCTTATTGATGCTGCCATCCACACAAATATATAAACATTAACATAAAGTCACTACCTTCTGTAAACTGAAAACAAAAATGGAAAACAGGAAGAAAAATGAACCAACAAGAAACTGCAGCTCTTAGTGCATCTGTGGTCAGGCTTCATTAATCTCCAGTAACCTTTCTGAGTCAGATGATCTAAGGCTCTGAAAAAGAAAAGAAATATAGAAATATGTATTAGAAGTTAGGCTGAGGCTCTGGGGAAGGGTGGCTCAGTCAGCCCAAATATATAACTGATCAAAAGTTAATATTAATGTTCAAACATCTCAACTCAGGGATTGCTGATATCTGAACACAGACTTAAACAAGCAGCCTTCTGTTCACTAATCAACTGCTCTAACTTTAAGCTCCTTTCCTGTTATATCTGAATGTAAATATGAATTATAGTGAAGGAAATGTTAGGAAATGCAACAGCTTAGATTAAACAATTCAGTTCAATTTATTTATTTAGCGCCAAATCACAACAAACAGTCGCTTCAAGGCGCTTTGTATTGTGGGTAAAGACCCTACAATAATACAGAGAAAACCCAACAGTCAAAACGACCCCCTATGAGCAGCACTTGGTGACAGTGGGAAGGAAAAACTCCCTTTTAACAGGAAGAAACCTCCATCAGAACCAGGCTCAGGGAGGGGGGGTCATCTGCTGAGACTGGTTGGGCTGAGGGGAGAGAAAGACATGCTGTGGAAGAGAGCCAGAGATTAATAACAATTAATGATTAAATGCAGAGTGGAGTATAAACAAAGTAAATAAGGTGAATGAGAAACAGTGCATTATGTGAACCCCCCAGCAGACTAGGCCTATAGCAGCATAACTAAGGGATGGTTCAGGGTCACCTGATCCAGCCCTAACTATAAGCTTGATCATAAAGGAAAGTTTTAAGCCTAATCTTAAAAATAGAGAGGGTGTCTGTCTCCTGAATCCAAGCTGGAAGCTGGTTCCACAGAAGAGGGGCCTGAAAGCTGAAGGCTCTGCCTCCCATTCTACTCTTAAGTATCCGAGGAACCACAAGTAAGCCAGCAGTCTGAGAGTGAAGTGCTCTGTTGGGGTGATATGGTACTATGAGGTCTTTGAGATAAGATGGTGCCTGATTATTCAAGACCTTGTATGTGAGGAGAAGAATTTTAAATTCTATTCTAGATTTAACAGGGAGCCAATGAAGAGAAGCCAATATGGGAGAAATCTGCTCTCTCTTTCTAGTCCCTGTCAGTACTCTAGCTGCAGCATTTTGGATCAGCTGAAGGCTTTTCAGGGAGCTTTTAGGACAGCCTGATAATAATGAATTACAATAGTCCAGCCTAGAAGTAATAAATGCATGAATTAGCTTTTCAGCATCACTCTGAGAAAGGATGTTTCTAATTTTAGAAATATTGCACCAATGCAAAAAAGTGGTCCTACATATTTGTTTAATATGCGCATTGAAGTAAAAGCCCAGGAAGCAGTGACCTCTGCTGACTGCTGCACAGATTGCAGCAGTTTCAAGATTAAAAATAGATGAAGTTAGTTTAATTAAATTTATAAAGCATTGCTGTATAGTGGAATAATGGTTTACATATGACCCAACATGTAGACATGTAGAGCTACCCACTGTGGTGATCCATTGTGAAGAAGTAAGCAGCCCTGATCCAGCCCTAACTATAAGCTTTATCATAAAGGAAAGTTTTAATCCTAATCTTAAAAATAGAGAGGGTGTCTGTCTCCTGAATCCAAGCTGGGAGCTGGTTCCACAGAAGAGGGGCCTGAAAGCTGAAGGCTCTGCCTCCCATTCTACTCTTAAGTATCCGAGGAACCACAAGTAAGCCAGCAGTCTGAGAGTGAAGTGCTCTACTGGGGTGATATGGGACTATGAGGTCTTTGAGATAAGATGGTGCCTGATTATTTAACAGTACCAGGCTCAGGGAAGGACAGGCATATAATGCAGCTAACTGGGGGAAAAGAGGTGAGGGGAGGAGAAGATTTTAGTGATGATTCACCATTATCGACAGTAAATCTCAGAAAACAATGGATTTTATTCAGAAGGTATGTACATTAATTCTACATGTTCCTGGCCTGTTTTCATCTATGCTGGCCTGTGTGTAATCTGGTGATCTGTTGGCAACTTTTGTGTAACAAAAGCTGTTGGCTGTCTCAGAAATTGCTAGAAGATGCTAAAGGACGAATCGACCCCCCATAGCGACTTTTTTCCCCCCAAAAAACAACAAATTTAGCAAGTTTTTCCGGTGACGTCGGCAACTTTTGGAGAGTTTTGGAGATAGACCGGAAACCTGAAATCCTCCTCTGTCGCTGTGTTTTGTGTACATAAAATTTGTACTGCGTCCCTTCGTACGCTTTGGCATAACCCAGACCTCGCTTCAGCTCCACCCTCCAACCCCGGACCTTACATAAGTTGGCAACAGTGGCCCAGATAAAGGAGGAGGGTTGAAGGTAGCTAGCAGTCACACCCCACATAAGTGTTTTTGTTCAATTTGATATTCTAACATATTCTAACATTAAACAATTTGGGCCGAAATTGTGATGGGTTCAGATCATTTTATGAAACATGGAACAAAGCGCACAACTCTTATTTTTACTTGCAGCAAGGGGAAACCATCCTGTAAGCTCTCTCGGAACAAAGAGGGAAAGATCTCCGAAGGACGGCTGTTTTATTTCACTCGCTCACATGATTAAATCACGTGTGTGTGTGTGTGTGTGTGTGTGTGTGTGTGTGTGTGTGTGTGTGTGTGTGTGTGTGTGTGTGTGTGTGGTTCCATCAAGATAAAAGGGACAACAATATAATAAAAAACAAATTATCAACTTATTAAAACAGAAGCTATGATAATTCATAGCAACCAAAATAAAGTTAAATACAACAATTCCAACAATTGATTTATGTAATGTGGGTCTAGGCAAAGCATTATATAAATTAGAGTATATTTGATATAAGATCTACAGAATTCTTCAACACAGGATGTGTTTTTACAGAACCCTGCAAGGGACATGGGAGGAAAAAAAATGGAAAAAAGAAAGAGAGTGACTTTTTCAAGATCTCACATACACACACACAGCTTGAGCTTTTATTTTATGAATATATATATGATATAGATGAATAGGAGTGGCTGAGAGGAGAAGGGGGCGGGGCAGCGCTGTGTGTGTTTGTGGCGATCAGTGAAGCAGTGATGACGTGAGAGCCAGACACTCAGTCAGGTTCATTCCTTCATGTTGGTACAGTTTTGGTTACGGCCAACAGGAACCACTGAATTATAAATTAAAGGCGACTTTTGCTGCGATCTCTCGCCGATCCTTTCAACGTCCTGACGGACGCTGCTGTATAAAACACATGGCCTTGAGCTTTTCTTTTCCTCCCATGTTTTTTTTTTTTCTGCCATGTCCCTAATGTCCCATGTCAAATAAAATATGTTGAAATTCCATTTAATTAAAGGGAAATTACACCCTTAGTTGTGGGCTGTATTATAAAGTGTCATTGATGATGTTTTCTAGTTTCTGCAGCAACATATTATCAAATACCACACTGAGATTTAGCAGCACAAACACTGCAGGTACTCACTAACTCAGGTTGGAAACTGTTTGGTATTTTACAGAATCAAAGTGGACCTGATGGCTGTTTACCTGAAATTGTGCACCAGACTCCTCCAGTTCAAGTGATGAAAATGTTTCCCTTTCAATCAGTTCTTCAGCAGCATTCAAAAATCTTCCCCACTGTTCATCATCTATCATTTTCTTCAGTATGTCAGTCATCTTTTCTTTCACCTTTTTCCTTAAAACTTCTTTCTGCACCATCCCCTCCTCTTCCAAAATCACTCTGTAATACCTGTTTTTTCTGTCAAAGCGACTCGATATTTTTTTACAGCATTTCCTCCAATTAGGTAATGACATCAGGGCTGCTGCACTAATGACAAGGAAGAGCAAAATGTAGCCATACCTCTGAAAAAGAAACAAAATATTATTACAGTATCAAAGGTTAAAACACGATGTGTAAAAAGGAAGAAAAGCACTCACCCAGGACTCGGTTTTCAGTTCAGTGATGAGTTCTCGCTCCTCGGGGGTGAGTTTCCACTTGTCTTTGCAGGGTAGCTGCGCCTCTTCTGTGCTGTTAGAGCCTTGGCTCTTACAGCAAATATACCAGCTGCCACCGAAAAGCAAATAAGCAGCCCACAGCAAACTAACTGAAAATGATTTGACTATATGACGGATGAAAGAAACACAAAATCTGTGGCGTTTAGAGGAACATGTACCATCACATGTGTATCTAAAGATTCTCTGAAAGGAGCTGTTGGTCCACAGCATCAAGACAAATATCATTGCCCACGGCAGAGTCATGTAAATCCAGCAGTCGGGCGCTTTTGATTTGCAGTTGCATTCAAAGTTCCTGCTCAACAAAACAGTGATGGTAAAACTCACAATGATGACAACACGGACACGCCGTTTTTGAGAAACAAGATTTGTTATTAAAGTCTCCATCTCTGATCTCGTCTGCTGGTATTCTGCTTGTAGGAACTCCTGCAGTTCCTGTTTTATTGTTAACTTCAGGTTCCACCCACCAGATATTTGTGAGGCTGAGAATGCCTGACATGACAAGAAACTATTTTAAACATTGTCAGAAGTGGTTTAAATTCATGGAAAGTGGGGCAATTTCATACTAAAATCCAGGTTTAATTTTCACATATTATGATTTCTAATGAAATATTTTGTATTTGATTCTAAACAAATGCAGTCAAAGCATTTTCAACTTGTGGTCTCACAAAACTGATTTAGTTTCATGAAGGGATTTAGTTTTCCACCGCTTTATTTGCTCCAAGCACCTGTTTTCAGCCAGAATGCTCTGAAGAACAGAATAACAAAAAAGACGTTTTCAAAAAGGTTTTTCAAAAAGGTTCTTATATGAAGTTCAAAGTTTTTTGCAAGAAAGAAAGAAAGAATAAAAAACGATCTTCCATCCTTCATTCCAACTAAGCCCTTTATTCTTTATCTTCTTTATAGAGTAATGTTGTGTTATAGGGGCTCTTTAAACAATAAAAGGTCACACCTGCAGTCTTCACACTTACTGGAGACTAATCAAAAATAGCAAACAGCAGGGGAAAACTAGTCCAACAGTTCAGGGGCCAAAAGGCAGTGTCCAAACCAGGAGGGCAGCTGACCGCAGCTCCAGCGGTGAGATGACGACACAGGAGGCCGACCGCGCTCCCAGCGGCGGCGACGACGAGGAGACGACACAGGAGGCCGACCGCGCTCCCAGCGGCGGCGACGACGAGGAGACGACACAGGAGGCCGACCGCGCTCCCAGCGGCGGCGACGACGAGGAGACGACACAGGAGGCCGACCGCGCTCCCAGCGGCGGCGACGACGAGGAGATGACACAGGAGGCTGACTGCGCTCCCAGCGGCAGCGGCGACACAGGTCAGGAGGCTGCTGCTGACTGCAGGGAAACCGACTGAAAGCTAGGGAGAGCTGACACTGGGGAAGCTGACTGCGGGGAAGCTGACTGCGGGAGAACTAGGACCGGGGAAGCAGGAATTGAAGGGACTGGGACCAGGGGAGCAGGAGCAGAGGAGACTGGGACCGAAACTAAGGACACTGGGACTGAGGATGATGAGACGGAAACCGAAGGTGAAACTAAACTGACCGGAGGGACAAAGGGGACCAAAGAGAGTGAAACCACTGGAGGGAACAAAACTGAGGCGCTAGCCGTGGGGACCAGGCAAGCCGGCACTGGGGAAGCTGACACTGGGAGAGCTGAGACAGGGAGAGCTACAGGGGCTGGAGCTACAGCTTGCTGGGACTGAGCGGAGGCTGGAGCTACAGCTGACTGTGATGGAGACACGGTGGAGCGTAGCTGAGGCTTGAGACCTGCGGCTGCAGCTGAGGTTGAAGACTGGTGTGATGGCTTTGACCTGGCTGCCCCCACCCGCGGAACAGGAACGGGTGCAGAGTAGGGTTTAATATTTTTCCCGGAAATGACATGAATCAAATCCCAGGAAAAGACGAGCCATTTCCCGGGAATCCCGGGAAAAAGGTTTTTTTTTTTTTTTTATTTTAATTAGGCCTTCTGTAGCCTGTGTCGGGCTTAACCTATTCTGATATTGTAGAGGTAGCTTTCCAGCTATGTCCTGTTATGCCCAGTAGGGGGCAACGTTGGCTTGATTAATGCAATAAAACCTACATCTTGGCATTTGAGTGCTCGAGCTATGCGGTGTTGTATCGTTCCTCAACACTCCCTTAAATATAATTTGAATATTCCTGCATTGTACATGGAATTATACCAAGAAATTTTACAATTGCTGGTGCAAAACAATACGGTTCATCTCCACAGCATTGATAAAGGCTCAGACACTCGCGCTGTCGTGCACACCGTTCCACCAGTGGAACGCTGTAATAGTCATTGAAAAGTTAACTACCTACTACACTATAATATGACATAACACAGGGCCTTGAGTAATGCACTACGACTTGGTCATTGCCATTCTGGCAACAGCAAATTTATAACGTCTGAGGGTTAAAGTAGGTTCGCTGTGAATCGTCTATTGAAAAACTGGCCAATCCTTATAGCCTAAAAAATATACATTTTACTCAACTCCATTTTAAAAGCGAAATATGTTAAAGTAATCTATTTCATGATACTTTCTTCACACATTAGGCCCGTGTCCTAATTCATGATTGTTAGTTAGCGGCTGCAAACGAGGAAAAGAAACACTCGAAGTTAAACAGATATTTCTTTATTGTTCAGGGCAGGCATATTTTATAGGCTATATAATGCAATATAACAATATATAATAATGTAAAGTTATATAATACAATATACCTTAGGGTAAACACATTGCCTACGATTTCAACAAATTAAAGAGGAAAAAAGTACAACTGTGTAATACCTCTATTAAAACGCTTGAGATGAAGGCTGAAGCCTTAAACGGAGGCTGAACGTGCCTGAAATGAAGAGTAATGCTTTTCGCATTAAACGAACCCTTCTCTCAATACTTCCTTAAATTTAACATTCTGAAGCTTTCTTTTCTTTCTGAAAGTCAAATCGACGCGCGCGACTTTTTTCCCGGTTTCCCGTCTTAACGTTTCCCGGGAAACAGGAAATGGTTCTGATCGCATTTCCAGGGAATCCCGGGTCCCGGGATTAAACCCTAGTGCAGAGGTCAGCCCGACCGTGGCTGCCCCCACCCGTGGAACAGGAACAGGTGCAGGGAGCGTCACAGGAGCTGGCTGAAACCGGGGCACCTGGGAGTGAGCTGGCACAACAGCTGAATGAACAGACGGAGAACAAGCTGAGGGGACTGACAGGAGTGGCTGAGAGGCTGCTGCGGTGGTCTGTGGTGCTGGCTGTAAGTGAAGGGTAGTGATCACAAAGTCTTATCAACCCATGTGCAGAGTCCATCAACCAACCCTTGAAGCTTGGCTGTGATATCTTTCTGTTCTCGCTCACATGGGTCAGACAGTAGCTCTAAACACAAAGAATCCACCAAACGAATGATGGTCTGCCTTGCTCCCTCAGGGAAGGAGAAAACAGCAGGGTTACTTGAATAATTGTCCTTCTTTATGGATTGCATCGTTCTGTCGGACCGAAAAGCACGATTTCCTGCTTCATAAGCGTCCACCATCAGAGGAGAATCAAGGATCTCCACATCATCAGTTAGCCAAGAGAGATCCGGCTGCATAACGGTAGTGTTCAAAAAGACCTTTTTCTCTGATCCTGAAACACTGAAGCTGGTTTTACTCACGGAGGCAGCGGATCGTGCATGAAGCGGTGATGGCTGCGTGGAATCCTGACGCAGTGGTGACAAAATCCGGGGCGTTATACCACTCGGGTCCAGAAAAAAGTCTCTCCACTGCTGCTGTCGAGGACTCCTCTTCCTCCACGGCTGCCTCGATTGCTGAGGAAGGGCGGGGCCAGTGAGCGGAGGGGCAGGTGAGGGAGTGGCCAGCGCCAAATGCAGTACGCCTACGCGGCAGACCTGCGGCTTAGGCGGGGGAGGAGAGCGGCGTCGCCGGTAACCCCTCAAGGACGCCGGTCCCCCCAAAGCTGGACGAGTACCGCTGTACCTGTCCAGATGTGCGGGGTCCATCATGGTCGCGTCGTACTGTCAGGGATCAGCTGTGTAGCAGGCAGGAAGAGGACCCCAAGGCAGACGAGGTAAAAGGTAAACAGTCTTTATTAGGCGTAGTGCAGGTTAAAGCCAGGAGCAAAAAGTAACAAAACTGAAATACTAACAGGTATGAAATGAAAACCAAGGCAGAATACGAGGTACACAGCCGGGGAGCAAATGACGACAATGCGACAACAAACAGCGAAAACACGGGAGTTAAATACACAGAAGGATTGATGACGGAAGAGGAAACAGGTGGGAACACAGGTGACGCTGATGACCAAGACAAGACCAGGGGGAGACAAAACTAAATACAACAGACAGGGGCCTGACGACTATCAAAAATAAAACAGGAAGTACAACGAGGGAACAGAGACGCAGACCTGACAGAATACTGGGAGACACAATGAACTAGAAATAACTAACTGAGGACAAATACAAAAGATAACAAAACATAATCCGAGAATATAACAGAAACAGTACCAAAAGAACATAAAACACTGGGCCACCGGCACAGGACATGACAGAGGGTCCAGGCGAAGAGCAATACCAATGACCCCCTATGAAAAATACAACAAGGGAACAGTTTACTCTGCCAAGGATAGTGTTGCTGGGGCCCCACCCTGGGGAGGGAGCTCGAGGGGGAGGGTCTGGTCACTGGGCATTAGCCTGTGGTGCCCAGCCAGGTGCAGCCCAAAGAGAAGCCATGGGCCCACGCCCCTGTAGGCCCACCATCCACAAGAGGTGTCATAGGGGTCGGGTGCAGTGTGTGCTAGGCAGCGACCAAGGGTGGAGGCCCTGGCGAACCAAACCCCAGCTATCAAGACCAGTTGTGGAACCAGTCTTCTGGAGAGGGGCTGAATTCTGTTCTAGTCTGGAGTTTCCCTCGGTGAGAGGTGGCGAGCTGGGTTGGGTATTTCTGTATCCCTCAGCTTGCTGTCTGTATGCCTGAGGCCCTTTGGGCTTGTGAATGGGTCCTGACTGTTGTTTGCGTTTATGCCCCAGTGCTGGGAATACCTGGCAGAAGCCCCAGTCTGCCAGATTTTCAGCTCCCACCTCCGACAGAACTTCAAAGGCATTCTGAGGGAGGCTGAGGACATTGAGTCAGAATAGACCATGTTTTGCCCCTCCATTGCTGAGGCTGCTGCTCAGAGCTGCGACTGCAAGGTGGATGGTGCCTGTCGTGGTGGTAATCCCCAAACCAGATGGTGCTCACCGGAGGTGAAGGGAGCCATCAAGCTGAAGGAGGAGTCGTATCAGGCTTGGTTAGCCTGTTGGACTCCGGAAGCAGCTGATGGGTACCAGCAGTATAAGGTGGCTCAGGTGGTAGCCAATGTAAAAACTTGGGTGTGGGAGGAGTTCGGTGAGGCCATGGATAAAGACTTTTGGATGGCCTCGAAGCGATTCTGGCAAACAGTCAGGCAACTCAGGAGGGGTGCTCTACTTTACACGGTCTAGAGTGGGGGTGAGGTGCTGCCGACTTCAAACGAAGGTATTGTCATATGGTGGAAGGAATACTTTGAGGACCTCCTTAATCCCACTGCCCCTTGAAGATGGTGTAGTCTTGTTTGTTTCACCAGGTGGTGGCCTCCAAATGTCAGTGGAAAGGTCCACAGCTGAGTGTGAAGCAGTTGGCATGAGAATTTGCACCTCCAAATCTGAGGCCATGGTCATCTGCCAGAAAATGCAATAAACAAATGTGCAAATTTAATAAAATTGCACACTGTGATCACACCTTAAAAAGGCCTTTCATTTTAAATATCTCAGCCATTATTGATTGTTTTATTGCTGTGGAATGTGTGAATTCACCAAAATATTGCAGAAAACATTACTGGCACAAGGACATGCGTACTATCTCCTTAATTCATTACCTTGTGGCATCTTTCATTGCAGGTTTGGTTGACTGACCCACTGCTTTCTCTTCCTGTTGGCATTTGTTCCTGATTCCTCTTTATTACTCTATACAGTTACCACAAATGTACACCTGAGCATGAATGTAGTTTCACAGTAGAAAAAAGGTTATTCCACAATACCTTATTGAGTGTCCCAACATTTAATAACTAACATCATAATACAAATTACTCTGAACAAGTAACAAAACAACTTCATTTTAACCGTGTGTCATGGTCCTGGGCCAGTTCCCCGTGTCAAGTCTGCGTGTACCTTGTTTAGTCACTTCCTGTTTTATTTTGACAGTCTTGTGTCCCCCGTGCTTTGTGTTTAGTTTTGCTTCCTCCGTTATTAGTTTCATTTGCTTCACCTGCTGTGTCCTGGTGTTTCCTCTTGCCCTGATTACCTAATGTGTATTTAGGCCCTCAGTTTTCATCTGTTCTTTGTCACATTGTCGGTCCCAATTCTGTGTGTCTCCCTGTTCCCAGTTAGCCTCCTGTGTTTAGTTCTGGCTCCCATCCAGTCCCACTGTAGGTTCATTGTTGTCTTTTGTTTCAGTACCCAAATAAACCACTTTAAGTTTGCCCTCTACCTGAGTCCTGCATTTTGGGTCTAACCTCTCCAGCTGTAGGGGTGGCTGGACATGACACTGTATTCATCTTGACCCAGCATACACCAGCTAAGTTGAATGATCTGATGGAGTAAAAGAACATGGACTGAGATGATGTCTATAACCAAGAAAAACTCACCATGGTGAAAATTTTCCAACCTTTATGTCATCATCTGTTTTTGCAGGTTAACTCTGTATCATCCATCCATCCATCCATTCTCTTCCACTTATACATTTTCAGGGTCGCGTGGGGTCAGCCTGTTGCAGGGCCAACACAGAGAGACAAACAACCATTCACACTCACATTCACAGCAACATACAACCTCCACACAGAAAGACCCCGGCCAAGGTGGATTCAAACCTTGGACCTTCTTGCAACCATCCTTTTATAACCCCCACTGACTCAAACCCCCATGTCAGAGACAGCAGATTAAGCAACTCACATTTTGACATTAAACGTCGGGACTTCCGAGGCTGCCATTTGTATTTGTCTGTTGTGTGACGTTTGGCTCGGTGTGTTTTGCATCCAGTGTCTGAAAGATTTCTGAACATCTGCGAAAATGACCGTTAAAGGTGTTCGATATTGCTGCGCCATAAACTGCAGCAATAACAGCAAGACTTCCACTGACCCCAGGACGGGTCCAAAGAGTCCATCAATTTCCTACCAACAAAGAGAGGTGAGCATCAATGCTGTGAGTCAATGTGTCAGCGAGTGTGAACAGTGATAAGTTGAGTTCAATTTGATAATGAAGAGAAATAAGCATCAGCGAATCTAAATGGGTGTTCACTGATTTGAGAAATGTTTGATTAAAATCCTGCAGCTGGAACAAAGGGAGCCCAGTCACTGTTCAGTCAGTGAATCATGAAGCTGGAGACACCTGCAAACCAGAGAAGGTGACATAGACAGAAATCTGAAAGTGTAGTTTAAGGGTAAAAGTTGATTTGGCACATTAGTAATTCATGTCAGCAGTGATGGAACGTTACTTCAATCACTCAAGAAGTAATCACGAATCAGTGTATAAATCAGCCAAATCAGTGTGTCATTTTATTTATACATTTTTTCATGTTAATTTATTTGGATCACTTGCTGCATTGCCTTTCTCCTTATTTTATCATTGCACACTATATAAATAAGACATTTCTGTGTTGTGTGTTGATGTTACCTCAGAAGGTTTTGTTCTTTCTTGATAAGGTTTCATTTCAAAGCTATTTTGCAGGTGCCAGTGATGGATTGTAAATTTGCAGAGAGCAGGCTTTACTCTTGGAAATGTGCAGTCAAAACATGTGTGCTCTGCCCAGTTTGAGGAGGTGGCATACAGCAGCCCATCTGAGATCGCCACCTTCCACCTCCTGCTTTCTGCTGTCCCTACTCTGGTGACATGTCCAAATCCCCCAGCAGTCCACACACAAGCCTCCTGCTAAACACTGCAGTCCAAGCCCTGTGGCCCCTCCCTCACCACCTATCCAGGCTCTGAGCTTGCTAGAAACAACTGTAACACAGGCCTCAGTTGGTGATGATCTGATTGCAAAGTGGAACTAAAACCAAGGAGATGGTGATTGACTTTAGGAGGATGAGACCGACACTAGCTCCAGTCACCATTCAAGGCACTGAGGTAGAGGCTGTGGCCACCTACAGGTACCTGGGCGTCCTTCAGGAAAGCACGTCCAGTCACAGACTGATACCACCTCAGTGCAGGAGAGAATGCAGCAGGAAGTCCTTCCTGCCAGCAGCAATCAGATTTAATGTTAACCACAAACCTTAATGCACACTTGTACACAGCATTTATATAATGTATACAGTACTGTATATAGTATTAGTATCAGCTGCTACTGCTGCTGTAACAAAGACGTTTCCTGCAAAGGATCAATAAAGTTTTATTCTGTTCTAAATTTCTCTTCCTTAAATAAATAAAATGGGAAAAGTTAGTCATACATAATTTGCAATCAGCATCTTTATGTTTGCAAGTGCACAGCACGTCCCTGTCAAGAACATATTTGTAAACAAAAATTATAAACACTGCAACAAAGATGCAATATTTTCTCACACTAACTTTTGCCCACAAGTTCTTCATCTTGGGTGCAGAGCTGGCCTCTGCTGAGAGCTGCATGTGTGAAAATAACTGACGGGAAGACGTACTCTTCCTGTATACCGAGAAAGAACATTGTACCAAGCTTTGGTGGTCTGGGGTAAAGATATGTTGAGGTCGTTACAGAAACAACTGTAACACAGGTCTCATTTGGTGATGACCTGATTGCAAAGTGCGCTTCCTTGAAAGGGAAACTTGAAGCAGAGAGACTAGGAGTAAAATGACTGCAAGCTCTCAAAGCAGAGAAACAACCAAGTGAAAGTCAGGTAGACAACGCAGCCCTCGACAAGCAGGGTGCAGAAATAAACAAGGACAAAAAGATGAACATGTAATTCATAATGTTGGGAGCACCCCCCCCCCTTTGTTTAATTCACTGTAGAGCACTGATGTTACTGTGTGACACTGAATTCATGTTTGGTTTTAAGGTTTCAATTAAAAAAACTTCATAGCTTTGGTTAATGTGTTTTATCATATATATTGATATTGTTTTGATTAATAAAATATTTCTGTCATTTCACATTTCCTCTGCATTCTTAGTGTTTCAGTTTACATCTTCAGTCACCTTAATGAGCCTCTTCATCATGATTTACATATTTAAGAACAGAACAGCTGTCCTGGTCTCGGGCCGTGTGCCCAGTGTCTGGTTTGTCCCTCTGTGCTGTTCCTCTTGTCTCGTGTGTTTTGCTCCCAATGTTGTGATGAATCTGCGTCTCTGTGCTTATGTATTTTCTGTTTTACTTTGTGAGTCTTCATCACTTAGGCTGTGTTTAGTTTTACTTCCTGTTCTTGTCTTTTGTGATTCCCTGCACCTGTGCTCCCACCTGTTCCCTCGTTAGCCTTTGTGTATATATTGTCTGTGGTTTGTCCTGGTATCTTGTTGTGTCATTGTTACCCTGTTTGTGTGTCACTCTGCTTCTTTGTTTTTGTTTAGTTCTGGTACCTGTTCAGCCCAATGTTATTGTTATTTCCTGTCACTTTAATAAACCACATTAAGTTTAGTCCTGTCTTCTGAGTCCTGCATTCTTGCCTGCCACACGGCTCCTCTGACAGTAGCAATGAAGTCCTCACACGTAACAGTAGTATGAATATTCTAATATTCACATCTATATTATATACCAATCTGTGAACCAACCACAAAAGCAGTGATTCAGAGACAAGAGATTGTTCCACTCCCCCACTACAGGCCCCTCTCCCCCTCTCCATCTTCCCAGCCATAACACTCCAGCAATTTCAGGTGAGGAGAGAAGTGGACAGACTGAAGGTGGGGAAAGCCTCTGGTCCTGATGGAACTGATTCCACACTTCTCAGGACCATCTCCATTCTGACACACCTCTTCAACCTGAGTCTGAACCTCTAAAGCAGTGGTTCTCAACTCCAGGCCTCGTGGCCCAGTGTCCTGCAGGTTTTAGATGTGTCTCTGCTTCAACACACCTGAGTCAGATATAGAAGTCATTAGGAGGACTCTGGAGAACTGAGGCGGTAATTCAGCCATTTGATTCAGGTGTATTGGATCAGGGACATATCTAAAACCTGCAGGACACTGGGCCACGAGGCCTGGATTTGAGAACTACTGCTCTAAAGGGTCTCTGCACTGTGGAAAACATTGTGCACAGTTCCTGCCCCCCAAAACAGGCTCCTTACTGGCAGTAATAACCACAGGCCTGTAGCCCTCACTTCCCATGTTATGAAGGCTCTTGAGAGGCTGGTCCTCTCATTTCTGAGCCCCAGGGTGAAGAGACACACAGACCCTCAAAGTTTGTGCAGCAGCCAAACAAAGGAGTAGAAGACACTGCACTCTGCAGAGATGTAAGCAATGCCAACTTGGCAGGCTAAAGCTGATTTCTGTGATTTGGGCCTCATCTACAAATGACGATGCCAAAAATGTCTCACAACTCTTATACTGTCCTGCTGATGTGTCTGCTGGTGTAAATTTGATTTTAAGATGAGCCGTGTGTTAATTTATCTCTATGTATTTCTGAAAGACTTGAATAACCTGAGAAACACAGCAAGGTTTTAACAAGACTCCTGTTCAATAAAACACAACTTAGAAATCCTTTTCAGTTGTTTAAAATAGTATTTCAGTCATTTTTGAGTCAATCTTAAAATATTAAGTACTTGGTATAGTTTTTTTGTTACTTAAACTTGAATCTAAGTAAACTAATCAGAGTTTATAGTGTGCAGTGAGTGAGAAGCAGGAAAGAGCTGATTGACTTCAGCATCAGCTGTTTAATATTGGTCAAACTAAGAAGTGCTGCTAAACAAGCTGTGATCATTTTAGACTTGATCAGTTTCACAGACTGTGGTTAGGATGACTTAGAATCAAAACGTTTCTCATGATTTTAAATGTGAACTTGTTTGAAATTTATGAGGAAAATGAAGACACAGTACACTGACAAATTATTGATAATCAGAATAACTAACAACAAAATGGATTTAAATTTGAATTTTAAAACTGCAGATGATGAATGTGAAGATGGTGTAAAGACAGTCACAGGATGTGGGCACTGCTATGTCTGTATGAGAGCGAGAATAACAAAACATCCTGTCAAACTTCAGTGCTTCTTTTACTCAAACACTTTATACAGCATTTCTCATCCATTTGTTTTCTATAGTGCTTTCTGTCTAAAACTCACACTCCAATGCATTTATCAGAGTGTGATTTTCTTCTTTTTTTTTTTAATCTGGACAAGTCCACATAAACAAAAATATGCAAAAACATTGTTCAGTCTTATTCAGTCTGCTTTTATGAATTTAAAATCAAACATCATTAAAAAAAACTGCTGACTGCCAACTGAATCAAAAGCTGCCACCCCTTCAGAGCCCTGCTCAAAGGGGAAATGCTTGTGGTCTCGTTCACAGTTCAAGCTGCAGCGCTCATCAGATACAAACTGCTCACCAAAGATGAAGGAGTTCCTGGCAAATTTTGCTTAATTAATTTAACTAAAAGTAAAGACCAAGTGAGCAAGACACCCTGTTTGGTTAGGCCAGTGTTTCTCAAACTGTGGGGCACACCCCACAGTGTCCTGACAGGTGGGGCGCCAACGACCTGGGAGAAAAGTCATGCAGAACAAATGTTAAACATCGGATTAATTCTCACGGCAGAATAAGGAAACGTTAGCAGGTACATTGACACAACGACCAGCAAAGCTGCCCCCCGTCACTGTCTGCTGTGTACACAGAGCCACCGTGCCGCCGGGCGCTCTGCGTGCGGCGTTGAAAGATTTCCTCTAGTGAAGTGGGGCATGACGGAAAAAGTGAAAAACCACTGGGTTAGGCTGAACCCACCAGCTACGTAACATCGCGTGAGAAAGAAACCTTGGTTAGCTGTTGGTCTCATAACTTCAGGTGTCAAGCTTCAAGTTATTTATTTCCTCGGTAAATCTGTCAGACATGGACAGTCTTAAACTTGCACTGGAAAAAATTGTGAACGGATTCATTAAATCCGCTAGTCTCTATGTTGCAGTCATTGTGATTTTTTCTTACCATGTCCTATTTGAAAAGGACTTCGCGTGTACCTGCAATGGACAAACCAATGACTGCTGGTTATACATAACTCTGCCTGCAGTTTTAATACTTTTCTTACTGCTCTGGATCGATAAATCATTTCAAAGGGTCTGGAGATACACACTGTCTAAATGCAGCTTGAGATTGTGGTACTTATTGTTCTATCGCATTGTCGCTGCATTTTTTATTGGACTGCTGTGGACTTTGTCTGTGTTGCTTGATGGAGACTGGTATGTCTGCTGTTTTCCTGATAAACAACAGCCACAATTAGCCTGCAAAAACAAGACCAGTCTCACAGATGAGGAACAAGTAAGAATTACTGAACTGAAAAACAAATCACGGGTGAGTGTTTATTTTTATTTATCTGGATTCATGTAAAAACTCAATTTTAACCCAGTTCTCAAGATAACCCACTTGTAACACCAGCATAAGATTAGAATGAGCATATTTACAAAATAAGATTTCTGCCAAGACACAAAAAAATCCAGATTTACTAAGCTGCGCAAATGAGCATATCGCTGGGAATTCAACGTTCTTCAAGCCAGTTCATTTTAGTAGTAATAGCATGAGGCCAAAAGTAACACAAGTTAGCAGGTCATTGGATAATGAAGCGAGTTAAGTACTAAAAAAAATAATACAGTTGGAGCACCGGTTTTGGAGACCTCGTGGTAATTCAGGTCAATGAAGGAGAATAAATTTGTCTTTGGACGAATCTTTGAAAATTGTGGGAGCTGTGTGTGGATTCATGTGGAGAAGAACGAAAAATCCTGGCCTTCCTATTAATGGTCATTATTAATTTATCTCGTGCATTTTGTAACATTAATCTAACACACTTCAGAGTCCCATTAATTAGTGAAATGTGTCCCATATTTAAATATGGCACAGAGTGTAAAACCAGAATTCTCTCTCTCTCTCTGTTTGTTTGTGTGTGTGTGTGTGTGTGTGTGTACGCGTACGCACGCACTACTGAGAAAAGTGGCTTCTATTCTCTCTGTAGTTATTGTGTTAATCATGTAAACACTACCTGGGCAGCCGTTACGACTGTGGGGTTCTTGCATTAGTTGGATTTTTCCAAAGTTCCACCTTCTGCTGTTTCATCGAAATCCCCGAATCACAGAAAACAAACAAAAAAACAGGGACTCCATAAGAAGTTATAGAAGTATAACTTTGCGGGCCGCGCTCACAGCTTTGATTATGTACTCGTTTCCTCTCTCAATCCAATAAATGAACACTTCTAGTATCAACTGTCACAACCACATCAGGCGCATAAGAGGTGATTTAGATTTATTTATTCATTTATTGCCGTTAAATTTAGAACAATACCAAGTAAATTTTACATTATTCCTTGAGCCTTAGAAATTTGAAATTTAAATTTCAACTATTTGTATGAATCCTTTGCTGTGTAAATTTTGCACTCTGAAAGGAAAACTCCTAAACAAAGTTACGCAAAGAACCTGTGTACACGCATTTCAGCCGCAAAATTAACACTGCACCTCTTTTCTCTCCTTTTTTCAAAACAGGTTTTAGGATTAGTAAATGTGTCTCTAAGTGCTAAAGAGTAATTAAGGAGGAAAAGAGACAATTAAAAATATAGTAATGGCTCTGGCACAGAACCCTGGGACACATTAACATTTTGATATAGACTTTAAATAAACTAAGGGTGCAAATAATAAAAATAATGTTAAACCCACGACAGGTTAATTGGAGAGAAAAAAAAAAACAATAAGACTCTATCCAATGAAAGCAATGTTCCTTACTTATTTTGTTCTCAGACTCAGTTGTCACTTTCTGTTCCATTTGCTCGCACTGATTTGGGGGAAAAGGCTTTTGTCTGCACCCTCCTCATAGAAAAGGTTACAGAAAGATTGGAAACTGACATTCATTGAGTATCTTTAAATCAAAACTGCAAACTTTTGTGGCTGATTCCATAACTTGTTTTACTTAATTTATGTTGTAAAATTTTAATTATTTTATGTCTTTGAACATGGATCTTAACTCTTGTCTCTGAACATGTATTTTATCTATGTGAATTTTATAATGTGTTTTACTTATATTCTGTTGTCCAGGACTCCATTGAAAAAGAGATTTTTAATCTCACTGGGACCTTCCTGGTTGAATAAATTTTAAATAAAATAAAATAACAATGCTTTTGCATGTTTTTTCAGATTATTGGCTTGCCCGTTCTCCTTATCATCACTTTTTTGGCTGCCATTATCTCATCCATACCTTGGAGGAAATGTTTCAGTTGTTGTAAAACTTCAAATAATTCAGAGGATTCCAAGAATGACGTTCGCTTTGACGAGATTGTTTTGGAACAAGCAGAATTTTTAGTCGTAGAAGAACTGAGACAAAGTGCAAAAGAGAAGATAACTGCAAAACTCAACACCTACAGAGATAATGAAGAGTGGAGGAAGTGTTTTGATGTTGCTGAAGAGTTCATAACAGAGACGATAAGATCTACTGGACAATCACCTGCACCACCTCCCGCAGAAGAAATTAGATAAACCGTGGGCCTACCTAATTAAATGCAAACAGGGTTTTTTTTTTTTTGTCACTTTTTTTATTTCTTCAAATCAAGACCAAGACCGAGGGAGGGCGAGAGCAAGTCAAGACCAAGATCAGTGCCCCATGTTACATGACACAATAAAATGTGAAATATTATCAAAATCACTTAAATGGATCTGAAAGATCTACATTCCCATAAAAACACCTGGATATTAAACACTCAGAGTTGAAATAAATGTAACCATCTTTATTGAATACTCCTGGGTGACTTCCATCATTTTTCACAGAATGTAAAACAATTCTTTATAGTTGATCACAATAGTCTTTACTTTTCTCTGCCTTTCATAAACA